>NC_136927.1:79321361-79796361 GCF_949752795.1 Hyperoodon ampullatus | reverse complement strand
GGCCTTTCCTCCCTGAATTGGTGCGTGTCCCACAATAGACCTGGTTATGGTATTGACAACTTCCTTTTTCTTTTTCTATTTCCTTTAAGCCTCAATAAAAGGGGTCACAATGATATTCTTTAGTCTGTTCTCCATCAAAGCAGTGAAATATCAACCAAGAAGCGCAGGAACTCTACTTTAGACAAGCGTTCTCAGAACCACAGCTATGCCACTATCAAACAATGATACTCTGTTTATGGAACTCGATAGGGAAAATGTACGTAACCTTAAACCTTCATGAAATGTCACACACTTTTAAGCAAGTGTTTTAGTTGTGTACATTTTTGCCTCTTTTCTTGCAAAATGAAACAGAAGAGAAGATGGTGCTTTGTCTTGGTTGGGGCAAAAGAAGTTTCAACAGGCAGAGTTCAGCTCCCCTGAAAGATGATAAATGAGATGGGTCATTTCTTGCTTCCCCATTCTTGAGCGAGTCAGAAATGGTGGGAAACAATGACCTTTAGGCCTGGACAAAGCAAGGAGCCTTCCCCTCTCCTATTTTCCTTTCATCTTCTAACTAACAGGATTCCTTCTTGAATGTGTTTTTAACACCAGTTCTTCAAACAGGTCATGAATACCTCACAATCCTTTCTCCTTCCTTGACAGACATTTTGACTGTTGCCAGAAACTACCTTTGATGTGTTCCTATAAAGAATAACACAGACTTTCCTGTTTGTCTCAAAGCTACTGAACTGAAGCTTCCACTGCAAAGGACAAAATGATCTGTATTAAAAAAAAATATCAGCACACCTCCGCGCGCGCACGCACGCACACACACACACACACACACACACACACAACTTTGTCATTATAATCCCAGACCTGGCCTCCCCAGGGTTCAAACAGTATTTGTTGTTACCTTCTTGGTTGTTTTAATATGATTTTTTCATCATGCTTTCCCTAATCTCTGCTATCGGTGTCTCAAAATAGCAACAGTAATTATCAAATCCCTCTCCCCCCTTTCCATTCCCGGCTGAACTGGAGCGCCTCTGAGATTTCCCCACCAAACCTCTGAACCCGTCTGAGGTTCGCTCATCTGTCTTTCTAAGTCAGCAGAAGGAAAAACACAGGAAGACTGTGCCTTGAGCTATAACAAATCCTGGACAACCTCTAGCTTGTCAGTATCTCCTGAGGAAACTTTTCATAGAATCAGAGTCCTGGAAGAGACCTTGAGAGATCAAAAAGTCCTGAAAAACAAGGGTTCTAAGAAACTCAAACTCACAGAATATTAAAAATGGAAAGAGCTGTAGTCATCGCCTGCTTACTATCTTTTCTTATCCCAGTGAAATGACTTCCGTTATTTTCACCTTCTCCTATACAGCCCACTCTCTGGCCCTATAAACCAGTGTTCATGCTGTCTCTATCACCTTCATGATTTTTGTTTTATCTCAATACTATCTGTACCATTATTTACTTAATTTTTTCAAAATTGATTTCCAATGGATTCATTTTCTTTTTTTCTTTACATTGGATTCAGCAATAAGACCCATGAAATCACGACTTTAATGTACTTTTCCCTTCGAATTCATAACAAATTAAAACCATAACTATTAAAAAAATGCACACTTCTAATACCTAAAATTATCTTGTATACAACTGTCTTATGCATATCACAAGCTGGGAATTAAAGTTCTAGTTCAGGGGCTAGCAAATTTTCCTGTAAAAGGCCAAATAGTAAATTTTTTTGGCTTTGAAGGCCAAGAGGCAAAATCAAGAATCTTATGGAGGTACTTATATAATATGAGAGGAAATAAATTTCCACATTTTCCCCCCAAACATTTAGAAATGTAAAAGCCATTCTAGCTCACAAATCATAAAAAAAAAAAAGGAGGTGGGCTGAATTTGGCTCATGGGCCATAATTTGTCAACCCCTGCTCAAAATCATGTATCTGATATTTGTTTGAACCTTCTCTGAAATTTCTGTAACATCGAGTGGGACATAAAAGGACTTATAGGATGGTTGTGAAGATGAAATAGTTGAAAAGTGTTAAGTGCTTAATACACCATCTGGAGCAAAGCAATTACTCAATAAATATTAGCTGTGTTTTCATCTTTGTCATAATCATCATCATCATCTTCTTCTTCTTCTCTCTTGACCAGGCTGGGTAGCCACTGAGTACTTCTCCTGGCACACAGTAGGCACTCAGTGTATGATAGATGATGTTATTATTTCAACTGGTTGGAGCAGTGCTTCTCAACCTTCTATGCAGATCAGACTCAACTGCGGGGTTATTTTTACAAACGCATGCTAAGTCTCACCTCTGGAAATCCTGACTCTAAAATTCACTCACTTGTGGTTTTTGGAAAGTTCTAGAGCAATTCTGATGATTCTAAACACAAACCTATGACTTAGAGCATAATCTGGAGAACAGGGTCAGATATTCCAATCCCCAGATAGGCCCACTGCTCTGTATTATGGTCACATACAATTCAGTTAGTGCTCAGTCCCTTTGTTAATAGTAAATTCCATCTGTCAGTCAATCAACAACTGATGTTAACTGAGCACCTACAATGTGCCAGCCCTTGAGCTAAGTTCTGGGGACACAGCAGTGAAGGAAGCAAAGACCCTGCAATATGATAGCCCCTCTTCCTCACCTTTCATTCCTTTGCCATGCTTGATTTTTTTTTTCTTAGCCCTTTTCACCATCTTGCATCTTCAGTGCATATTGGTTCTGCCCCATGAGAGCAGGGACCTGATACATTTTGTTGACTGTCGCTCCCACAGCCTAGAAGAGTGCTTGGCACACAGTAGCTGTGTGTTCAATAGAGATCTGCTCTAACGGGTGAAGAGGGAACTCTGCACCTCCTCAGAGAGCCAAGCTGATGGCCAACCCAGGGCAGAACATGTCCCTAGCCTCCTCGGTGTCGGAGTTAAGAGTGAAGCATGTTTTCTGGTCCTGTAACCTCCCTGCTGTTTAATCTGAAATCATTGCTTTATGACTCAGTTTATTCTTTTATAAAATTACTAAAATGTCTTGAGTATTAAATAGAATAATGCTCATTGTGGGGACAATGTTTAATAAGTAGCAGCTCTGTTGTGTTGGGTTTTCTCGTCACCTGGAATTGAATGCACAAAAGACGGTTCTAGAGCTTTTCTGACAATCCCTAAAGAGATCAACTCAGAGCAAGTAATATGCCTATATTAGTTCTCATTCTATAGACTGATAATATGCATCTGTTGATTGGACAAATAGTTCTTGAGCTTCTACCATGTACTGGATGCAGTGCTGGGGTCTCAGGACACGGGGCAGATGATGAAACCAGTCAGGGCCCCTGCCCTCAAGGAACTTACTGTCTGTGGGGAGGGGAGGTGGGGGGAGGTGGATGGGCATCAAATAAACCAAGAATCATAAAATGCCAATGCTGAAAGGTGGCATCCATGATGCTTTCAGGTTAATCCTGGGGAGGAAGGTGGGATTTGACACAGTCTAAAGGGTCAGAAAAAGTTTCCCTGAGCAAGTGATACTCGGGCCAAGACCTGAACCATGTGAAGCTGTTAGCCAGACTTAGAGGAGAGAACCACGGCTGGATGGTAACCACAACTGAGTAAAGCCAGGGTGCAGGAGAGAAAGTGAGGACCTCATCTCAGAAAGGTCTACAGGAGCCAACCACTCAGGGGCCTGTACACGAATTCTTCTCCAACCTCATCTGCCCATGAATCCCCTGGGCATCTCGTTAAAATGCCGACCCTGATTCAGCAGGTCTGGGCCAGGGCCTGAGAGTCTGTATTTCTAACCAGCTCCCAGGAGTTGCAGAGGCTGCCAGCACACAGACCATACCGTGAGTAAGAAGGTTTCAGGCCATGACTTTAACGTAAGAGCAGGGAGGTTTAGGCAAGATTTCCCTGAGATCCCTCTATACTGTATGAACTCGTCTTGCAGCTGTCAGGGAGCAAAACCCTCTACCTGGCGCTTGAGAATCTTTGGGAAGCCTCTAAGATTCCGTTGGAGTTGGTGTCCTTTCCTGGGGAGTTTACTGACACTTGTGTCAGTCCCAATTCTAGGTGGCATTGCCATGAAACAGGCTGCTTCTGCCCAACAGAAACTCCTGTGCGTGGGTGTTGCAATTCAGAAACTCTGGGGAGGGAAAGCCCATACGTATTCTTAAAAATCAAGGCAGGCCTGCTAAAAAGAAACAAATATTTGTATTATATACATACACACGTACATAGATAATCTTTGAAATGCAGTAATAGCCACACATAGGATTGAAATGAAATCTTACACACATTAAATCATCTCAAATTTAATCATTAAAGGATTAGGGACTGGGATGCTTTTGCTGTTGCTGCCAAGGCCTGAGCAGACCCAGACTTCTCCGTCGGAGCCCACATCTGGGACTAGACATCTCAGGACGGCCTGTCCATTGGGCAGGACCGATCCTGTGGGCGTGGTGATTGTCCCTGGCAGTGATCAGTGAGAAGCTAGTGAGCGGGGCAATACTGAACACACACGGGAGAGACGGGCACACGGTCTGGGGCAGACGAATCTGGGGAGCAAGTGCCCCTTCAGGGCCACTCGGGAGGAGGGCGGCATGAGGAAAGCAGGTGCCTGCTCGATGCCTTCGGTGCACCGTCCCCCCAGGTCTACTAATTGTCTTTCTAAGACAATCTGGGTGACAAATACGGGCCCGAGAAACACTGCCCTTGTAAGCAATCCCAGCTGCTCCGACAAATGTCCCCAAACAAAGGTTGCACACCACCCACCCCCATGCATGAAGCTCAATTTAATTGCTCACCTCTGCAGCTTTAAATCAAAGGTGGCTCCTATTAAGTATAATTACCTTTGCCAGCAGCTTGTATAACACAGTAAGTGAGGGGCTACTAACCAGGAACGGCTTCTACAGAGCATTATATATGCCTTGGACTAAATCAGCAGGACCCACGGCTTCAGATACACATGTAATTCAGCCAGGAGCACATGTATACTGCAGGTAGAGAGCTGCACACACGCATAAACACAGCATTTCCTCCACGTATGTCAGCAGCCTGCAAACACCACTCTGCAGAAGAATAAACTACAAGAGAAAAGGTTTCTCTGAACCTTGAATGTACAAGACGTGTTGCTCGGTCAGTTTTTCCACAAGAAGGCAAATTGCCATCCAACCAGTTAGTGTCTGAACAAGTCCCAAATCCAGTACAAGAAATCAGACCCAACTCCAACTTTCTCAACCGCCAAATGCCCATATTTTACCACCTTTCTCACCCCCGGAAAGCAGGGAAGTGACACCCTCCTGGCTGGCTTTGACACAGTCATTTTTCTCCCACTCAACCTCACCACATCTTTCATTCCTGACATACAAAAACATTTTTTTAAATCACGGGCATCTTTATCATTTCAGGCTCGTCAATTCCCATTTTGCCTAATTAATAAATAAATCAAAACCTGAAAGGAAACGAAAGGAAAGTTGAGAAGAACTTTTGGCCCTAACCAAAAAGTAGCCACAGCGAGCTAGATGTAGAATGTGGTTCTTTCAGTCCTGCAGGCTCATTCTAGGAGTTATATTTCACCTCCGTTTCACTTTATAGAAGCCTGTTTATTAAACTATGTGCCCAGAAGCATAAATGAAGACCTCAAAAAAAAAATAAGTCTCTCTCTCCAAAGACGTTATACATTGCTATTCTAGTAGTCCTCAAACGGTCGGCTCTCCCCTCCACAACCACCGTATTAACTAGCATTTATTGAGCACTTACTATGTACCAAGCATGTATGAAGCATATCATGTATACAATGGATATAATCTAGATGGCGGCCCCACGTAGTATTAAAGGAGTTTTTTCAAAATTAAGAGACTAGTGGTTAGAAGGTTAAATAACTTGCCAAAGGTCAGCAGAAAGTAAATAAGTGCCTGGACTTGAACCCCAGTTTGTCATGTCATGCGGTCAGGTACATGTAAAGCATCTGGGACAGTGCTGGCAGGGAATGGACTCTCAGTACATGTGAACAAGTCTGATCATTATTGTTTCAGGGAACAAAAGAGAAAAGGTTGATTCCGTTAAGGGTTGCAGCGAGCAGTGATCAGAGTGGCCAAATAGGAGCAAATCTAGAAACCTTCACAGCAAATTATCGCTTATAAGAGCTGAGCAGGTGCTAGCATGTGCAGGAAAGAAAGGACCTGGGCTCAGTAAGGATTAGTAGGAAAAGAAATCAGGGAACTATCGCTGATGGAAATGTCCAGGGCTACCTGGGATAAACTTTGGGCAGATCAACAGTGAGACCCAGGAACAAACAAACATACAAACAGAAATGAACTTGAGTTCCTAGTGAATCATAGATCATCATCCATCCATCCATCCATCCATCCATCCATCCATCCATCCATCCTAGGCACTCCATCTCTAACCTCTTAAGATAGGGGGCCGTGCCTCGTTCATCCCTGTAGCCCTGGAACACAGCACAGCGTCTTGAAAATAATAGAAATGAACAAATATCTGTTGCAAGAATAAAAGAATGACCCTCAAATACATACACTCCTTTCAGGGAACTTATCTTCCAAGAATCAGTTTGATCCTTCCAGCCTTCCTTCGCTCTCACAGTTTCCAAGCCTCTTCTATATTATTCCTGGAATGAGATTTTTACCCTGGAAGATCTACACGGCAGCATCAGTGTTGGCTCAGCAAAGTTTCAAGCTCAAGCCCTCACCTCACAAATTTTTCTATGCTCCTCTGGAAGTCAAGCCTCTTATTTTTGCCATGCATCTCTCCCATTGAAAATTAAAACATCTCAGTCTCACAGATGGGTTTGCCGAGTGTATTGTTTGTCACAGCTCTTGTTTTCATGATGCGAAAACAATAGGAAGCCCTTCCCCTCACTATAATTTTTTAAAAATTCCTTTAATTAAAGTTGCTACTGTTTTATCTTGGGGACTCCCCATTAACTTGTCCGATTTCTTCCCTCCACTGCAGGAGAGCTGTTCAAAGTACGTGCCTGAGAATTCAAATTGGAGTTACAAACCAGTATTCTGTTTATTTGTCCGAGTGCTGTGGCAGATTCAAAAGTTAAACCAAAGCACAAAACTCTTCTTGTGGAGTGGGTACTCAGGGGACTGTGGTCTAACATGAAAATCAGATCATTGTTCACAAAAGAGAAAAAAGAAACAACCCTCACACAGTGCATTGTAACACATTTGAAAACATCTCTGTGTTCCTTAAATTTTCTGCTAAGAGTACTAACAGGTCAGTCCACAGGAAATGCAAGAATACGTTATAGTTTAATCAGGGCACATAAAACACTGTCTAGAATGTTATGTCGCCCGGGGGAATGCAGTGAGCAGGGAACATTTACAAACTCCAGGTCAGTCTCCCCATTACATCACTGTGAAAAAAAGAAATTTATGAGGTTAAATTATATGGATGTTATATATTGGAACTGTTAGCCCATTCCCACATGAGAATGTTGGCTGAAATGGCCAGATTCCCTGAGAGAAATTTCTAAGGCCTTCTATTGTGGATGTTCTTACGGTAACTTTCCACAAAAAAGTGAAGACTTATTTATTCTTTGAAGACAATGAAATGAATAAAAAGAAAGAAGTCTAACCAAAAAAAAAAAAAAAACAAAAAAAAAGCCCAAATGCCAATAGAGAGGGCACCTAGAATAGTTACTTATTCTTATTCCTCTTCTCCGGAGATAATAATACAGAAGTTATTTTGTGGAACTTACTCATGATTTATTTGACCTGTTCCTCATCTAAGTGATTGGAAACACAGATGTTGATGCTATAACTTTGCTTCCAGTAAATAATTCCTCAAAGGACTCACATTTGTTTAACCTTAGTCACAAGATGATAAAACTTATTAAACATTTATGGGAGCGGCAACACAATTTTGTTGGTTTACGTCTTTGGCAAGATTGGAAACTCATATCCCCACTTTTCCACCTTCCTTTCACCTCTCTAAAAGAAAAAATATCTTTGAGGAAGTTCCTGTACCTGAATTATGAAGATCCCCGCCCCCCCCGCTTTACTTCTCCATCTGCGCCTGCAGTTTGACAGTAAACAGAAGGGCTGCCATGCTGATCTCAAAGAACAATAATTAAACCAAAGGGACAGCAGACAAGGTGCTCCCATGGGATCGACAGAGGAAGAATAAAAACCTCACCAGGGAGCTGTTTTCTTATGATTGCGAACCTGCTTCTGAGATAAGCAAACATTCACATGTGTGATGCGCGTGCATTTATTCACTGAACAACACTCCCTCAGAACCGACTCTATTCAGCCCTGCGGACATAAATAACATGGGTATCTAAGTATCCCAAAGACTCCAGGAACCTTGGATAACCGTTTGTTCATTCATTCATTCATTCATTCACTCATTCATGTATTCAACAAAAACACCTACTGTATTCCAGGTAGAGCAAATGAAATGGTCCCCACGATTTGAAAGATTTGTCAATCCCTGACATGACACAATGTAGAAAAGGAAACAGAAATTACAACTGGTATAGAGCCTGCTTCCTGGTATTATCTGTCACTTATACATTTCTTATCTAGAGCTGATTTTCCTGTGCAGGGGACATCTGGTGTAACTACGGCTCTGTTTTCCTCTCACCTCGGGCTGTGACCAGGAGGGCAAGGGCAGTGCCCAAGGGGCACCCCTGGGGAAATACACCATGACACTGGAATACACACTATGACACTGGAATACACACCATGACACTGGAATACACACCATGACACTGGAATACACACTATGACACTGGAATACACTGTGTTCACAGGGAAAATCCTGAAGAGTTCTGTGGTGATTTCATTAGCAGCTTAGCCTTGGCATGGACATATGCATATACTATGTCCACCACAGACACAAAACTCACGAACAGTAAGGGCTTTTTACTCTCGCCCCACCAGACACACACACTAACATCCACGACATATCTAATCCAGCTGTACATGAAACATATTCATGTCCACAACATACGTAATATGCACAGATTTACAACTCAGATCCACAGTAGAACAGATCCACAGCGCGCACGCACACACGTTCCAAGGATGCTGCTGTTCTTGGTTGTGAAACGCATCTGGTACTACATGGACCCTCTAAACTCTGGGGTCCTATCTAATTAATATATCTACCCCCAGGACCAACTGGTAGGCCTCAATACATGTTTGCTAAACTGCATTACAGTACAGCGTAATTGTTCCATATGTTAAACTGTAGGATTGACTATTGTTAATAATTCAACTTATAACGTGGACAAACAAAAGTCCTTTCCTGACCCCACCCACGCATGTTTAATACCTCATGGAGATTTACCATCAGTAAGGCTATAGCTGTCCAGCTAGGAAGCTTAATCATTATACACTCTGAGGACAAATGCAATTTCTTTTATGCTATTCATGGTTTGGTTTGGTTTTTTCCTTCTCTCTGTATCCCACCCCACCCCACCTCAAGGTGGCTAATGACAGTGCTCTTGACATGCTAGGATTCAAGCCATGTTGATGACTGTCTCATTCATTATTGGGATTACTGACATATTTTATGTTCCGTTTACTTACTTCAAGCAGACATTTAGCAAGTGCCTACTAGGTGCAAATTAGCTAGTTGAATTTTTGGTTAAAGAAGTATACATCTCAGTAAAGACACCAAGAATGTTCAAAATATGAAATATTAGCTGTTTAAGTGATGTTTATTTTTCTCAACTCATTCTCTTGCTAAATGCAGTAAAATTCTCACAACTGTTATTCTCTACATAAATTACTTATGTGACAATTGTAAAAATTCCCAAGAATATTCATTACAGGATTGTGTGTAATAGTGAAAACTTTAAAATATGCTAAATGTCTCTTAACAGAGGAATTGATAAAATCAGTAAAAATGTACATGCTTATGGTGGAATATTATAAAGCATATAAAAAAGAATTAGTTATATCTATTTTCTTAAATCTATCATCTCTTCCTCTCTTTTTATTCCTCTACCTATGTACTTGCATACTTGGATAGAGGCCCAAAAATAGAGTAAAAAAGAAAACCTTGTAAAACATAGCATGAAACTATTTACAACTGTATCTCAAAAAAACTGGGAGAAAAAAATTAAATTTTTTAATTAAAAAATTAAAATTTTTAATTTAAAAATAAACTTACAATTAGTAGGTCATATTGAAAACAAAAGCAAACAAACAAAAAATTTTAAACATATAAAAAAGAATAATAATGCTCCTACCTACATATACTTGCAGGCAATACTGTAAATAAGGTAAGATGTGCACACCAAATTCTTCATAGTGCCTGTCTCTGGGGACAGAGAGAGGGAGAAAGTAACAATAGCTGAAGAACACCTATTATGCACCAAGCACTATTCTAAGTACTTAATAAGTGCCAACTTTTTAAAACCTCATAATAGTGCTTGGAAGTAAGCACCCTCCTTACACTTATTTTACAGGACTGAGGTGCAGAGATTTTAAGTTTGCTTTTCAAAGGGAACAGCTTTATCTGTACAGTTTAATTCTTATATATCTGAAATTTACTGATCAAGTGAAATAAGCTCACCTTATTACTGACAGTTCTCTCCTCTATTCCATCTGATTGATTATTCCCATCCAATATTCATAAAGAAAATATTTATATTAAAGGTGATAAAATAAGATGATAATTTCATTCCATTTCTCATTAAAATAACTGGTAATCAAATGGCAAGGCAGTTTGCCAAACTTTGTATTACTACAAATGTTTGTTTCAAAATGTCACCCAAATTAAAAAATAAAAATAAAAATAACCCACCACCAACTAAAAACGATTGCTGATTTTTTTCCAAGAAAAAGTCCCATCGTGATTTCTGTTGTAAGCCACACTTTCCCTCTGAGATATGACCCCTTGAATTTCGTGATCATCTTTTTTTTTCCCACATTATTCAGAGTACTCATTTAAATGTCACCTATAATTAAATACTTACAAGTAAGAAACACCTTTGGAGACCCTGACCATAAATATTACGAGGGACTCTAAAGGGGAAATCTGTGAGGGTAGCTTTGCGTTTGCTAAAATAAATAATGGGGTAGCGTCATTGCATGTGTTCCATATTTTTGATGGCCAGGAAGAGTCATGGAGCCCACAAGAGATTTATGGTGAACAGATGAGCAGTGTCTGACTTCAGGACACATCCTCAAGGATGCTGCAGGAAGTGGGTGAGCATGATTCCTTACTGAGCCACCCCAGATGGACTGTGTTGGGGATTTTCATGGAATTTTTTTTTTAACCTCTGTTTAATAAAACAGGAATGGACTTATGAAAATGCCATTGTGTAAAGCTCAAGAGGTTCTAAAAATTCTTTGTTTTTTTTAAATCTTCATAGTTTCCATTTTTTAAAATGGTATTTAGATATTTAGATAAGGATGATTCTCTTTCTATCATTTTTTCCTTTCTTCCTTTTGCTACAATTGACTGACTTCAACCTGGAGGAAACCCTCAATTTCAGTTCATGCCCTTGATCTGCACATATTTATACTAGACTATGAATGTTTATGTGACTTTTTGCTATTAAACATTAAATAATGTGAGAAGCAACAAAACATGGTGTTTGAGTACTTGGGCTCTGATACGCAGACCCAGGGTTTAGTATCTTATTTAAAAGCTTGTATGATCTTCAAATTACTTAAAATTTCCAAAACTAAATTTCCTTGTCTATTCAATAGGCCAATAATAATATCCGGTTCTCAAGATGTTTTGGGGAGAGACTTTATGTAAACGACTTTTATGTAGTCAATGCTGAGTAAATGTTAACCACTTAGTGTAGATTTTTGGCTCTGCGTTATCCAGGTCAATGAACAGTAGCCACTATATGACAGACCATTATGATTAGTATCATCTTCATCATTGCTGACATCATTATTTTGATCACAGTCACCTATGGAGGCACATATGCTAGACAGAAAAGGCTTAGAAGTCTGATTACTGGGAAGAATCAGGAGAGAATAGGGAGGGGATGGATTAAGACAAAAAAGAGGAAACACTGGAGAGAGGATGAGAAAATATGACAAAGATAACAAGAAAGTGAAGGAGGTTCCAAAGAATAAAACCGGGTTTTCTGCCCTCTCATCCAATAGTTTCCAAAATTTTAGAGAGTGTAAGAAATAAAGAACCAGGTCTGGGATACTCCTTTTGTTTCTTTCTTGTCTCTTGACTCTGGTACCAAGGGTGTCAGCCCGCTCCCTAGCGGACGGAGACTTTGCTATGTATCTGCTGGACTGCCTGTCTTTCTTCTCTTAACCGAGGGATTCTCTGGACTCTGATGTTGCATGTTGGGACCAGGTAGACCAATGCATAAATGGGTGTGTTTCCCTGTTGAAATACATTAGGGAAAATTGTCCCCACCATTTCTAAAAATATAGGCAATTGCCATGAGAGAGTGAGAGCAGAAGAGGCTATTAATATTTCTTCAATTGACTAAAAGCCAAAAGTGAAAATGGACCCTGGAAATAATTTTTTTAATGTTTAAATGCTTTGGCATTTGGAATTAGAGAGAGAGAGAGAGAGAGAGAGAGAGAGAGAGAAGAAGAAGAAGAAGAAGGAGGAGGAGGAGGAAAGGAGAAGGAGAAAAAGAAGAAAAAAGGGAGGAGGAGGAGAGAACTTAATATTTTTCTCCTACATCCTGTAATTTAAAGCCCTAGTGGGTGCCTAAAATTCAGATTCATGGGCCTCATGCCATCCTATGGAATCAGAACCACTGGGCTCTAGCCTGGGAATCTGTAAATTTACATTTTAACAAGTTTCCCAAGTGAGGAGGACACCAAATAAAGGTTGAGAACCACGACTCTATTCCAGATGCAAAAACCAGAACATTATTCCCAGTCCTTCCATATTTGCAAAATTTCCTGGGCCAGTAAAGACTTTCCAGAGTTTTTCTCTGATATCCTGGGAGGGGAAGTTCCTTCTGGTTTTTAAACTTTTTGAAGTATTCATGAAAGCCTCTGTTTTCCGGGCATTTCTTTGACCTGAGTGTGACTTGGCAGCCACAGCTCACAGCTGGTTCATGAATCCCTTGCCCTGCTCAGGCTCTGGGCATCTCCAGTGTTCTCACATTTAGTCATCATACCCCAGCCTCATGGTTCGTGCAATGCCCTCCCCCCAACTATTGCTTTCTTTGTAATAATTCCCTCTTTTATTTACTTAATTTTATTTTAAAATGAAAATTTATGTCATTCAGTCGGCGGAAAGCCAATCACATTTGCCATAAGTGATGGTAATCAAACAAAATTAACACTTGGAGTTAATATTTTGCTATTCACTGTTGCTTGCGAAAGTCTCTGAATTTGTGGTCTGATCTTTCTGATAAACAAGTGAGAGAGAGGTGTTTAAGACAGGCTAACAGCAAGTGAGACTTTCTTCTTGATTGAATCAGAGGATTTGAACCAGTATTGAAAAAGGAATACTGTTTTCATTTCCTGCCTGCCTGCTACTTAGAACTATCTACCCCAGTGGTCTGAAAGCCCATAATGGGGCAACTGTGGCTTTAAAAACTTTTAGAGATGGGCTTACTTTCCTCATTAAAACATTGCATAGAGCACTGGTAGGCTTGGGAAGAGGAGATAGCCATTAGGAGTTTCCACTGGTGGAAATGATGATTCCCGTTAGTGTCTACTTTCCTGCCCCCAAGAGATGCACCTTTATGTCCTTGGGTTTTTTTACTTTAACTCCTACTAAGCACATCACTATCATTCATTCTTTCCAACAGTAGTTATTGAGCACCAACTCTGTGCCAGGCTTTTGGACACAAAGCAAGTAAGATATAAGATCTGTTCAAGGTCATAAGCTCAGAGTCATGGTGATGATTCTAATAATTCACCATTTATCAAGCACTCACTGTGTACGAGGCACAGTCCTGAGTGCTTTACAAGTGTCCATACTTTGCTCCTCCCAAGCACCCAAGAGAGAGTTTTCATTATCTCTACTGATAAGGAAATCTAGGCATGGAGAGGATTATTAATTTGTTAATATATATATAGTGACTAAATTTTCTTGACCGCTTACCATGTACCACCATGTACTAAGTATGTTACCTGATATATTTCAATGAATCCTTGTAAAAGCCCAGCGAGACGAGTCCTTTTAGTAGGTCCGTTTTGCAAATGAGGAAATTGAAAGTTTGGGCGGTAGAGGTGCCTGAGGTCACAGAGCAAGGAAATGACCCACTGGGGAGAAATGGAAGCCCGGTCTGTTGACTTCAGGATCCACCCGGTTGCCCTGACACCGTATTGTCTGATGGGGGTGGGGAGATGCAACTCCAGGACTCCATGAAATGTGCTTGAAAAAGACTAGCCTCTCCCTGCACGGTCAATTCTAGAATCAAGGCAGCTCCAAACACTTTCCCTTGTTCCCACTTTGGCTCAGAAAATGGTAGACTGACGATTTTCAGTAAGAACCTTATGTACAACTAGAGGAAAGAAGCAAAAGAAAGAATTCAGGAAGATAATAGGATAAATATAGTCCGGTTCTTCATATACAGTTTTCAGTGTACTCTTCTTTCTCACTCGTACCCACCTGCAATTTTCTGCACATCTCGTCTACCTTTACACCACGTTTCCCATCTCCTGGACCATCAGTCGGGTCCAAGTCATCATCAGGTTTTGACTAGGTTGATATAGAAGCCTCCAAAATGGTCCATCTGCTTGCAGCCTTGGTCCCTGATAAGTAACATGACAGCCAGCATGACCCTGTAAAAACCTAAGTGGGATCCTCTGTCTCCCTGCTCCCTCGCCCTGTAAGGCTCCCCAGTTCACTCAGAACCTTGGCGCCTCGTGCAGCATCTGGGCTCTAGAGGTTCGGCGTCTGTCTATCCCTCTGTCCTCATCGCTCACCCTGTGTCCCTCGTCTCGTCACCCTGGTCTCCTTGTTGCGCCTCCAGTTCCTGCAGCAGCTCCAGCCCCAGACCTTCCCGCGTGCCTGGAACCATCTTCCCCAGAGACTTGCCCTGGGCTCTCTGCCACTGTACTCAGAACCCAGTTTCAGCATCACCTCCACAAAGAGGCCTTTGCTCACTCTCTTATCTAAGACAGCACATCCTCCTGTGACGTGAGACCCCTCACCCTCCTTTAATTTTCTCTGTTGCACACACCACTCTCTGACACGAGGTAACATGCATCTGCTTGCTTGTTTGGGACCCGTCTGCCACACAAATGTAAGCGTCAAGAAGGCAGGCCTTTTGTCATTTTTACTCAAGCCTCTAGTTCCAGCACCTCCTACGGTACCTGGTACACAGCAGACCTTCAATAATATCAGTTAAATAAAGGTCTTAGGACAGGCAGCAAAAATGCCCCAATACTCTCTGCTATCCCTGATCTCTTTGTCCTAAGATATTCCTTAACAGGCACCAGCCAGTCTCCCTTCTTTCTTCTCCCAGGCACTTATCTGAAGGTGACAATTAAAAAGCGAAGAAGGCGTTACCAGGAAACAGCCTATACCCTTCTCCTGTTAGCTTAACAACCCCTAAGCTTTGCTGCCTTGGGCCTGAGGGGATGAGCACAGGTTTCTGGCGGGGGGAGGGCTGGGAGCATCTGGAGGCTGCGGGCAGGAGGGCACAGCACCTGGAGAGCAGAGAGAGAGAGAGGTCGACCTCTGGGGTCAGAAATGAGGCTCCCCAACCTCTTGGCCTCCATCCGGGTCTAGGCTTAAGAAGGAAGTCTACAAATCCATAGTATCAGCAAGCACCGTCTATAAGATGAATAAACAACATTCACTGCAAAAAGGTGAATCACTGCTCTTCAACTGAAGGCGGAGGACGTCATGATGAACAAAATACAAGCTTCTAACTAAAATCACCATCGTTGTGTCATTAATATTTCTTAAATTGATAAATATTCAAAGTGCAGCTATGATCATGATTGGTACGGAGGTCTGCCAAAAAATTTTCGATGTGTAAAAGAGATTCTTATACTCTAAATTAATTAATTAGTATACAAAGTAATACACTAATTAAAGTATTTATTCATTCACTTATTTATAGCCTCACTTATTCATTCGTCAGGAAATATTTATTTAGTGCCTAATAGGTACCAAGGACTAATTCAAGTGCCTAGACTTCTCCCAGAATTCCTACAGAAGACAAAACAAAACAATAGAAAGGACATAAAGTCATTTATGGAGAAGATGCTATGTAAATGCCAGAGATTGCACCAAGGGTTTCATCTATATCACACTGTCTGATCGTCACAACCACAGTGTGAGGTGAACGATATCCTGTCTCCATTTGACAGGTAAGGAAACTGAGGTGTCACAAGGTTAAAGGACCCCCTTAAAGCACACTGGTGGCTAGTTAAGTAGGGAGGAGCTGCAGTTGGATCCCAGATTTGCTTGGTTCTTAACATTTGCCCTTCCACAGCCTCATGGATGGCACCCATCCCTGCACCTGTCAATTCCTCCATAAAGCCTGGGCATGTGTTTTTACCTCCAGGTGTCACCTCTATTATTCTAAGCATCCTAGTCTCCATCACTGAGGGGCGAACTAAGTAGATTGAATGGATAAACATACCCAAGTCCACCACCATCTTTGAAATACAAACAAGTACCCCTGTTCTACTAATAACCCAATTAGATGACATCACTTCCCTGCTTGAACCCCTCCAGCAATCCCATCACACTTAGATGCAATTCTAGGAGCGTACACACAATCTGCCCTGCCTATGTCTCCGCCTCATTTCCTGCTACTCTCCCCTGTCTTCATCTGCTTCAGCCATAGTGGCCTCCTATGTATTCCTCAAGCACGCAAGACATTTCTGGCCTTAAGGTGTTTATTGCTTCATCTTCCTGGAACGCTTCTCCCAGATCTATGCTCGTCTAGTTCTTCATTTTCTGCTCAGGTCTGATCAAATGTCACCACCTAATTAATACTACCCCCAACCATTCTAGGTAAAATGGCAACCTTCCATCCCTCTCTAACCTACTCATCCCGATTCATTTTTATGAAATGCCATTAGAACTATTCAATATTACATATTTATTTGTTCGTTGGCTTTTTGGTCTCACCCACAAGAGTATTAGCTGGGTGGGGGTAGGGACTTTTCCTACTGCAACATTCCAGCACGCAGATCAATGCTTAGCACACAGTAGATGAACAGTCAACATCTGTTGGGTGAATGAACACACGAATGCACACACATACACACGAAGAGGAAGAGCTGACTTTATACATGGCAGATGGCACTAAGGTTCCAGTTGGAGACGCCACAAAAGGCGGCATCCTCTGTCAGTGTTCTCAGTACCCTCCCCCCCCACCCCAGGTTTAGACATCACAACAGATGCAATGGAAAAATAACAGGAACTGAGGGTCCTTCCTTGGCAAATCACTATGACTCTTCCAGGTAAACTACCACAACAGATTATGTGGATGGGTCTTGGAAGCAGAAAGTTTCAAACCAACCTCGGTCGCTGCATGACCTTGGATGAATCGCTCTGCAGGTTATGCCGATCCCCATCAGTAAAATAAAGATGATGCTAGCATCTAACTCAGGAATATAGCGAGACTCCACTCAGATGTTCCCTCCTCTGGCAGGTCTCCTCTGACCATCCACACCATTGTTGCCCCAACCCTGTTCTCATATGTTTGTGTTTATAAAACAATTGTCATCATAGAGCTTTTTTCTATATGAAAGTTATCTTTTTTCCTTTATTAAATTACTTGTATGTTCTCTTGCTTCCCCCAACTGGAGGGTAAGATCCCCAGGGACCACACCCATCCCATTAACCTTGAGGATCCAGGTGACCAGAACAGGACCTGGCATGTAGTAAGAACTCAAGAAATAACTGCCGCTTGAATGAATGACTGTAAAATTCATACAGCACTTGGTAAAATGCCTGGCATATAATAAGCACTTAGGTAGTGGCAGATATCATTATTACTGTTGTTGTTATGTTTGTTGTTGCTGGTGCTATAATTACTATTCCTTGGGAAAGAAACAATTTTTTTTTTTTTTTGAGCTGGGGCAGGGCTCCAACCCATCCAGTATGAGTTTTTCTCAGAAAAGGCTAAAACACTACTCAGTGATTATATTTCCAGTTTTAAAAATCAAAACGCATCCAAGTCTGATTTCTTTTGACCCTGAACTCCTGGTCCCATAATAATTGGCAGGTTCCTCATTTCCCTTCTGGTATACATTTTTCATGGTCTGGTTATTTGGGGCAAAGATACACTAGCTCTGTTAGGTGTGGCCCCTAGCAGTTTTAGTGCATTCTCTCAGCTCAGGACTCATAGCGTCCTTTCCAAAATCCTGAACCTTAAGAAGAACTATGATGACCCCCATCTTGTAGGTTGGAAAATGAGGAGATTTGAGCAGCTGGTCCAAGCATACACATCCAAAAAAGTAGACCCAAGGATTTGAACTTGGGTCAGTCTGACTCCTGAACTTACATTCTTATTGTTTGAGTAAGGTTATCTCTTGAGCTTGCCCAGGGCCAGTTAAGTAGGGTGGCAGAGCTGTAACCAGAACCGAAGTCATTTCCTCCTATTCCACGGTTCCATCCACAGTCCAAAACCTAATCCCAAGGGAGAAAGCAAGAAGAAGCGCACAGCTACAAACCCAACTTTCTAATAAAGGAAAATAGCTAAAGGCAATTCTGATATAAAACGTGCTTATATAGCTTTTCATTTCGGCATTTTTTCTGTACCAAGTGGTACCGAACACATAGAATAGATTTAACTCTTCTCTACAGCATCATCTTGGCCCAGAAGCTATTCATATCTCCCTGGGGTATAAGAGAGAGGCTTCTAAATACATAGAAAAGTCTACAGATCTGATTAATTGAAGTGATTTAAAGTCAGCCCCTTGCAGTTTATATAGAAATACATATATGCTGCTGCTCCTGCTTACACAAATCTCCCCTACAGAAGACCTTGACCTTCTGTCTTCTTTTTGTATCTCCCACGTCACCAATCACCAGATTTCATGGATTTTTCATGGCGTGGAAAAACATTTAAGGAAGTTTCTTCTAGATTCATTACAAACAGAATGGCCGCTGCCAACTCTGTTTTTATCTCATTCTGCACTTTGTAACTATTTTCATTAAAAATAATAACGTGGGGACTTCCCTGGTGGTGCAGTGGTTACGAATCCGCCTGCCAATGCAGGGGACACGGGTTTGAGCCCTGATCCGGGAAGATCCCACATGCCACGGAGCAACTAAGCCCGTGTGCCACAACTACTGAGCCTGCGCTCTAGAGCCCGCGAGCCACAACTACTGAGCCCGCGATCCACACCTACTGAAGCCCGTGTGCCTAGAGCCCGTGCTCCACAACAAGAGAAGCCACCGCAATGAGAAGCCCGCACACCGCAAGGAAGAGTAGCCCCCGCTCGCCACAACTAGAGAAAGCCCGTGCTCAGCAACAAAGACCCAACGCAGCCAAAAATAAATAAATTAATTAATTAAATTAAAAAACAACAGTAACTTGTGTTCTGTCCACCTTAATATCTAAACTGTATAATTTCCACAGAAATGACTTAGATGTAGCTTGAAGAAGAAAGCTCAGGGGTGATTTCAGAGTATTCATTCAATTCTGAAAGCACTCAACTAATTAAGACCAGTGATCTTAATTTTTGTACTAAAGGAAACTGCAGCACGCTGGCCTTCTTTAAAAACCCACCTTAGCGCCTAGCAGCTTACGGAAACATGAGGTTTTTCCTTTGGCATAAACGGACACTACAGCTTTTCAATTAAATTAGTCTTTGGAGAGAGATGCAGAAGAGCTAAAAAGCTCCTTAAAAATCTTCCCTGCTTCACTGCCTCTCCTGTGCCAGGGGGGAGATGTGCAGTTAAAGTGCAACGCTATTTTCTTCTTACCCTGCCGAAACAAAGTTTTCGATCTTGAACCCTGAGCTGGCTGTGTTATAGATCTTGTTGAGGTTTTGCGTTTAGTTTTCAAGCCCATATTTGGTTTTCTAAAACTGTTTTTAAAAAGGGGATGTGCATTACAGCGTCCTATATTTTTGTACATCCAGAGAGAGCTTTGTTAGACCCTGCTTCAGGTTGGGTAGTAGTTATAGGGATATTGAAACTATTTTTTTAAATTAACACAAATGGAAAGGAAACTCATTTAGATGAACAAAATTCAAGACAAATCCTTTCAAATATGATCCAGGTATTTTTTTCCCCATGTAATTTCTCTAAGCTCATTATCTCTAAAACTTTTGCATTGTGCATTCCCTGTTGTTAAGCATAGCTAAATAATACTGATATATTAATAATAGGATTAGCTGGCCGTGCCTCCTGAATTTTAATTTCTAAAATTTTAAACAATTTTAGGCATCACAAAATGTTTGAGAATGCCCAGAGGACATCTTTTTCTGTAGAGGAAACACAAAAGACCGAAAGAGGCAACAATTGGAAATTCCACATGGCTGTTTTAATGACTTTCGAATCCGTCTAAATTATTTAATCATTTCACCCATGGAGTTTGCTTTGGAAACAAATATATCGGCAATTTCCACATGCATCTGAAATTTCTTCTCTGTGTGGCTGTGTATGTATTCAGTATCTTTGGAAAGGACTTGAGTCTGACGGTTACCCTCTGGCAAAACGAGTAACACAAGTACGGCCACGCTGCTGAAGACACTCCAGATGCATGTCCAAGTTAGAGGAAAATCCTCTGAGTTTGCAGACATCGCCCAGAAGTGGATATTTGGTCTCTAAAGTCTCTATTTTTTATTATCATTTCTTAAAGACCCCGTGTATCTTGAAACCGACTTTCAACGTTAAGCCCATCCCTTCTTCTGAAAAAAAGTTCCTGAAACAAGTGACTGACAGGTCAGTAGCAGGAAAAAAAAAAAAAAAGAAATGATAAATCCAGTGAAAACAGTGTCGTATGCTAGAGGCCTGTAACTGTAGGGTGTTTTTTCTCCCTGCAATATCCAGGTAATCAAGCAAACACTCTCAACAAGCTATTTCTTATGTGGTTAGAATGACTAAGCTCGTTCATAATGGAAGAGCTGCTTGCCAAAGGTCACCCTCAGAAACAGGAGAATTTCTAACTTTAAATGGAACTCAGAAAACTTAAAATAATTTTAAACATACAAATTGTTACAAATTACTGAAAAACAAATTTTAAAAAACCCTCTTCCAGGGTGAAAAGGTTCTAGGAAAGTAGTAGGATGAGATCTCCCTGATACAGACTGTAGGGGAAGACATTCTGTATTTATCCCAACATTAGAAAATGAAAATAAATTTCTCCCAAAGAAATAAAAATAAAGCAGCATTGTCAACTTGTGAAACAATAAAATTATTTGTGTGCCAAGCTTCTTTTAATACCACTGTGATTTTTTTTATAAAAAGTCTCTCAATTTGTTGTAATTAAATATGTAATGAAAAAGCACTGCTTCAGGGAAGCGATGCAAGACACTCTCTGTTAGTTTAATGCGTTTCCAACTGACTTTGCATCAAACGAAAATGATACTCTGTGTATGCCTGGTCTTAATATAGAATTTGTTAGGCAATTTTGTGTTTTTTAAGGGGGGCTTGGGTGGACACAGACACTGCCTTTGAAACAGTGGCTGAGTCTTCCCAGACCATGACATACTTAAATAAAATTGATGGTACAGATACAGTGATGGAAGGGAAGCACCACTCAGGACACTGAACTCGTGTCAGCCAATTACAGACCCGGCACAAACACGAACAGGGCCTAGGTTTTCTTCCTGGCTGATTTCCCTAAGCTCAGCTGCAGTGATGAGCAGAAGTGCATCATTTCAGTGGCCTTAAATAATGCCAGGCTCAGTGCCCCTTTAAAACCTGCTCAATTGAGAGTACAATTCCCAAGCCACTGGAAAGATAAACAGATCAGCCCAGGTATTATCCAGTTGGAGAAATTCCGTCAAATGAGTGAGAAGTCAGCTGGGATGAAATGAAAGCATAAGCCTCTGTTGGAGAATGTGACAAAAGGCAAGATGTTTCCAGGGACAGCTCTGCTAAAGATGCCTAGGAGGTATTTGTTGGGTGTGAAGGTTTCCCGAATGGTAGCAATAGAATCGAGGTGACTGGGAGAAAAATAAATGTAAGGTGGGAGAAAAATAAATGCAGAGTATTTCTGAGGAATGCTTCTACCCTCCTCAAAAGTCACCTCTGATCTCCAACCCCCAAGCCTCAAGAAGATTTTCATTGTCGAGAAGTTTCTCATGGCCCCTCTTCCTTACCTGGCTTCCACCAGAACTCCCTATCACTTGCAGTCTGCTGATTAGGGTTAATGTATTGTGTCCTGATATGGCAGATTAAAAATGAAATCAATAAATGCCTAAAACAAATGGGCTTTTGAGATGTCCCATTCCATCTGGGTCTTTAAGGATGAGGGGAGAGGAGGGAGAGGAAATCATGAGGGGAGTGGGAAAAGGACCAGTTAAGCGATCAATTTCTATCCAAAACACTGTGTGGAGGATGTGATTTCAAGGTACCTGTCCTTTCTTTTTTCAGGGATCTGCCTTAAATAACAAGAATAGCCTGAACAGTTCACACTGCTGAGCCCCTTTGGCAGTGGGTGTGTGTGTTTATTTTTTCCATTCATCTGTTAAAAATCATACTGTTTGTGTAAGTGAAGGGGTCTATAGCATGCGGTATTTAAATCTTCAAGATGGGAACTTGTCTTTCTGAACTGTGCTTAAACAAAGTGAGAGTGCCAGGGTCGGGACTCCACCCCATACCTATTCTCTTGAACCCCATTCCACTTGCCAGTGAATTAAAGGTAAACTTCACCCTGAGCTGACTGACCCCTCCCTGCCCTGCTGGTTTACACTGCTGAAACCTTGCCCACTAATCCAGTCATTGTCATCAGGAGGTTGAAAAGGAGATTGCTCAGGTCATCTCTACACTCTACTGCAGTATTCCGAATTGTCCCTGCTGAATATGTTTCCCACGTAAATAACCTGTGCTATTAAGGTGCAAATTGCAACTTTTAAGTAATGATTGCTAATAGTCTAATGTTTACTGCCACACAAGGACATTCATGAAAACAAAATCTGCATTATTCATCTCCATATTAAATAAACAAAATAAATTGAGGGAGCTGTTCTCTCCTGCAAGACTTTCCTCAGATCTGGATTATCAAATAGCTTCTGAGAGTCAGCAAGAAGAAAACATTTAATCTCTTTGAGTAGGCAGGAGCAGACGCCTATAATTTATATATACATTAGATATTCATATGTATATGATGCCCAAAGATTTTGCGTCCTATCGTAATTGGCTGGCATTATATAAAAACAAGAGTTCAGGATGGTGAAATAAAATATATATTACACATGTGTATGTACAGAGGCTGTGATAGATTGTAGAAAACAGAAGGGTTACAGTGTAAGTCTACAGTTTAAAATTTTTAACTACTCTGCGTCTTGCAAAACACAAACAAATCAAAACACGGTTCTGTTTTATTTTACCTTTCTGCCATCTTCTCTATCTTCCCTACAATGCATAGGGGGAAAAGACGCAGGTACAGAATCCTGCAATATTTTCAGGTAAAAGTGGTACGTTTTAGCGGTGAGTGAAATATACATCCAAGGAAGCAAGCACACTCACTCATACATACACAAACCCTTGGGGTACTGTAGGCTGCTTTCTAAACTTTCTTCCTTGCCCGAAGTAATAGTATGGTAGAATAGCATAGCTTTAGAAAGCCAGGAAGAATGACATTTCGGAGGGAAATGTTCTGACTTAGCTGTTTCCTTAAAGAGAACTGCCTACCTCACAGCCCTTCCCTTAAAGGAGGGAGGAATATAACCAATAAAGACTAACGTCCCCCATCACTTATAATATCATCTCACTCATTCTAACCGCATACCTGCTTTATTAGAAAGTTCCATAATTGATTCCTTGAAACGTGGAACTTAAAACTAATAATGCAAAGGAATCAAATTGCCTCAAACAGTTCTTGGGAAAGAGAGTCTCAGTTCTGATTCACTCACAGGCTTTTTCGATGTTACATTATTCATTCATCAAGCTAGAAATCAAGCTTTCAACATCAGCCCATGGGAATAATTACTTACAGTTGTGCATTGTTTAATTTTAAGCAGTGATAAAAGTTAGTATGGCCACAATCCTAGAACCCACCTTGTTCTTCTCCCCGGATGTTAACTGGCTAAAGAATCTCCAAGTGGCTAACTTTACTTGTGAATAACCACGTCAGCTAAAACAGAGTACAGCATCGATGACTTCAGACGAAAGAAATATTACATGAAAAAATACCTGCTTTAGTAATATGTGAGTAAATAAATACCGTAAGAGGGGCCTCATTGTGTACAAAATGAATTATTCCCTTTCAGCTTGACAAGGGCTTCCACTTCTTCCAGTGGAAATAATAAAAGCCACGAAAACAGACACATAAAGACACTAGGAACACAATAGGCCAGAAAACTGAAACTACAGTCAGAACTTTCTAACACACACATACACATACAAACACTACAGTAAATAGATAAGCTAGCTCCAACAGACACCAGCTTAATGAAAAGGATCTAATTTAAATAATGTGATACAGCATTGTATTACGTACACCTGAATCCTCATTGATCAGAGCATAATTATAATCAAAGTAGTGCAGTTCTGAGCAATGCACTTTTTGTAATGAGCTGACCAAAGGAGACATGTCTAGTCATTCTGGTAATTTAAATTACTGCCTAGTTGTTGGCCTTTACCGGAACAACAGGGGGGAAAAAAAGAGTAATTTTCAGGGCAGTATCACTTCTTGCTGGACTGTTGCCCAGGGTTCTCTTTTGGGACAACAATAAGGACGCTATCTCTAATAATCTAGCTATACTTAAATTTATGTTGCTAGAATTGGAAGAAGCAGGCTCAGTCTTCCTGAGTCTAAAAGGCCAGTGCACACCCCAGTGCTGTTCAGATTGCAAAGCAATCTAAGTTTTAAAAAATAAGTGAGTTAAATGTAGAAAGGGACAGGGGTAGGAGGAAGAAACTGTTTGCAAAAGAGGTAGCTACAGTTGAAAAAAGAGTACCTCATTGACTAGGCAAGTTCTAAATAGATACGGTACTAAAAATACCTAAATTATTTTGCTCTTGGAAATACATGAATCAAAGCTTTGTAAATGATATTTCCCCATGCAATTTGAACCAATCTATACACGGTTACGGATCTGCGCTCAGAAGGGAAGATAATTGTGGATATCTCAAAGCACATGTACTGCCATTCGTGCTGGAATCAGGCCACGATGGAGGATGAGCTTGGTGGTCCAGCATGTTCAGACACAAACACCCACTTTGCCCAGATTTGTGACTAACTTTGGATTTGCTCTGAGGGTGGCTTTTCAAAGTTTATGAAAGTGTTCCACCGAACTTCTTCTCCCTAATGTTTCGCTCGAGTTGGAACAGAAGGAAATATTGTGGGGGGCTCTGCAGAAGACCCGCCTTAACTGATGCTGCCTAAAGCATGAGGGTAAAGACAGAAAGAAGGGGGAAAAAAACTTCAGCTTTTTGCTAAAGCCCGATTCAACTGAAGGACACAAAGAAATAAAAACGCCCACATTAAAAGCCAAACAAGATAATAATTGTGCATGTCTGGCTCTGAATCTAGAGGGCAAGGCTTGCGTCACTGGCACTCTGAGTTACCATGGTGAGTGATTTATTGATATATATCAAGAATGAATAGATCAAAGGCAGCGAGATGACAGGTGATCAATCAAATGTCAAATCAAAACTAGCAATCAAGTGGAAAGCTGACTTTTCAGTGGGTGGGTCTGGGAGGAGAAAAATGAACTTTCATATCACACTTCCGAGAAGCAAAACCCCAGCATACTATTAAAAAAGCAATTAAGCAACCCAAAAGGAAAAAAAAAATCCTCTACAAGATGTAATGTACTGATCCATTAACCTGTTCCTCTCTTTTCCTTTTTTCTTTTGGAGGAGAGGTGGTAAGTAAGAATGCACAGGGGATAGTTCCTACCATACAAATCCATTTACAAAGTTTGCAACTCACTCTGGGCAAAGGAAATCCAGAGCTGTTTCAATATTAAAGGGGCATTTTTCTTCCCCTTTTTTTAAGAGAAGGGAGAGTGTTGATTAGATTTCCAAACGTGGATCCTCTTAGAAAACATATTCAAAGGTTCGTTTCCTGGGGTGGCTTTTTCCACCTTGGTGATCAAAGCTAAACTCCTATGGCTCGCCCCAAAGCCAGCTTTGCAGCCCGGGGCTGGGTCACTGCTCACACTTCAGCGTCCCAAACCCCAGCCAGAGGAGACGCTGTCCCTCGAGGCCAGAAGCCACTGGCACTGACCACGCGGAGGGATGCGGGGGTGGAAGGACTGTCTCCCCACTCCGCACCCCAAATCCTCAACCCAACTTTGGCCCGAGAGGCAAGAAGCAGACTGGGAGAAAGTTAGGGGTGGGGTAAAGGGTGGAGGAAAAAAGTTTAAGGAGGGAAGGCTTGGTGGGGTAGCTTCCCCCAACACCCCCAATCGGAGCCTGGAAAGGGGAGGATTTGGGAGACTGGAGAAGGCGAGAGAGGATGGGGTTATGAGCCGGGCAGAGAGGGGCACCCGGAGCGAACTCCCCCGAAAGCCGAGGGGGGTGGCGTCCTGGGGCACCCGGGGCGAGGAGGGCGGGCGAGGAGCTCGGCGCACCGGGCAGCCCGGCCGGACAGCCCCGAAGCGGAGCCGTTTCTCTTACCTGCCGCCCGCTTGGGTGCCTGCTGTTTCCTCCTTGGCATCGCTCTACTTCGCTCCAGTCCCACTTCTGGCGCCCCAGCCCCGAGCCGCGCGCGGGGGCCCGCGGTCTCTCTCGCCTCTCTGGGTCTCCTCCGCCTCCTGCCCGGTGGCTCCTAGGGCGTCACTCGGCCTCTGTCCCCCTGACGATCCCCCCTGCAACTCCTCCACCACGGGCCAGAGACCCCCCTCTCTGGGTGGCAGACACGGACGGCTGTGCCGGCTGGTTGGAAGTAGAGGTTGGTTCTGCCTTGTTTGTTTGTTTGTTTTGGATTTTTTTTTCCTCTCTCTTTCTCTCTTTTTGTTTTGGCTTTTTGGAATTTTTTTTTTTTTTTGGTTTGGTTTTTTTTTTTTTTTTTTTGGTGACTGTTGAGACACTTGATTTCTTTATTAAACATCCAAGACCAGGTTCGGATGGAAGGGACCAGGGACGCACACGCGCGCGTAAAGATAAGGAAAAAAAAAAAAAAAGGCAATCCTGGGAAGGTAGTGGTTTCTTCTTCTTTTTCTTCTTCCTTCTCCTATTTCCCTCCTCCTCCTCGCCGATCTCTATGGCGGATTCGCGCTGGGGGCAGAGAGATCACTCACTGTAGGTTTGTGGCTGCTGTCGGATCCCCGTCTGTGAGTGATATGCTAGAGGACAGGAGCGGGTTTGGGAAAGACAGAAAATCTGGAATTCACACACACACACACACACTCACACACACACACACACTCACACACTCACACGCACGCACGCACTCTCGCTTCCTCTCACACACACACTCACACCCCCCACATATGCACACACACACACACACGCACACACACTCTCACACACACACAAGACAGGGCGAGGCGATGCCAGCAAACATCGATCCCGTTGAACAAACTGAACATTAACAAACTCCTCCTCCTCCTCCTCTCCCCGCGACCTGATGACAGGGAGAAATTTACTCCCCAGCCGCAGAACGCCAGGCAGAGGGAGTCTATTAAAGGGACAGTGTCCCGCCGGGGAGCAGGGCTGGGGGCGGGGACCCGGGCGTGCCACCGGGGCTGGCTCCGCCGTGCGCCCTCTTCTCTGGTGCGGTGACGCGCCACCCCCCTTCCACCGCCGCCCCGGGGCTCGGGGACACCCCTTGGGGGAGGCGTGAAGAAGGGAGGGGATGTGGAAGAAAGGGGGCGGGGTGATGGCAGGAGACGCAGGGGGCCAGGTGAGCTGAGCCGCAGGGACCATTAACAGGACCATTAACCATATTAGGAGCATGAGAACTGATGTTCCTTTTGGGCAGGGAACGGGGTGGGCACCTTGGAGTGATGACCACCATCCTCTAAATCTCTTAATCTAACCACAGAGATGTCCTCCCCACCGCCTTAAATTTAATGCCCTTGCCTCTCCCACCTTCCTGCTAGTCCCTGGACGGTCATAAAAACAAGAATCTCCCATCTGTCTCCTTGATGGTTTAATCACAGTCCTCTTTTTGTTTTGTTTAAATAATATTTATTGAGCACCTACTATGTGCCTATTCTGGAGACACAGCAGCCATACAGAAAGGGAAGATCCCGGCCCTCTCAGTGTTTGTGTTCTAATGAGGAGCAGGCAAGTCGCCCCCACATATCCAGTCTTTGCTTAAATGTCACCTTCTCCCAGAGGCCAACCTTACTTAAAGTTTCACACACACATCTCCACTCCCCCATTCCATTTCTCTATTTTATTTTTCTCTACTGGGCTTACCAATGTCACACATATTATCACATGTATTATATACGGTTTTCTACTTTTATTGTCCAAATTTCCCCTGTAGAATATAAGTTCTGTTGGGAGGAGGGGTTTTATATTCCCAGTGATGGCAAAGATCACAACATGTAGTAGGTGCCCAATAAAATATTTGAATGAATGAAAGGTAAGCAAACCAATAAGATAATTTCAGAGTGAAAAGCTCCAAGAATTTGTTACAAGAGGGTTCTCTGACAGTGTCCGAAAGAGGGGGTAGCTCTAGCCTCAATGCAGGAGATGTCATTTGAGCCAGCATGTGACAATGGAGCCCTGATATGGGCCAGGTACCTTTTGAGCTGTTGGGGACAGGCTGAACATGGACCCTGCCCTCAAGGGACTCTTGTTCCAGTTGGAGAGACAATTAAAGGGGCAAGTGAGGCCTGCTGGGACAGGGGTTGTACTTAGAAGGGGGGGCCGTTAACCTGGACTTGGAGGAAGGGAGGATGTTTAGTTACCAGGTAGGGCTTCCTGGGGAAAGTCAAGTCAAAGCTGAGTCCTAAATATGGAGGAGTTAGACAAAAAGGGAACTCTGACAGCATGTCTCTAGAATAGAAAGCCAGGCATTGTCTGAGTCTTTCCAAGGGCTTCTCCTTCCTGCATTAAAATGTTCTGAGGCCCTTGTTAAATGCACATTCTTAGGCCTTACTCTAGAAGAAAATGTTCTAACCCTGGCACTATTGACCTTTTGAGGCCATAATTCTTTGCTGTGGAGGCCATTGTGCATTGTAGGATGTTTAGCAGCATGTCTGGTCTCTACCCACTAGATGCCAGACTCTTCCACCCTAGTTGTGTCAACCAAACTTGTATCCAGACGTTGCCCAAAGTCACCCAGGAGGTAAAGTCATGCCTAGATCTCCTAATCAGAACCTTCTAGGGCCCACTGCCCTTGACCTTCTAAGTCAGAAACTTCTGGATAAGGGCTTTGGAATCTGCATTTTGATCAAACAACTCCCAACCCCACAGGTCAATCTCCTGCTCATTCCAGTTTAAAAACTTCTGCTAAAAAAGCCCTTGTTCTTCTGGAATCAGACCTACCCCAAATTGCTAACTACAGAGCCAACTCAGGCTTAGATATTAAAGTAATAATTACAATAATTTAGGAGTTCAAGGGGTAACACTGTTCCTGTGGTCATGGTGACGGGTTTCACCAGTGCCCACTCCTCACTCCCGCCCTGCCATGTACTCACTGCACATGAGGCCTGATCTGTGGCGCCTTCTGCCTACAACCTACCTGTCACTTTTGCCCTCGCTCATGGGGAATTACCAAGGGTGACCCATCCCACAAATATTTTTCTAAACAGTTCTTTTGGGCCATAGGAAACTTTGTCCATCCTACCAGTCAGCTGCAAGATGTCATTGTCACTCTTTGCAAAGCGCTGTTTAATCATTTTTAACATCCCTGCACAGGGGCAAATGCTCATTTCTCCCTCTTACGTATATGGTACAAATTGTTAATTCACTTACCCTAAATCACCCAGGCAGCCTCCACCCATTACCAGCCCCACCCAATCCCAGCCTAGTCCTTAGGCAACTGAGGCAGAGAAAACCCCACTTCATAGTTGGCTATGTCAGCAAAAGGGGTATTAGTACTAATTAATTCTAATTACCCAACACACCTTGATGGAGCTCTGTGATAGGAACCACAGCTTATTGAGTGAAAACCCAACAGTCCTGTCATTAAGGACCCACAGTTATAGGATCAGGAGGTACAGAATTAGGCCTGGACAGAAAGAAGACCAAGGTTGCAGTAAGCTCACCTTGAATCTGCCATATTCTGCAGAAGCCCTATGCCCGTTGATTGGGCCTTTGCATTCCATTCAATCATTTAACAAATATCTACTGTGTTAGGTGCCTGGTACTGCCCTGAGCACAGGAGATGCTAGAATGCATAAGATAGGATCCTTGCCTTCAGAAAACATCTGTAAAATGACATCCAAGAGATTGGGAGCTAGGAAAGAGGGAGTTCAGGAGCTGGACCCAGTCTTGGAGTAAATCAGGAGGGAAATAGGCAGAAGTAGTTGACTCTGTGCTACAGAACCTCTCCTAGCTGCTCTCCAGGATTCTTCTCGAATTTTACCTCCACTCTTGCCTCTTTCTCAGTAGGTGGTTATATAGTCGGGGAGGGGGAGCTCACAATATCTTCTGCAAAAACTTTCTTTTAGCTGGCTATGAACTCATTCTTGGGTCCACACTTATAGAGTGTTCCTTCATTAATTTGTTTTTTCCTACTGCTACTACTGTAGAGTATATAGCTTGGTTATCAACAAAGATTTTGGCTATCCTGGTGGATGCATAACACAGTGGTACCCAGATGTCATTCAGTGGTGTAGACATAACATTGAAAAATGTTGAATCACATAGTGAAAAGGTTTTTATTCCCTTTCAATCTGAGGAAGTGTCCGTTTGGTGCTAGGATGTCTTTTGTGCCTATCACTTGCTAACTTTTATTTTCAACCAAGAAGCCACAGATCTCTGACTCAGAAGCTTAGGAGAGGTAAGAATACCTGGCTAGACTTTTTTTTTTCTCTTTTTTTTAAAGGCAGACTGCCACGTGCAGCGCCTCATTTGGATGCGTCTGGAGTCTTGGAAGCTTGACTACCCTACGTTCTCCTACAAATGGACCTTGAGAGCTTGTTTGGAGGTTCTAGCAGGGGAGCTCAGCTACTCGTATACCCTTGACCGAAGAACGGTCCTCCTCTATTGGGGAAGGTCGTCCTCTTCGACCGAGCGCACAGCTTCGGGAGGGATGCACGTGGAGCGGTGAGGGAGGAAGGGGACACCCACCTCTGGCTAGACTTTTTTTTAATTTTTTTTTTTTTATTGAATTCACTTTGTTTACCTCTGTCTTAGAGAAAGATACTGCTCTCCATTTATGGTAGCAATCTAAAGTTTAATATAATTCATGGGTTTTAAAAATAAATACACTTAAGGAACAACAGAGCATAAATAGTGGTTCAGGCGGGATGTGAAGATGGCAAAATGTGAGGAAGGTGGTATGGGCACGTCTAGAATCTGTAAAATACTAAACCACAGACTCTGGCACTTCCGGAAACTTCTTCCAAGAGTTGGTGGCTTGGAATAATGCTATGTTTAAGTCTCCAGGGAACTTAGCATCCTATGATCCAACCCTCAAACTCTGGGATGTGTAAAGGCATGAGCTGATTGGAATGACTCAACCATACCTTCCAGAACACTTATTCCCACACTGACTCAACATCAAAATCACCCGGGGATTTTTTTGGTAAGATAGAGAAGCACAGGCCCCACCCCAGACTGACTAAATTAGATCCCAGGGTGGAGCCAGAAAATCTGAAATTTTGAAAGTTCCCAGGTGATTCTGATAAGGTGCCAGGCACTGAAACCTTCCCTGTGCAAGGGTTGAATTTTGTAACAAGTGAATCAAGTTAGTAGAAGTTGCTGCATGCAAGGGACAGGCAGGGCATCTATTCTTGGATTCACTCAAAAGGGTGGTTGAGGAGCCTTTTCAATGCACCCTTAGTGGCCCATGAATGCCCCATTAAAGCACATATCTATTGTATTATATTTTTGGCGGGGGTGTCGTTTGCCTGTCTTACTGCTGGACTGCAACCCAATGCAATTAAAGCAAATATTCTCTGAGTGCCCACCTTACGCTAGTCACTGCCCTGATTGTTGGACACTGGGGCAGCCTGTGAAATTCTTGAGCGTCTTAGTTTCTGTCATGTCTCCCATACAAGTTTCAGGGCTTTTGCATTTACTCTTCCCTCCAGCAAGATTCCTCCCCCCAGATCTGGTTTTCCTCTTTACTCTCAACTCAAACATCACTGCCTTCTGCCCACCCTATCTGTCCCACTCTTTCTCTCACCCTTCATGGCACTTACAACCACATGTAAGTAATTTCATGTACTTGCCTCTTTATTTTCCGTCTCCCCTAATTAAAACATAAGTTCTATCACCTATATATCTCCAAGTCCAGGGCAGGATTGGTGTTCAGTAAAAATCTGTGGAATGCTTGAATACCGAGCTAAGCATACTTGCAAGGAAGGATAAACTTTAAAAACATCTTAGGGCTTTTGTTAGATCGGGCTGTATAGCCTTTCAGCCTGTGTGCCTCTTTCCAGTTGATGCTGTCCTCCCCTCCCCAACTTCCCTCCCTCTTTTCTCTTCCCTCTCTCTCACCTATTGCCTCCTTCAGATCCTCCCTTAATTACTGCCTCTTTCAGGAAGCCTTCCAGGGTGGATCCCATGTGATTCAAACTTCTCTAGTCCATATCTTCCCCAAACGAAGAGACTCAATGTAGAGTACGACTCCAAATATATGAGCATACAGGCAGACAGAACTCACCTTGAATATCGGGTAGGTTACCTTTGACAGTGGATATGAGGAGCTTCTGAGGGGCTGGTATTGTTCATAACTGGGGTGCTGGTTATGCTAGTGTGTTCAGTCTGTGAAAATTAATTCAGCAGCATGCTTTTGATTTGTGCACTTCCTTATCTGTACATAATGCTTCAATTAAAAAAAGCAGTGTTCTCAAACTTTGCGGCATATTATAATCAACTGGGGTGATTTTAAAAATCCCAATGCCCAGGTCTTACCCCAGACTCATTACATCAGTCTGTGAGGGCGGGATCCAGCCATCAGTATTTTTTAAAGCTCCCAGATGATTTCCAATATGCCGCCAAGTTTGAGAGCCAGTGTACCATACGATCTTGCCCTTGAGGATATAATTCATTGCCTTCCTCTTCTGTCATTTAACTCATTCAGGATATCTCTCTTCCGGTAACTGTTTTGGGAAAACTTTAAGGTAGCAATCCCTGGTTATTTCCTACCCTCCCATGACACCCGGTACAGCATCACGGTGAAGGGGAGAACTGGACAAGAGGACATGGCAGATGGATCATGGAGAGTGATCGCAAGGGTAAAGCAGGGTGTTGTGACAGACAGTGCAGGGGGCAGGGTCCACTCAGGGTGGGGGTCATGGAAAGCCCTTCTGAGAAGATACCATTTAAACTGAGATCTGGAAGACACAAAGCAGCCAACCAGGAGCCAAAGCCTGAAATTGGAAGCGATTTCTCTGCTTCTAAAACACAAAAATGCAGCTGCCAGGTCCCAGGTTGAGAGAGCCAGCCAGCCCGGGGAAAGGGGAGCAGAAAGGAGGCAAGAGAGGTGAGTCATGGTGGGCGGGGCGGGGGGTGTGTGTGCACATCACTGGTCATAATATGGAGTTTGGATTTTCTCCTTTCAGCCATTGATAAATGTGAATTAATTCATTTATTTACATCCTGAAACACCTAGTCCATTAGACTGGGTTTGCTCAACCAACACAGAAGACACTATGTCTTATTGTACTTGGTGGAAATTTGCTCCCTGAAAACGGTTAAGGTGGATGACAAAGTTTGGGGATGCTCGGGCATTGGCCAGCTGGCTTCTGTGAATAAATCCTCCAAAAGTCATTAGCTTCTCTTTTTTTAAGGACTATTTTGATGTGGTTAGGTGTAGCGTTTTGCAACAGCAATTAAGCATGATGTGTATTTTAAACAGGACAACTGCTGAGTGGGCAGGCTGGGGTATAGGAGCTGCTTGATTGAACAGAGATCACATTTTCCTTGGAGGTGACTACTTGCAGTTGGTGACAGTGTTTTGCTGCTGCTGAAGAATCCAGACCACGTCGCTGGCCCAGTAATCCATTGCTCAACTTCATTAACCACAGGAAGACATTAAGTGAATGTAAGGACCGGAACAGCCTGGAAACCATGTGACGAGCAGCCTTTAAGTTCTGGGCTCCGGTATATTTTATGCCACCTCAACTGTGCATCAAGCTCTCCTCCCTGGACTCATTAGAACTGTGTGCCCAAAGGTGCCCCTCAACTTTCAGAAGCAAATAGAGTATGATATAATTCGCTCTGAGAACACCTTTCTGTCTTATCAGGGAGCATGTCTTATCTATTATGATTAGGCATTAAGCGTCCTATTGTCCTGAAAATTTCATGAGATTCTACCCCTGCTTGCTAGGATTATGCCAAAGTGACTTGTCCTGGATGCTGTTTTTGCCCATCAATACAGCTTGTCTTTTCTCCTTAACTATTGCTGGGAAGGCCAACACAGCTAAGGAACCCACAGACGTAAAGTGGTTGAATAGTTCGGGACTGTTGCAAATCCTCTTGTGTGTCTTGAAGGTTTGCGTGTCTTGCTTTTGGTTCCCCAAGAAGCACACACCCCAAGATAAAGATTTGAGAGCAAGTAGTTTACTTGGGAGATAATCCTGGAAAACTCCAGTAGGGAAGTGGGGGAGTGAATAAAGAAAAGGATGCAGGCAATAGGGGTGTGTTATCAAGCAGGTTATCACAGCGGGCAATTGCAACTTAATCCTGCTGGGGGAACGCTGGGAGTCAGTGTAGATTATGCACTTCTGAGATATCCCTTCTGAAGTATGAGAGAGTTGGGGTATCCATCTACATTCCATCCATCCTGAGAGCTGGGATGAGGGCCTCTCCTGGCCTTCCCTGCAGGCAAAGAACCACGGGTGCTGGCAGTTAAAGCAGAGTGTGGAGAAGTGGGCCGAGCACCAGGCGATGTCTGTTGCATTGGAATCCTCCAAAGTGGGAGCTTCACATGGGCAAGGATCAAGACTGTCTTATTCATTGCAATGTCTCCACTTAGCCTAGTTCCAGGTACACAGCAGAACTTCAATGAACAGCAGACCTTCAATAACGATCTAGTGAAGGCCCAGTGTATTTGAAAGCTTCACACCGTGCCTCTTTTAGTTGCTCCCTCTGTTTTAGTCCTATTATTTATAATGTATCTAGTGCTTAGAAGTCTTTTTCATTCGCTGATTTTGTCAGTGTACTCTCTCCCCACAAGTGTGCTCACTGGAGGCAGGGGTCTCCTTGTTAAATGTCTAGTAGGGGCATAGAGCAGAGTTCTCCTTATTACCACAGCTCAAGCTTTTAAACAAGATGAGAGACGTGATCCAACACTTAAGTGTGTTCTTAAGCATAAGACGGGAGCAGAACATTTGAAATTAGGATTGTCCATAGAAAATATAGGACACAGAATCACTGTGTGCTGCCCAGGTAGGCACTAGGAAAGAAAGGTAAATGTAGGTTTGAAGTCAGACAGACCTACATTTAAAAAATACTTTTACTATTTACTAAGACTATAACCTTGGGCAAGTTACTTAGCCTCTCCGAACCTCAGTTTTCCTATCTGTAAAATGGGCATAATTACATCACCAATTCCATTAGGGGCTCAAAGAGGATTATGTGACCAAACATAAAATACTTAGCACAATACCTGACACGTAGAAAGTACTCCCACATTTTTAGCTTTTTCATTCTTTTTCTAGCATTTGTTGATTGACTATTGTTTACAGAGTGCTTTCAGCTGTACCGGTGGTTTAATCTAATCTGTACTAAGGGATAAAACTAAATCAGCTCAGTCCTCTAATTTGCAAGGGCACCAATTTACAGAAGCCAATCAGGAAAGCTCAGATCCTCATGCAGAAAGTACAAAGGCGGCAGGGCACAGGTCCTAGCCATTGGCAGCAGAGAGCTCCTGCCAGAGCCTTCTTCTCTCCTTCAGCGTACCCTCTTTTCCCACTAAGGTTCATTAAGCACCTGCTCCATGCCAGGCCCTGGGTTGGGTGCTGGGGATGCAGCAGGGAAAAAAGGTCCTGCCTGGTTCTTAGGGAACTTAAACATCTAGGGAAAGACACATAAATTAAACAAATGGTAATAATAGTAGTTAACATTTACAAAGCACTTGGTGCCACAAGCTATTCTAAGCACTTTAAAATATGAACTTATTAATCCTTAGAACAATTCGATGAGATAAATTGCTTTTGTTGTCCCCATTTTACATGTGAAGAGACTGAGGCACAGAGAGGTTAGATAACTTACCCAAGGCTATGGAGACAGCAAATGGGGAAGCCTGGATTCAAACCCTCCTGACACGGCTCTATCTTGTATATTCATCCACCATGCATTACTCCCTCTCAGTAATGCTGCAGCCACATGGACTTTTGTATCACAAAATGTCTAGTTACCACATTGCTTTTCCCTGTTTATACTCCGCAGCTTAACAATTCTTAAATTTTAACCTGTGTATTGTCTCCTACAAAGTTAAAATAGATTCCTGGGCTCCATCTCGAGAAATCCGGATATAGTAGGTCTGGGGTGGGGTCTGAGAAGGTGTATTTCTAACAAGATACTGTGAATTCACAGACCACATTTTGAGTTGCAGGGTTCCAACAGGGGTGCTTTTTCCTCCCAGGGGACACGTCACAATGTCTGGAGATGTTTTTGATTGTCACGATTCAGGGGTGTGCTACTGGCTTCTAGCGGGTAGAGGCCAGAGATGCTGGCAAACATCCTACAGTGCACAGGAAAGGTCCTTGCAAACAAAGACTGATCTATCCCCAAATGTTAATAAGGGCCAGGTTTGAGAACCCCAGGGTAGAGCATGGCCTCGCAAACTTTAACGTATAAAGGAATCATCTGGGGATCTGGCTTCAAATGCAGATTCTGATCAAGTGGGTGTACAGTGCCTGGGATGCTGCATTTCTAACAAGCTCGAATGGATGATGCTGATGCTTCTGCTCCAGGGACCACACTTCGAGCAACAAAAGCTAGACTATGTCCTGCACAAGCACAGGTCTTGAATCAAGGCTCAGGGCGCAATGAACTCCTTAGAAATAAAACCCAAACATCATCCTGAATTAGCTCAGAACAAAAGTAACTGAGTTTCAATAATCCTCCTTCAACTCCCACTGTAGCAAGTTTTGCCCTTCAAGAAGGTACAGGGAGGCAGAGGGGCTCAGAGAGAGGAAACCTCCGTTCCTCTCCTGGACGCAGTTAGGGGCCGATTTAAAACCAGGAAGGACAGAATTTGGTCAGAACTGCTTTCTTTTGGTTCTGAAACATCAAGGAGAGTATATTGTTGCCTGGAACTGTGGCTTCTTTCCAAGAGCTGCACGTTGCATCTGCCTGACTTTCAGGTCTGCAAATGCGAGATGAAAAAGTGGCTGTTTTTAAAATGGTTGCTCTCTTGGGAAAGGGATATGGGAGAAAATGGACTCTCTGCGTCCAGCCCTCCAGAGATGGCACCCCAGCCCTTGTGATAAATGGCAGCATTAACAAGGTTTGGTTGAGAGGGGACCTACAGATTTATGACTTCCTGTCTCCGCCAGCAGATGTCATTATGGCTGACAGACAGAAGGCCTTTCAAGAGCTGTAGCTGGGGTGGAGCTAAGAAGAGGGAAAAAAATTAAATAAAAGGCAGAGGACAAAAGTAGTGTTTGCTCAGTGGTGCTGTTGTTGATACTGTCATTTTAGGGACACGGGGAAGTTTTACATTAAACCGAACATCTTATAGTATCTTTGAGGTCCAGCTTCGAAGATTTAGGCAGGAACTCTCAAATGAAGGACAAACTTATTAGCTTCACTTAGATAAGAAAACCTGCAGGTTTTCTGGCCTATTTGTACCTTAAAAGTTCTCTGGGAAGAAGTGAACGCTGCACTGAATAAACATGTATTTTACTCTGGAACGTCATGTGATGGGTGTTTAAATATATTTATTTTACAAATTCAGCCACCTATTCTGAACTTCCTTTGATATACATAAAATTTTACCCATTTTTAAATTGTTTTATAGGGTGTCATTAGTATTTTATGGGCCAGATTTTTTGTGGTATTGGAAAATGATGTACATTTGGCATTTATCATTGGGCACCCAAACCCATATTAATAAGTACCGCTGCTTATTACTTACTTAACAATAATTACAGGTCACATTTCCACATTTCCTCTTTCTAACCCTCACCTGAAGATATACTTTCTGTAGGTAAAGGAAGCATGTTTTTTTTTCTAGCTGATTCTCTCATCTAATGGATACTTGAATGTATTCTGTGAGCTCAGGTAATCAGTGCCTCAAAGTGTGACCCAAAAGGAACAACTCTGGTGACAGATGCTAGGCTGTCTTTAGTCCTGTCATCAGCAAATTATCCCCCATCAGGACCACACGACCAATGTGCCTGGGCAGAAATAAAGAATCATGGAGACCTTCATGGAGGACGGCTACAAGGTCCTCTTATAAAATGAACTAATTTCAAGCCAAAACTTGATCCAGAGGCTTCTTCTATAATTAATCAATAGCTATGATGTTAATGCATATGTGGTAGTGAGTATCTGATTTTTGCAATGATACTGTAGGTATGAAAATGGCCACCCCACAGTCCCTTTTGCAAACCACTTTGGAGTGGCAGTATGGTGGTCTGCTTAAAACCCGGGCTCTGGAGACTCATTCTCTGAATTCTTTTTCTGGCTCTTTCATTCACTACCTGTGTTATTCTGGGCAAGTTACTTAAGCTGTTTTGTCACCTGTAAAAGATGGACAATAATAGCACCATTGTCTTAGCATTTTTTAAAATGAAGATCAAATGCAATGATCATGAAGTGATTAGCCAAGTGCCTGGCCCAGGGTAGGAGTTCACTAAATTAGCTATTGTTGTAATGATTAATGTTAAAATACATTCCCTCTTCACTATTTCTCAGGTAGATGTGTAGAGACATAGACTAGTTCATTGGCCACCCAGAAAAGAAATCCAATAATAACAAAATAACAATAACGTTGATTGTAGCTGTCATGTATCGAGTGCATAAGAAGTGCCAGACACTGTGCTAAGTGCTTTACGTGCAAAACCTATTGATTTTAATCCTTAAAACAACCTTATGAGGACAAGTCGTATTACTCCCATTTTACATATAAGGAGACTCAGATTGAATAGCTTAAGCCAGTGGTTCTCAGTGGTTTGGTGTGCATCAGAATTACCTGTAGGGCTTGTTAAAACACAGATTGCTGACTCCTTTCCCTAGAGTATCTGATTCAGTAGGTTTGGGGCGGGGGCCCCAAGATTTTTATTCAAAAAATTCCCAGGTGATGTTGCTGCTGTTGATCTGGGGACCACATTTGAGAACCACTGGTTTCAGTAACTTGTTCAAGGTTACATACACAGTGAGTAAGTGGCAGAGTGGATTTTCAAATTTAAAAATTTGAATATTTAAAAAATGTATTCTTAACAGATATCTATATTACTTAAAAGTTCCTTACATCAAACTTTTGAATTAACGGTTGATGGTTGAATTCACAGAGCATAATGTTCAGAAAGCTACTTGTTTGAATTAAATATTCTCTTCCATGATGCTCCTCATGGTGCAAAATAGTTCGTAATTCCCTAGAAGGGGAAAATTTCAGGAATATTTTCAAAAGGAGCAGTCCTTATACCATCCCCACACAACCACTGCTGAGATCCACAGCAGTCCTGCTGGGGTGGAAGAGAATGCAAGGCCTGTGACCCACCCCAGCTGGAAAATTCATTAGAAGTTCCAAGATGGAGCCCAGCCGAGCAAGCTACACCTGGATGCCATCTGTTTCTGAAAGACACTGTATTTCCTCATTCCCCAACCTGGAAGGGGTCTCAACACACAGCCCACTGGACACCCAAGGGCCCTGGCGATGTCTCCATTGAATGTCTAAGATCTAGATTTCTCCACAGTCCAGGTGAGCCTCTTAAAACCAGTCAGCCCAGGGGACCATTGGTATAAGCTGCATTGTGGAATAAGAACAGGGATGTGCTCTGGCCCACACTGGAGGGTTTGGGAATGTAGGAGGGAGACCTCCAGAAGCGCCTGGTCAGAGGTGTGAATGGAGACAGAGGACTGAATGTGGAGAGCCAGGATGACATCCTAAGTCCCTCAGTGGGCACAGCAATGCAACAAAGGTCATTCGTATCTTCCTCATTTCACTGCAATGGAAAAGAACTGGAATTCAAATACATAGACGAGATGCACTTCAAGAAATGGAAGCATTCAAGGACTTGAGAAAACAGAGGAACTGAGGAAAACAAGTAGTGCCACTGACAGAGGCAGAAGATGGTCACCGGAAGATCAGGAATTCCTACTGCCATGATCAGGAAGGAAGAACAGAGAAGACCTTGGACTTGCTTTCAGGAGACTGGGATTCTACGGCTGGCTCTGTAGAGAGTAGATCAGCTGGTCCTTGAGGACCCTTCCTTTCTGCATAGGAAGATGCTACTTATTCATATATTCACTCATTCATTCAACAAATATTTGCTGAGCACATATTATGGACCAGGGGCTGTTAGAGACTGGCCTATGCTCTTTTTTTTCTGGCAGCACCTGCTGAAGCTTAATGCTCATTCTGGTTGTATGACCTTGGGACTTGCACTCAACTCTGGACCAATCACTAAAGTCAGGGGGATGGAATATTGCTGATCCCGGGACAGATGCTCTCTTTGAGGGTAGGGTTGCCACCTGCCTCACTTCAATCACATTGTTTTAGAGACTTGGTTCTTAAAAGAAAAATTAAAGGGCCTCCCTGGTGGCGCAGTGGTTGAGAGTCCGCCTGCCGATGCAGGGGATACGGGTTCGTGCCCCGGTCTGGGAGGATCCCGTATGCCGCGGAGCGGCTGGGCCCGTGGGCCATGGCTGCTGAGCCTGCGCGTCCGGAGCCTGTGCTCCGCAACGGGAGAGGCCACAGCAGTGAGAGGCCCGCATACCACAAAAAAAAAAAAAAAAAAAAAAAAAAAAGAAAAATTAAGGAGCTGTTACCAGAAAGGCGGCACATGGATGTTGGACAATCAAAAACCATAAAAATTCACAGTAATATCTAACCTTCTATTTTTGTGCCTCACTTTCTCAATCTGTAAAATGAAGAGGTTAAGATAAAGTGAAGTCCACACATTTTTACTACAAAGGACCCCTTACTTGCTGTCCTCTGTTGCCCACCATGGAGACCAAATGAAACTAAATTTGAAAGATTTTGTCTATCATATATCCATTCATCCATCAATACATCCATCTGCCATTTGACATGTTTTTATTGAATATCCACTAGCTTCCTGTCTTGTTCTAGCACTGGGATTATAGCAATTGTAGTTTGCACAACCCTGGGGCCTCTGTATCAAACCTAGACTCATCAACATCCAGGCTTCGTATTAGATGAGATAATTCAAATCTTCATTGTTTAAGCCACAGTTAGAAGTATTCTGCTACTTGCAGTTAAAAGCATTCCTAATTGATAAGTCAGATCCAACAGAGGCTCCCTAAGCAGCTTTTAGTATGAAGATGTCCAGTGAATAGATAATTTCAAGTGTCACAAGAGTCCTGAAGAGGAGTACAGGAGCTTAAATCTGGGAGAACTAATCATTTTTTTAAAAAATGCTTTTAACAAACAATGACATTTTTCTACCATGTTAGAGAATTAGATCAGAGTTTGGCAAAATTTTTCTTAAAGGACCACACAGTAAATATTTCTGCTTTGCTGGCCATATTGGCCTCTGTTACAACTACTTAACTTTGCTGTTGTAGTACAAAAGAAGCCTCAAATTATATGTAAATAAATGGGCGTGGCTGTGTACCAATAAAACTTTATTTACAAAAAAAGGCAGCTGGCTAGATTGGCCCTTGGTCCATAATTTACTGACTCCTGAATTAGGTACACACATTGAGTATGCAATAAAAAACAGGCAATCAAAAATAGTTTATACTTATTAAAATATGGCAAATTTCTCAAAATTCTGCTTTTCAGATTCCCAGTGCCAAGTCTTTAAGCTCACACATTCTGTGACTCGGTGATTCCTCTACCATGCCTTCCCCTTCTCACACAGAAGTGAATTGAGCTGTGGGTCAGCTGGAGAGCTGCCTAAAGTACTAATCTCTAACAAGTTTAGAAACACTAATGGAAGAAGTTGGAAATATATACATTTCCCCTTCTCTGATAAAAAGATATAGCACTGTAAAGTGAAAAAGGCAAAGATACAAAAACATAACGTTTATTAGTCCTGGAATATTTTTGCTGAGGATTTTTGTAGCTAACATATACAGCATTTGTAGTCAGCTCAAAGATGGCAGTTGTGGTTAGCAGAAATTCCAGAACCACATAATGTGTGGTGTGCTGTGATTTACAAGAGATGTGATTTATATTGTGAATATTAAACCTTTTAATATACCTCCCAAGAAGTTGCTTGGTTCAGAAAAGTCACAAAAGAATACCAAAGGAAAACTAGAACTGCAGAAAAGTTGGAAATATTTTGTCTTACTTTTTAAAAGAATATTGACTCTCTTTCAACTAATGTAAGTAAATTGTAAGTCGTACTGATTCTGAAAAGAAAAAGTCTTAAAGGAAAATCAGATTCTCTCCACCCTCAGTGCCTATATCTTGGGCAAAATTTGAAAGGACAGTGGATTGAAAAGTCACTGGATTATTAGTGCATGTGGCTCTCATTATATTAAGGCCCACAAACTTAACTGCCTGTTGTATCCAGGAAGGTAACGAAACATATTGGATCTGAGGCAACAGGGAATGGTGGGGACTGAGGCAGACTGGAGAGCTTATGACCTGTCTAAAGGTGGCAACCACTATACAAAACCACTGTAGACTCCAGTCTATTGTTTTCCTCCTTAGGAAAGATCTCAAGATCTTTATAAGAAGATGGTAATCTAAACTTTTATGTAAAAAGTTCCCTACTGTAGAAATTTTGTGCCAACCAAGTAAAACATATTTGTGGTTCAATCATGCCTTAAACTGTAAGCCTCTCTCTCCCTTTCTCTTGCCAACACACACATGCACACATAAACACACACACAAGCACCCTCTTCTAGACAAGAAACACTTCAACCACGATAGTCAGGAGACGCCTGACGATGCTAAAGTATAGCTATGCATCTTAGTTGATCCAATTTCTCAACTCTGCCTTCCCAGACAAGATGAATTGTTGTAGAACATGGCATCCCTTCCCGTATCTCAGGCTATGGATCTATTAGTGTCACTATTTATGGAGAGGAGAGAGTGATAATTTATACATACATTTGTTTTGTAAAAATTATACTCCCTCCTCTGATTGGCTTGAGTCCCCCAGAGTATCACTTCTCTGTGATAAATAATGTGTCTGGGAGGGGAAATGCTAAATCGTCTAAGAATTTCAAATTTTTATATTGCCGCTTATAACAAACTGTGTCAGCCACTGAGCCATGCAGTCTTTTCCCCTTCTCAAAAATGTCACAAAAAGAAAAGCGATCACAACAGTTTACACATGCCAAACACATATGTCGAATAAACAACATGGAAAGAATTGCAATTGAAGTACCACCTCTGTAAAGAAACACAGTATTTAATCTGATTTTAATTGAAATGTTGCAAGTCGATACCTTTTGTTTAGTCAGGGCACAAAGCAGATATAAAGGAGGGTAAGTGACAATAATCCTACTCAAGACACTTTGAACGTTGGAACTTCTGAGCCACTTCGGGGAGGAAAAAATACCACACTTACTAATATTAAAGAAATATTATTGCCTTTAGTGGAGAAAATGCTTCCAAGATGGTAATGAATAAGGTAATACAGACGTCCCTCAGTATCCATAGGGGATTGGTTCCAGGATTCCAGCAGATACCAAAATCCAAAAAGTTCTTTATATAAAATGACATAGTACAGTCGGCTCTCCAGATCTGCAGGTTCCCCATCTGTGGATTCAACCAACCAAGGGGAATCGGATGCAGTATCTACGGATCTGAAGGGCCAACTCCACTGCCAATTTAGTGCAGTTCAAAACTGAGCTGCCTTATGCTTCAGGAAGATACTTTTGGGCAATCAGTAGTTAAACAAATAAACTGAATAGTTTGGTGTGGTGGACCCCAGTGGTTTTTCCTATCTAACCTCTGTTCATCTTCCTCTTTCAGATAACACCATTTGCAGTATAATTCTCTCCTATGATCAGCCATCCATTTTTGTGATATTGATCCTTCCCCCAGCTTTAGGGGGTGGAATCTGACTGGCTAAAGCCAACAATCCTAACCTATCTCATCCCTCTGGCTACCATGGTTTGATTCATGATGGAAGAAACCCGTCAAAACCAACAAAATCTGTGGAGAAGTTTTCTAGGGCTTCTGGGACAAAAGAAGTGTCTCAACTCTTTGAGATCCACTCCTTCTTCGGTCTGTGTGGTATGAAGATACAAAGACATGAACAACTTCTTTGCTACTAAAACAGAAGACCGTGGAACTGCCAACGGGAACTCATTTGAAGCCTGAAGAAGTAGCTGATTCTGTGTAAGACAGAGAGGAAATATAGAAGGGAACAAAGCTAGTCCTTGATGGCACTAGATCAAACTGTACCTGAAGCTAGCCCTGCCCCTGGTCTTTTCAGTGATGCAAATTTATGTGTTCCTTCATTCTTTTTTTAAAATGTATTTTAAATTTATTTAGTTATTTATTTATTTTTGGCTGTGTTGGGTCTTCGTTGCTGTGTGCAGTCTTTCTCTAGTTGCGGCGAGTGGGGGCTACTCTTCGTTGTGGTGCATGTTGGGCTTCTCATTACGGTGGCTTCTCTTGTTGTGGAGCACGGGCTCTAGGCACGCAGGCTTCAGCAGTTGTGGCATGTGGGCTCAGTAGTTGTGGTGCATGGGCCTAGTTGCTCCATGGCATGTGGGGTCTTCTTGGACCATGGCTCGAACCTGTGTCCACTGAGTTGGCAAGCGGATTCTTAACCACTGCAACACCAGGGAAGTCCAACATTCCTTCATTCTTCAAGCCAGTTTTTGATTTCCAGTCATTTTCAATAGAAAGATTCCTAACTCACCATTTGGTTTTGTCAAGTTAATGATGACATATTAATACCTTTTCAATGAGTTATGCTGGGAAAATGGGATCATACTGTGGGTTTCTGCTTCACTGTTTTGTTTAGTATGTTGTTCTTGATTGGAATGAATACCTTCTTAAATCATTTTCTTACTAGTCTCCTGTTCACACTTTACAACACAGAGCAGGTACCACTTCCCTATGAATTCATTACTGAGTGAGAATTACAAACCCTGGAGTTTCAGATCTATTGAGGCTGCCCCAAGTAGTGGTTAAGAGCATGTGTGTTACATTAGACAAACATGATTTTGAACCCTGGCCCTGTAATTTACCAGCTGTGTGACTTTGGACAATTCACCTAAACCCTCTAAAACACTTTGCCCAATCTGTAAAAATGCTGTTAATAACAGCATCTTACCTCAGACAACTCTTGTGAAGAGGAAATAATTCATGGTGCGTGACACAGAATAAATGCTCAATAAATGCTGGTTGCTATTGTTGTTAGTTCTGTCATACTTATCAAGAAATCCACCATATAGAAAGAGCCCAATAAATCTAATCTGCAGTTACTAGCCCAATAAATATTTGCTACACGAGTAATTAAAAAGTTGATGAATAGATGGTAGAATGAATACATGAGTGAATTAAAACATAATAATGAAAAAAATGAATGAATGAGTAAATGAATGAATGGGAACTGGAAACTGAGAAGCAAGGCGGCAAGTAGAGGGGCTGGGCCAGGGGATATGAAGGAGGAGGAAAGAGTGGAAAGACACTCTGTGCTTTATGGAAATGTCCTTCCCATGATCTGTGTTCCCATGATCTGTGTTCCCATCAGGTAGAATGTTCTGCAATGTTGCTCCCTTCCTACGCTCGTTACTGCAGGTCATCTGTTGGGAGCTTTTTGATGGGCAGCTTTACAGACAGCATTAAGCAGCACTTATGGCCAAAGTCATCATACTCTGTCGAGCTCTGTGTTTAGGGTGTCCACATCATTTTTTTTCCTTTTCCATGGGTTCTAGTCAGTGCACAGATGGAATTCGGCATAGATGGCTTAATTCCTTCTAATAGCTCCCCATAGCCTCTGAGATAAAAGTCAAAGGACCTCACGACCCAAAAGGCCAGTAGGAATAAGTAGAATAATGTGGACATTCACTGAGTACTTACTTTAGTCCAGTCCTAAAGACTTGGCCAGAGCAAGGGAGCTCACCATCCTGAATGGAGCACCTTATCCAGCCTTTACAACTGTTTGTGGCAGCTACACTCATTAGCTCAACTTCGCTGATGCAGTAGCAGAGATACATAAAAACTGTGTTGCTGCATGTTCAATATCACAGGGCTAGGAAGTGGCATGGACAGTATTTCCTCCCAGGCAGACCAGACCCGGAATCTCTGTGCAGAGGGCTTTAGACTTCATTACACTCTACCTTGTGTCAGTTCCTAGAGCATTTGAAGCTATCAACTTAGTTGCCCTTCTGCTTCCTTCAGAACTCTCAAAAATGAACTCTACAGAAATGAGTTTCTTGAAATAAAATTCTTCAGATGTGGACACATTAGAGTCACTTTGAGATAATTTTAAGAGCTCATATTTATAGATTTTTTTAAAAGAAAAATTTTTAAAGTTCCCTATCTTATTCTATTGATCCTTAATAGCCAGTAGACAGACACTTGGACTCCTATTTGGACTCGGACTTCAAGGATCCATATAGCATTCTTGGTGCAAGACATCTGAACTACCAGTCTTGTCCTCAGAGCCAAGTTTGGCTGGGCTGGTTTTAGCTGGAATTCTGTTTTCAACACACTTTCATGTCAAACTGGCCAAGGAGCTATGCCATTTGCAGGGTCCCAGCCCCCAGCTTCACAGAGCAGAGTTCAGAGAAGGGATCTGGGGCTCAGAAACAATAGCTTAATAACTAGCACACTGGTAACTCACAGAAGTTCTCTTAATTCTGGGAGCAGGCTGCAATCCACAGAGATGGGTCTTGGGCAGCCATGTTTGTATTACGTGTATCTGTCCTCCATTGGCTGGAGCGTGAACACCTGACTCAAGTGAGCCAATCACATTCTGTTTCCCCAGAACTGGCACTGACAGATGGTAAGTTAGATTCTGTCACTGAACCCAAATCATATAACATCTGGGACAGCCATATTCCACCAAACAGACTAAGCGCAGAGAAAAAACTCTCTGTAGTCATCATAGTCTAGAGTAAAGAGAGAGAGAGAGACAGAGAGAGACAGAGAGAGACAGAGGGAGAGAGAGAACCCTGGTAGCTTTCTAGGTCTTGAATTCAGTCTCTTTCTGAGAGCTGGCTGTATTCCAGTTTTGTGTGTTCTCTGAGATATCCCTACCCTTATAAAACATAACTGGACATTTTGCACCAGCTTAATAAGTTGGTTTCTATTACTCACACCCTAAAAGCACAGATTAACAGGACTACCAATTCTTTTTACTGCTCAGAGCAAGATTCAAATTCTTTTTGAGAGAATGTAGCTTACATATAACACAATAATTTATTGGTCAAAAAGGTGGTCGGCCAACTTCCTTGAAAAAAGGCAAGAAATGGGCAGAGCTATTTACTCAATGTTATTAGCAACAGGTGACTATCAACATTTCTGAGTTGTCTCTCAGCTTCTAATTTCCTTAAAAATTTTTTCCTTATAATTGGTAATTTTAAGAAAAATAATGGTAGTGGTCAAGGAAATTAGAGGAGGCAGAAAGTCAGAAATCAGGAGAAAAACTAACTGTAAGTTAAGAAGACAAATGGCCATTTTGATGAGAATAAGACACACTTCCAGGAAATGTCTTCCCTTGTATAGGATATGGTAATGTTGCCTCCAGTGACAGCCTAACCCAATGGCTAATATGAGAAGGAAAGTATGGAGTGGGAGAAGGAGAGAGTGTCATCTCATTGTCAGAGAGGGAAACTCAACTCAAACGAGCTTAACAGAAGAGTAAAAAAACGGTTTTCCACTTGGATCTAAGAAGCGCATGGCTAGTGCAAGCTTTAGGCATGGCTGGATCCCAGTACTTGAATGATGCAACCAGGAATCACTCTTTGTACCTCTTGGTTCTACTTTTGCTTGTGCTGGCTTCACTCCCAAGCAGATTTTTATACATATAAGGTTGCCAGATTTAGCAAATAAGAATGCAAGACACCCAGATAAATTTGAACTTCAGATAAACAACAAATATGTTTTCTTTTTAGTTTAAGTATATCCCATGCAATATTTGGGACACATTTATACTATAAAGTTGTTCATTTATTTGAAATTCAAATTTAATAGGGAATCCTGTACTTTATCTGTCAACCCTCCTCCTATGAGGTGGCAAAGATGGCCACCAGCACTTCACAGTCTCAGTGAAAAGGAGGCTTCTTTTCTAAAATTCAAATATATAGAAGTCCCAGGGTTATGTCCCATTGAAACAATCCATGAACCAACCACTGTGGCTTAAGAAATGGAATAATGTGATGGGCCAGGCATGGTCTGTGGCATGACAATGGAAAAGATGTGGCAAAATAATAGTTGTCCATGAAAAAAAATTACACAGACTTATAAATAGTTGGAATGGAATATAGAAATAATTTTAGTTCAAGCTCCTCATTTAGCAGATGCAAAAGTGGAGCCTAAAGAGCTCCTTTATCTTCTTCAGACAGCACAGTCATGGGGGAATCTGGGCTGGAACACCCACCTCCCACTTCCTCACCATCCAGGGCTCTTTCCATGTACCCCCGTGGCCCTTGCCATTCTGATATCCACTGGATAAATCAATTAGCATCCATGAGGCCTTGCCCTCTCTCTCTTCTCTGTATACAAAGTGAACAGGTAAAAAGGAAATGCTTGTCAAAACAAATCTCTATTTGGTTTTCTCCATCTATGGGACAATTTCTGTAACGCGTCAATCACTTTGTTGCAGAATAGCCCCTCCAACATACAATCCACATTTTCCGATGACACCAGCCTGTCAGTCACTCACTAAATCAAAGCCAAATTTCATGCCAAGCAAAGACCATGTTGTCAATTACTTTGTCTGCCACACATCCACCAGAATCACCTGACAGCTACAACTTTCTATTCTCAAATGGACTGGGTCTTGTTTGTACCTCCTAATTGAGTTCCTTTTTAGACTGGTAGCTTAGCAACTAATAAGTTATTTTCTGTGACAACTGGCCTAAATTTCATAGCTTTCTTGACCGTTGCCACTTGTTAGAAAATTGTTTCCCCTCAAGTGGCTAAACAGCAGATGTAAGATGTATTTAATACTGAATTGTTCTATTGTTTCTAATTATAAGCATTTTCCTACTGTTTAAAAGTAAACACAGGATATGTTGTCAAATAGACATAACTTTAAATAATTGTAAAAAGTCTTGGCATTTTGTTCCTAAGTCTCAAATTCTCCATTATTGGTAGCACTAGATATTAGAAGAGGCTGATAAGATAAATATCCAGCACTTATTAGGTTGTAAATTACTTCACAGGCAGCTGCTGTGAGCGAGTCACTAGGAGGTTATGTACAGAATATAACAAGTGTTCTCATCCTGAAGGAACTTAGTTGGGGAGGTGAGTATGCAACAAATTCTAAATCCATTTAAAGAGTACAGGGAATTCCCTGGTGGTCCACTGGGTAGGACCTGACGCTTTCACTGCCGTGGACCCAGGTTCAATCCCTGGTCAAGGAACTAAGATCCCGCAAGCCGCACGGAGCGGCCAAAAAATGAAAAAATAATAAATAAATAAATAAATGAAAAAGAAAAGAGTACAAACAGTGCAAAATAAGAGAGAACAACAGAGGCACTAATAATTTTTAAAAGGTATCAAATGTAGTCATGACTGGTATAGGAGACCTTGTTCTTCCTTTGCTGGCTCAGCTCCTAATTTCCCTTCCTAATTTTGGAGAAACTCTCCATTGCCTGTAGCACATGAGAGACATCATGCCCTTGCCTCCTATTATGGGAACTGAAGGGCTGGACCCTCACTCTGCCAACCCTCTGCCAGCCACAGGATGGAAGTTTGGTCAATCAGATGTGCTGGCCCTGCAGTGCTGAATCTACAGCTGTGAGAACATTTGAATTAGCTCATAGTAGCTGCTTCTGTGTCCACGGGCACTGGTGGTGATATCTTGGGTGGACTGTTCCTGCTGAAAGAAGAATGTTAGGATTCTTGCCTCCTGGCTACTCCTGGGTTGCCATGGCTCTAACCAGACCCTCCAAGCACTTTGTAATTTGGGGTCTTTCTGATATAATTCAATAAATTTTTTAAAAATTTAAGACATTCAGAATTGGTTTCTGTTGTCTGTAACCTATAACACTGAGATTTTTAATCAGCATAGGCATGAGATAAGGATTCTCTTCTCACTCTGAGCAGCAATAATCTGGGAAAGCCCCACGGAGCATAAGGACTTTAAATAATCTTTGTGCAAGTAGAAAGCAAGGGAGCAGCTGTTCTACACTGAAGCCCTGGTACGGAGAAGCAGAAGTCTAGTACATTGAAAAAAATTTTTTAATTGATAAAGAAAAAGCTTTATCACCCTCATCATGTTATTTTCAAAAAGCAACACAGCGACTGGCAAACAGTAGCATTTAATAAAAATGCTGAATGAATGACAATAGAAAGAAAAGATGCCTTGGTGAATTTAGCTAAACCGAAGACTCCTAGTAGGTTGGTAAGAGATCAGGCTCTATCATTAACTCGAGGAATTATTGTAAAGGACCTAAAAATTAACAGTGGGTCTTTCTAATTTTTATATTAATTTTCAGCATAGTATAATGTAAGATATATACCATTATACATAAAATGTTAGATCATAGCACTCCAGAATTCTGCAGAGACAGGGAGCACATCTGCAACATCAGTGGATGAGTCATAATGCTTGTGGTCTTGGCCAATGGGAGACAGTCTCAATCTGGAAGTTTCCTTATACTGAAAGGAGCTGGCTGTAAAGCTCCCTCTGATTACTGTAGGAGAGGCAATTGAGCAGAGAGAGAAAATTCTCAGGGAGAGAGAGAGATGATGGTCTGTCTAGCAAACAGAGAGGAGTCAATCGTGTGTAATAAGAAACTGGTGGTAAGCATTTTGCAGAGCATGTCATGGGATGCTTCTTCAGTTACACAGCTGTTCTGGACTTTAAGGTGTGTCCTTTGAGCAACTGCAGTCAGGGAATTCCCTGTTATTAGTAATTATTAGTAATTGGTCTTCTGATAGTTCAGAGAAGACTGCTCTGGCATGGGAGCTGGATAATGGAGGATGTAAGCCAAGAGCAGAGATAATTCCATTAGATACATTTGGATAGTGGTTTGACCCATTTTGTAGTGGGGAGGAATTGGAAGTTACTATCAGAACCCACTCTATGTTGCTTGTGGTGTAGCCAACTTTTACTGCATTCTTTACTGTGCATTAGGCTTTGTTCTGAGCACTTTACATGCATCACCTCATTAAATCCTTCCAACAACTTGCAAAGGTAGATGTTGAGTGGGAGGTATTGATCAGAGGAAGAAATCTATTGTTTTGGAGAAGGTATTAGGTCTTATTAGTAAAAGTGGAATGTCTGAAGTCACTGAGACCTTATGGAGAGAAACACAAAACAAAGGGAAGAAACTCTACAAAATTTACATTCCAGTGATTGCAAAATGGTTTGGGCCAAGGAAAAAGTATGATATAATGGAGCTCAGAGTTCAGCTAGGGTTACACTCCTTTGCTCCACTTCCAACATCACTGCCCCAGTGCTCTTGTGTTAATAACATTGCAACAACAACAAAAAATATACAAATGAGGAAAACAGTAATGAGACAGAGCCACACATGATCTAGTTATTTCTTCATTGGGCAAAGGTCCACAGGTGTTGGTAAAATCTTGTGCAGGAGAAAAAAGGAGGACATCATAGAGAAAATAATTTTACTTATGAAAACTTGGAGGCTGTATGCTCAAGAAAGCTTCTCTGTTCTAGAACTGTTGCTTTCCCCGCTGACCCTAATTCAAGTAAGGGTTGACCATAAAACCATTTCGTGTGGCCTGTTCTCCTTGTTGGTGTCACTGATTAGAACCTAGGAACGGGCAAGGCTGAACACTCACTCCCTTGGTGCTCTTGGATAGATCAGCCTGGATGTGGAGCAGTATGTGTAGTTGCTTGCTCCGATTTCTCTCCCTAATGTGGATGATTGGAAGATGAGCAGAACGTACACAAAGGGGAGTCAATATTATTATTAATCTCATTTTACAGAAAAAAAAAACAAACGAAGGCTCAAAAAGAGTATATAATTCCCAATAATACAAAGCTAGTAAGTGGTGGAGCCAGGATTTAATGTCAGATCAGTCTGACTCCACAGCCTGAGGTCTTTTCTGTCATGGTGTATCCAAAAGACTGCTAGTGGTTTACCAATACAAGTTCTTTCCTATGCTCCCTTGTTTTATGACAATGGAATGCCCAGATTTTAGTGGAACACATGGTTGCCCAACTTGAGACTACATTTCCTAACTTCCCTAGTAGCTTGGTTGTGGCCAATTGAGTGAATTCTGGTCAATGGGAAGTGAACAGACATAGTATGTGCTACTTTTAGCTTATGCCCCACAAAAGAACGAGGTATAATTTCCCCTTGCCTCTTTGTCCTTTCCTAATGGCTACAGATGGAGACGATGGACAAGCCAAAGATGGATGTCATGTGTTAAGTAGAGAGAGAGAGAGAGAGAGAGAAATATACTTCTACCTTGTAAGGGCTCTAAGATTTTGGGTCTCTTTGCTATAGCAGCTTAGGCAGTATCCTAACTGATACATAATATGATGTCTCCCTAAGGATTTTACCATTTTTGTATGAGGAACTACAGGTCCCTATCAAAGCTCATTTATTATTTTTTATAGTTTGATATAAAAGTATATGCATCTATTAAATATAGTAATGTTTAAGTGAAGAGTTTAGACATTTTATATTTTTTATTTTTGTTGATTTATTTTTTATATTATTTTTATGAGGACTTGAGTTAAAGAATCATTTTGAAACATTAGTTTTATCTCTGTCCTGGGTAGACATAATAGACCAGGGTTCAGCAAACTACACCAGTAAACAAGGGTCTAAAGACCAAGCATCAGCAAAGAAATCTAGCCACCATCTGTTTTTGTAAATAAAGTTTTATTGAAACACAGCCATGCCCTTTGTTTGCATATTGTCTGTGGCTGCTTTCTGCTACAAGGACAGAATTGAGTAGATGCAACAGAGACTGTATGGCCCACAAAGCCTAAACTATCTACTATCTAGCCCTTTCTAGAAAAAGTTTGCTTACCCTTGCAATAGATAAATATTACCAGGAATGTGATGCTTGTTGTGGGAAGTCCAGGTAAGCTCTGGATATTTTCCCATTTAGATGTGATACACGTTTCAACAGTAATTATTATAGTAGTTGCTTAAATGTGAAAATCTCTCGGAATTTTCGTAAGTGGGGCGCTCCTCTCACTTGACTATTTTCCCTTGGCAAAACATCTTTTGGAGGAATTTGTTATTTTTGACCTCATGTGAATGAAGAAAGGAGTAGAAGTGAAGCAAGATGTCACACCAAATTGGAATAGTTTTCTCTCTCTCCCAGCCACAACACTGGGCATTGGAATTTCAGATGGAAAAACCCAATGGGTTTTATATAGCTGCCCCAATCTTTGCTTCTCGCATATGTGGCATAAGGGAAAACCATGATGTTATCAGATTTTGCAGAAGTTTGCGAGCGCTAAGGGGGTTCATGACTCCAAACTGTTTTCCCAAGCCGGCACAGATTGAAGTGTCTGAAGGGACACGGGTGCAGTGTGGCTGCGGTTCGCACTGCCAGGGGCCTGCGGGGCAGGGAGACGGGCGTGCGCACGGGGGAAACACATTTCCCATCGCCTCAGCACCTGGACTGTGAATCCAAGAGGACCTGGGGCAGGGGAAGCGAGAGGCGAAGACTGTAAATATTATTCAAATAAAGAAAGCTCAAGGTCAGAAAGCAACAGAGCACTGAAAGTGGTTTTCTTTTTGTCCTCTGGGATGCAGAGAAGGAAAAGGGAATTGCCATCTTCCTGGCTTCCTGGCCATTGTGCTCCGCTACACTCCATGTCTGTGGAAGTCCAGTTTAGGAGGCGGTCACACATGATGCTGCCATCTCCATGGCCACTACAAAGTTTAAGTTCCTGTTCACGCTCTATATTGTCATAGATCAGCTGGAGCTTTGTTCCCCACTCCCTCCATTCTGGGACCCAGGCTGATGGAGAAGTAAGGGGATAAAAGAGCTAGTTCTTAAAAGATGTTGCCCAACTGACAATTGCCATTTTTGCTCACATTTGATTGTATAAAGCAAGTCACATGACCAAGCCTGACAGTGTCATATTCTCCCAGGGAAGCATTACACACACTGTCTCTCTACTGCATCCTCTCCTGTATTATCACCTGCTGTAATATTCATATAGGTCATTGTATAGTAAAGGAAGCTGACATGCAAATACAAGTTTGCCCTGTCTGACACAATCAGATTTTACTCTAATTCTCTCTCCACTATTTTTAAAATGACACCCCCGTTTTTCCCAGGTAGCTATGAAAAGTTGAATTAAAATGTTTACATACATTATCACAAGAATAAAGATCACCCACCTTAAAGAGGCTAAACCAGGATAGTGTTAGCTGTCTGGGTCCCATTCCCTGAATTATTTTCTAGAGGCCTGACAATGTATGAAAATAAGCAGCACTTCGAACTGTTGTTCTGTGTAGGCCAGGCACTGGGCTCAGCGCTTTGTATGCCTAAGCTCACTGACTCTTTACAAAAAAACTTATGAGAAATATATTGCTACCCCAACCTTATAGAGATTGAAGCCGCAGTTCAGAGAGGTTAAATAACTTGCCAAATACCAGCCAGCCAGTATGACACCTGCTAGGTGAGCTCCTGTCGGCTTGTCCCTAAAGTTTCCTCCCTTCCCTTTATATATTCTGGAGGAGATACCTGCTGCTCCAGTGTGGGGAGAAGATGGGGAAATACAGAAGAGACTCTGAATGTCCAGAGTGTTACTCTTAGTTATTCTGAGGATTCTTTCTGCCACAAGTGTAAGCGCTGCTTAAAAATACTAGGTAACCCAAACATAATTAGAAAGGTACATTTTCTGGGAGAGGTGGGTGGTAATACCATGGAAAGCACTCCCAATCCTACAATAAACAAGTCTGGGTTTAGAAATAACTTTAGAGGCTTTGTGCTACTGCTCATTTCCATTAACAAACATAATAAAATAGAACACAACCAACTATATGTACTATGTAAGAGAATAATTATACATAAATAGATAACCCATAAATAACATACTTGAATTTATATGTTTTTGCATCTAGATTCACCTGGCTGGAAATGGAGGTTGGCAGGTAAATCTTGTGGTTTTTTGGGCAGGTGGTTGCTGCAGTTTTGTGGATAAGGTCAAGCTGTCTGCTATCTCCTCAATGGGAAAATGGGCGTAATTAAATCTAGAATATAAGTTGTTGGGGAATGTGAATCAGATATACAGCTGATGATTGGAGAGAATAAGTGCAGTACAAATTTTTGACACGGATTGAATGGTGCTGGTCCAAGGTGGAGACACTTTCTCTGGATGATTCTCTTCCAACCACCCAGACCTCCAAACCAGAAATCAAATGTTTGTTCTGGAAATCCACCGAGTTCCTTATCTGCACCGTAACCCTCCTCGTGGCTGTCACATACTCTGTGCCCTGCCTCTCTCCATCCCTTTCACCTGGCTCACCCCCATTCCTCCTTCAGGCATTATCTTTACACAGGGCTTCACAACTGCGGGACTATTAACTTGCTGAGCCAGCTAGCTCTGTGTTGCTAGAGTCTGTGGGGTTCTCTCGTGCCTTGTAGGCTATGTAGCGGCATTAGAGCCTCTGACCTCTACATGTGGCAGCACTTGTCTTCCCAGTGGTGACACCAAAGAGGGAGACGCGGGAGGGAAGGGATATGGGAGCGGATGTGTGTGTGTGGCTGATTCACTTTGTTGTAGAGCAGAAACTAACACACCATTGTGAAGCAATTATACTCCAATGAAGTTGTAAATAAATAAATAAATAAACAATAAATAAATAAATAAAAGAAAAAATGTCTCCAGACGTTGCCACATATCCCTTGACTGGACGTTTTGTTTTGTTCTGTGAGCTCCACTACCCTGTGAGCTGCATTCAGAGCTTGATCTTGGAAATGGGCATATACTAGCTCGGGTCCAGCCGGCTCTCAATGAGTGGCTGCGTGGCTGAGAGGACGAAGCACTCAGAAATGTCTTCTGGCTTTTGGAAAGGGAGAATAACTGTGCTTCGCTGAGTGACCTGTATGCCCTTACTTTACGGGAAGTGTGATTCTCACGGTACACATACCTGCAGCCTGATGTGTGAAATCACCCATTAGAGAATGCAGTCAGTACTGCTGTGGCGACTCTTGGGCTTTTCAGAAAGAAGCTATGAGTCTTGACTTTTCCCCCTAGTGTCTGGCTTAACACAGGCACTGGAGTGAGAGTGGCCATAGCCCATAGATTCATTTCTCCCCAGTTTCACTGCATATGGCCTTAGAAAAATTATTTTTTGAAAAATGACCTAAAGCTTTCCTAAAATCCTCAGGAATCACACCTGAGGGGAGCATCTGAACGACTTCACATTCATTAACTAAACCTTCTTGTTAGGTTATCTTCCCTGAAATGCATTTGACAGTTAATGAAGTAGAAAAGATGGCAGTTGGAGAAAAAATAAAATTCTGTCAGATTCTGGAGACAGAACAGGGAGGTGGAAAAGCGGGAGCCTGGGGAGACATCGATAGATCAGCACCCCACACTGTGAGTATTTTATTGCTGGCTACGCCGCCTCGGATCAGAGCCAGCTGCAAAGTTATATTCCTGTCTGGCACTCTGTTCAGATCCTAAGACCATACATAAGTCAGGGAACCTAGATAAGGTGCTTGTCAGGGCAAAAGCAGCAGGGATACGGGGCTGACTGGCAGATACGTGAAACAGTGATCAGAGAAGAGAAAGAAAAAGGAAAGACATGTTCAAAAATATTTGGACTGCTTTAGACACCTTTCCCCATTTCCGTTGGATTGCAATTTAGCCCAAACCTTGCTTGAATACTTAGAAGGTAAAACCAGCTTGCAGGCAGTCGAGTGAGCAGGCACAGGTTTCCTCTGAAAACATTTGGTTTTAAATGACCTCATGGGATGTCATTCATTTCCTGTTTCCTTCTCACCCACCCAGTGCCCTCTGTGAGGTACAGAAAAGGGCCGGGGATGCAGTAAAAAGGGTGGCACACTGGGGTACACCTCTGCAGTTGCCAAAAGTATTATTTGGTTAATTCAGCTCAGTCCAGCCTTCCTGAAGTTGGGCAAACCTGTTTTCTTCCCCATGATGTATCACTTAGAAACACCAACTGCAAGGATTTCTTATGTTCTCACAAAAAAGGGAAGGAAACAGCTGGTAAATGTTTCACAGATGGCAAAGCTCTTGGCATCTCTCTCAAGAGAGGGCCACCCATGCAGATGGCTCATTATTTTAACATTTGGATTTTCATCTTATTAAAACATCTTTTTTTTCTGGTTTTATTTAGCATCATAAATTCTCTTACACTTTAGCAAGCAACTAAGCAATTTGAGGACGTGCAAGCTAAGGAACATCCTTTGGATAAAACATAGATTGGTAACATCATTATTCCCAGCTTTGATCTCAATGTGATGGGTTTCAATCTGATTAAAAATTCCAATGAAAGGGAAAGCTCAGAGTAGTGAATTTATCAAGCAAAAGTCCATGAAGTCCATATAGTAGCTGAATTATTCAGCAGAACGATAAACCGAGTGAAATTGGGGGAAATAGTTTTACTCAATGCATAAAATCCCTATTACTATGCAATATGCATATACAAAAATATCCAAATGCACACTGGGTGTAGATTCACAAACACACCCTTTCTACATATGTAGAGAGGCTTCTGTACCATGAAGTACAACAGCCAAAATTTAAACCAAGCAATGCCAATTCTTGGCAGAGCAGATAGGAAAGAGCCAAGAGTTCAAAGGATAGTTCTCTGCCCACTCAGACTTCAACAAGACTTAACCTGCATCTTCTGTCCCAACAGCTGTTTCTAAGCGCAGAAACAGGAAGACCGTTGTGTGGCTGGATGGAAAGAAACAACGCACTCTCGCTGTGCTAACTTTGTTTGGAAAGCAGGCCTCGGTACTCTCCTTCCCCAATACTGCTCCCGAGAGCTGGGGAAAGTTGTGGTCACCTCAGCGTCCTTAACTGTTGCACTGGGGTGTGGGAACTGTTGGAGATGCAAATGCAAGTGACAAAGCAATGTAATCTGAACAAACCAATCTATTTAATGTGGTGAGGTGCTGGCCTAAATACAGGATCCGTCGCTGGCTGCGCTCTCACAAATGGGCCTTATGGAGCGAGTTCTGTGCATGCCACATTGTAAATGTTTATTAGCAATGGTACACAGTGCGCATTATGGATCCACGGAGCTCCAAGCTGCCTCGCTTTGGGGGTCAAATCTAAATCCCTGAAATGCTGAGAAAATGTTAATACTGGCCAGCACCAAGAATGCCTCAGTTGAGAATGTCCATAGGTATCATAAATGGAGGCTTTGCTCATCGACTTGAATCACCTCTTTTACCTCTAGCCTAAAGCATTAGCTTGCATAATGCATTCTGTGAGCTGCTGCCTTTTCCATCAGATGGAAAGCAGGATGGGAGGGGCAGAGAGTGTAGTTTCACAAACAAGTACTGGAGAGAGTGATGCTGATTATGCATGTCCAGAAAGCTAGGAGCTGTGGAGAAGTGAGAGAAAAAATTTTTTTTTACCATATTTCTCTGTAAGAGCATTGCTTCTGGGGGTGCCATGTTGCTTCATGGTGTCTGGCATCTGTAGCACACATTGTATTCACAAGAGCACACAGTCCTTGAGTAGAACCTCCAGCTGGTAAATGCTACCCTCATTTTCAGACTCACCCACTTTGATCGCTCTAAGGCTGTGTTTCTTAAGAAGTGGTCCCCAGACCAGCAGCGTCAGCATCACCTGCACCTTACGCAGGCCTCCTGAATCAGAAACTCTGCAGGAGGATCCCAGTAGCCTGTGTTTTAACAAGCCCTCCAGGTGATTCTGATGCACACTCAAGTTTGAGAACCGCTGCTCTAAGGCATAATAGTGTGTCACTCCACCAGTGCCCAAGAATCTTTCTGGTGACAGACATCAAGTATGATTCTTGTAAAATCCTGGCAGCAGAATACATTTGTCTATTTAACTGCATGCAAAATGCTTGTCAAGAAGGATTCCGGGAGCTCTTTTTGCAAAGGAACTCTTCCTCTCTCCCGCCTGTGCTCCATCCATCTCTTTGGAGACTGCACATGCCTTCAATCCAAGCTCCCAGGTTACAAGCATTTTCAAAACGCCTCCACCACCACCCTTTTCACTCGATATTGGCAAATACGACAGAGGAACACTGCACCTGGTTTTCTCAGTCTAGCTGGAAAGACTGACAGATTTCATCACATGTGTCACAGGGTCTAAAACTCCACGTGGGAGAAAATAATCCCACTTAGTAAAAACACCTCGTTGTACCTTTGAGTCAGAATGGAGGAGCAAAAAAAGTATTGTTCCTGGGAAAATTACAAGGCATTTGGTGTGTGTTTGCAGGAATGTGATGACTATTCGCCAGTCACTGGTTTAGGTGGCTGAAAAAGCCTCCACAAAACGACACAGGGACTGGAATACACAGACGTCTGCGAAATGGCATGAGAGTCAAAGGAGAAAATGAATTTCCTGTGGTGCACATGAGCTACTTGAAATCGTTCCCATCTGAGTACACCTCCTTCTCCTCAAGCACATTGAAAACCATTTGAATAATGCACGTTATTCGGTTACAATGTGTGCTCTGAAAGCCATTTAATGAAGGTAGATAGGCTTCCAAGAAGGTGCATTCTTTCACTAAAGTAGATTCTCCTGGAAAAATCTTTCCCCAACATGGAAGGCAAGATTTACTGAGTGAGTGGAAGAAGGAATGCTGTTACGATGTCTTGTTTCACTCAATCAAATTGAATGGGAGTGACCTTGGGTTAAACTTGCTATATTCTAGGTGAACCTTACTCTATGCAATATATATATATTGAAAAACTGCAAGTCAATCAAGTTTTAGCAAATCAAACCATCTTTCCATTGACTTGTTATATCATCAAAGTTGCTTTATCTTTCTGATTGATCCCAATCAGCAGTGGCTACCAGCTCCAAACTTTCTGCTAAATAGTTAATGATCTATAAACTGACACTTTATTTAAGTGGAGGAGGGCCGCTTTATCTAAATAAAATTTCATAAATATTTAGGAAAGTTATAGGCACTATTTGCACAGGAGATAGATATGGATACATATATATATATATAGTTTTCATAAAGTGAGATAAATATGTCTAATAAGATTGGCTCTTCATATGCAATTTATTTGGTTAATTGAGTCAAAATTACTGAAAAGGGTATTTGGCTCAAGGGATATTTTAAATTTCACTCATCCTGGTAGTTTGGATTGACAGGTGGTATAGAGTCAGGTTAACAGTGTGAGCCCTGGAGTCATACCTGGACTCAGTCCCGCTCTGCACTTCTCAGCTGTGGGACTGGTCCTCCCTGACTCTCAGTTTCTTTCTTATTAACATGAGTCAAGTAATTTGTTCCATCCCACAGCACTGCAGTGAAGAGTAATGCACCACATGTATTGTTAGCACAAAGCCAGGCACACAGTGCAGCCCGAATAAATGGCAGCTGGTGCTATTATTTTTATGGAAAGACAAAGTCACAGGTATCATGCCCATGACAAACAGGGAGAGTGTCTATAAATACTCATTTGGAAAACCATGGGAACAATGTGATACCGGTATGGTATTAAAACAAATGCTAGTGGTTATATCTCCAAAGAGAGGGCTCAGCAGAGTGAGAACAGCACTAACCGAAGTGAAGAAATGTGTGGTTGTTGTAACGTATAGAGTGAATCCCATCTTCTAAGCCAACTCTTTAGTTTCTGAAATCATCATTAAATAATCATAATGGTGGTAATGGCCACTACCACTTTCAGAGCACTTCCTATTGCTGGGAACTGCTGTAAATACATTATATGTATTCATTCATTTTAATGTCACAACCACCCAATGAGTGAGATGCTATCGATATTCCCATTTTGCAGAAAAGGAAACTAAGATACAGAATGTAAATGACCTTCCCAAGATCCCACAGCTACTCAGTGGTAGAGCCAGGATTTGAACCTAAGCATAAGGGATACATCCTCATGAAAGAGGGAGAGGGAGAAGGCCCTGCAGGAGTGATCAGGTCCAACTGTCCAATCTCACAGATGGAGAAATTGAGGCTAGTACGTAGAAGAGTGCTTGTCATTTGGAGCGATGCTTGTCTTAGCTGGAGTTGCCATAACAACATATCCTGTGTGGCTTAAACAACAGAAACTTATTTTCTCACAGTTCTGGAGGCTGGAAGTCTGAAATCAGGGTGCCAGTATGGTGGGGTTCCAGTGAAAGCTCTCTTTGTGACTTGCACATGGCTGCCTTCTCACTGCCCTCAGATGGTGGGGGTGGGTAGGGGGAGGGAGAGAGAGAGGGAGAGAGAGAGGGAGGGAGAGAGAGGGGGAGAGAGAGAGACGGAGAGACAAAGAGAGAGAGAGAGGGAGGGAGGGAGGGAGGGGGGGAGAGAGAGAGAGGGAGAGAGAGAGGGAGGGAGGGGAGAGAGAGAGAGAGGGAGGAGGGAGGAGAGAGAGGGAGAGAGATGGAGAGAGAAAGAGAGAGGGAGGGAGGGGGAGAGAGAGAGAGGGAGGGAGGGAGGGAGGGAGAGAGAGAGAGAGAGAGGAGGGAGGGAGAGAGGGAGAGAGAGAGAGACCTTCTTCTAAGGCCACAGTGCTGTTGTCTTATTTAACCTTATTTAGATCCTAAAGACCCTCTCTCCAGATACAGTCACATTGGGGGTTAGGGCTTCAATATATTAATTTTGAGAGAATATATTTCAATTCGTAGCAATGCTCAATAAGTAATAATTGGGTTTCTACAAATGGGAACACGACTTACAAGCCTCTTTACCAGCAGAGCTGGGAAGAGAACCTGGGTCATTCCAATGTTTGTTCTCTGAGCAAACCACACAGTTGAGACTTCCTAAGAAAACCCATTTCCAATAATATTCTTTAGAGTCCTTGTAAATTTATTCATCCTTATCATTTCTTATCTGATTGTCTGTTGATACCCCTACACCACAGTGCTCATCTCTAAGGAATGAGTGTCTCAAAATATCCCGTAGGTGAGTAATCTCATTTCTTTTCTCCTTTATTTTTGCTTCAATTTTTGCTTCTATTTTGCTGGGTGTTCACTCTTCTACACACGTCCTTACTTTTCTGAGCTAATCCGTACAGCTGTGAGCAAGCTTCAGAGCTCAAGAAATACTTCTTGATTAACAGATCTCTATAGAAGGCATTCCGGATAGAGGAAGAAGATAATAGACTCTGAATCAGATGGGAAACTTCAGGCTGCTGGTAACAAAAACAGTATCACAACAGATAAGAACAACAGCCGACAAAAGGGGCATGTGACCTCATGTAACTGAAGCTCCAGGGGCCTCAGGATAAGCTTGATCCAGAGCCCAGTTCTTTCTCTCTATTTCTCAGCTCTGTCTCCTCTGTGTCTCCCCTATTCTCAGGCAAGCTCTCCCTCATGGTGATGTAAGGTATGCCGGGGTCTGGAGCTCCATGCTTGCTTACTCTTATCCAGCAGGGGTGAAAGGTCTACCTCAAGATCAACTATCAAGATAAAAAAAAACAAAAACCCAGGTTTGAATTCTGTTGGCCTTAATTGGCCTGATTTGAGTCATAGGTCCCTCTCTGAACCAGTCCATATGGAAAGGAAGATAGAATGCACTGTTGGCTTAAAATTTAAGTCAGGGGTCAACAAAGTTATTCTGTAGAAGGCCAGACAGTACATACTTTAGGCTTTGAGGGCCATACTGTCTCTGTCACAGCTATTCAACACAGTCATTGTAGCCTGAAAGCAGCCAAAGGCAGCACAAAAATGAACGTATGTGTTCAGATTTGGGCTGCAGGCCATAGTTTGACAGTCCTGTCTTCAAGGAATCAGATCCTAACACTGGAACAGACCCCTTGCATTCTTTAAGTCCCCCTTGGCCAGTGGGATAGCTAGCGTAACCCTAATAAATCTTGGGTCCCAGATGGCCTAGACCCTTCACAGTAGCTTATTCAAAGTTCAGTCTAGCCACCCATTAGGGCTTTTAAAAAAATTCCAGTCTTTTCTGAGGTCTCCCCCCAAAATATTAAAAGGCATTCAAGACATTAGTCAGAACAACACTTCTCAAAAACCTATTTCTTTACTCTCCAATTCTCTTGTACTTCAGAATTTCCCACATGACAAAGCCCCAGACTCATCATCGTCACTAGCTGTACATCTTTCTCCCCTTTCTTTCTGGGTTCCAGGTCTTTAGTGTGTAGTCAGCACAGTCTCTCTCTTTCTATCTCTGCCTCTGTCTCAGCCTTCCGCCATTTCCCCTAGCCTACAGCTTCCTCTGTCTGCCCTTTTCTCAATTCTGAAGCACAAAGTAGTTTGAACTTGGTTGTCAAAGATTCCTGAGATTGGGTGGTAGGGCAACGGAGTAGGAAACACGACTCTGATACGCGAAAGTATCTTGTTCTTGTCAGACTCGCAAATACAGAACCCAGGCTACAGTACAAATGGATTTCAGGACAGTTAGTGGTGATCTCTTGGGAAGGGTGGGGTGACAAAAAAGAATGGGAAGTGGAATTTCATTTTTTTTTTTTAATCAACTCACTGTCATCGGAAAGATTTTTCTTTTCAATTAATTTATTTATTTTTGGCTGTGTTGGGGCTTCGTTTCTGTGCGAGGGCTTTCTCTAGTTGCGGCAAGCGGGGACCACTCTTCATTGCGGTGCGCGGGCCTCTCACTGTGGCGGCCTCTCTTGTTGCGGAGCACAGGCTCCAGACGCGCAGGCTCAGTAGCTGTGGTGCACGGGCTTAGTTGCTCCGCAGCATGTGGGATCTTCCCAGACCAGGGCTCGAACCCGTGTCCCCTGCATTGGCAGGCAGACTCTCAACCACTGCGCCACCAGGGAAGCCCCGTGGAATTTCATTTGAATGTGAAAAATTGCATTTCTTTTAAACATTAAAAATGACATCAAGGAAATATGAGAAGGTGATAACATTCATTGTATTTGAGAAGTGGGTAATCATTGGTGCTTTATTTTTTATACATTTGAGATAGTTCATATTTAAAGATTCAAATATTTAAAGATTCAAATATTTAAAGATTCAAATAATTAAATCAATATGTTGAAGGAAATGGTGTCTGTGAAAGTGCTTTGTTAGCTTAAAATGCATTAGACTCTTCTCAGACTTAAGCAGCACCCAGGTTACCTGGAGACCATGTTAAAACACAGGTTTCTGAGTGCCACCCTAGAATTTCTTTCAGTCCAGCTGGGATCGGGCATGAGAATCTGCCTTCCTAACAAGTTCCGAAGTCATGCTGATGCTGCTGGTTCCAGGGACCACAATTTGAGCATTATTGCAGTAGAAAGTCAACTCCATGAGGGCAAGGATCATGAGTCTCTTGTCATATTCCTAAAATCTAGCTTGATTCCTGACGCTTGGAAAACATTCAATACATATTTATGTCTATGAATGATGCCTACGGGCTACATACATGGAAAAAGTGGACATTGTCACCACTTAATCTGCTATTTCTACCCTTTGGTGAGTAGAAAGGATCCTCTCCCTTATCCTCAGGACAAGTGAGTTCGACTGAGAAAACCTGAGGCTCCTGGGAGGTGAGATTAGGGGAAAATCAAGGAAGGGAGGTGGCTATGTTTTTAGGTGAGTGAGAGGGCGAGTGAGGGGACAGAGAAGGCAGAGCCAGAGGACCCATTCTAACCTTCTCTCACCTTGCAGACAGAGCCCTTCAATCTCGGGTGACAACGGTGCTGGCTGCAGCCTCCAGAAGCCTTGCTGGTCCCGACCTGCTACCCCCGCCTCTGAGCTGCAGCCCCCACGGCCTTCCTCCAGTCCTCATGTGCCAGGGGCCCGGCTCGCACAGCACCTCTCCACTCCGTTTTCTTTGCTTTTGCCTTGTTTATTCCCATTTAACCTGTACATCTCAACTCAACGGCACTTCCTCCAGAAAGCCTTTCTTCACCTCCTGACGGAAGTCAAGAGACGCCAACCGCACATTCATGTAGAACGTGCTCCTTTCTTCACAGCCCTTCACAGTTTGCAATTCTGCTTTACTTTTTTGTAATTAATGCCCACCTCCCCCAATTTGACTGTAAACGTAATGAGGGCTAGGACCCTCATTTGTGTTGTATCCCCAACTGACAGCCCCATACCTGTATGGCACACTATGATTTTTTAAAAAATCATTGCCCATGTCTTGTGCTCAACATATACTTGTTTTTCTCATTTAATATATTTTTCCAGTTTTACTGAGATTATAACTGACATATAACACTGTATTAGTTTTAGGGGGACAACATGATGATTGGATATATGCGTATATTGCAAAAAGATCACCACAATAAGTTTATTCAGCATCCACCACCTCACATAATTAAAATTATTTTTCTTGTCATGAGAACTTTTAAGATCTACTCTCTTAATAAATACTTGTTGAATGAATAAATGAGACGTGAATATGTGCACCTTTCCCCATCCAACCTACGTTATCATTACATGAGTGAGATAACGGAATACAGACTCTCTATTTCTGTATCCTTCCCTTCTTCTAGTCCAGTTTCAACTCTGGAGTTGCTTTTATCATTCAAAGTGCCCACTCCTATTTTAGGATTCTCTGACGCCTTACCTCTTCTGCCTCCAACTTCAGAAGCGGAGAATGAAAGACCGGACAAGAGTCAGCTTCCCACGGGAAGAAGGGGGAGCAAAAAGTAATAATAATGCAAGCAGCCCTGAAAGAGGGAGCTGGGCTGAGACCCTTGTGGAAATCTCCAGTACAAAAAGAGGAAGGCAGGCCCCAGAGTATTAGTAAGACACAGAGTGAGGCTCTTTTGTTGTTGTTATTAAAATATTGGTTTGCTCGGTTTTCTTTTTGAAAGGGAATCTTTACCCTAGCTTGAGGAAGCATTTCTTTGGTGCCACTTAAGCCACAATAGCTGTTGTGTAGAGCCAGGGGTTGAGGGATTTGGACTGTCTGATCACAGCCCATCACCTTTAATCCCAGTTTGTTTGTTTTCTTTTAATCATTGCCCAATTTGTGAATCACTGTCTCTACTTGCTTTAGAAATACAATACTTATTCTCTGCTTTTCCTTTTCCAGACTGAACTTGTGCTGGCTTTATATATACCACTTTAGTTTTTTTTATCTGCTTAATGAAAAGAATACATGTTCATTTCAAACAACTATAAACATAGTTTATAGAAGTAGAAAAGTGTTTCTGTAATTCACCTTTCAGGGGTAACCAGTTTTTCCTTCATATCCTTCCACAATGTTAATGCAGATACAAATCTCTTAGTAGTAGTAGTATTTTTATAACAAACGTTGTAATGCCAAACACATTATTTTGAAATTATCTTTTTTATCACCACACCCTTAGTTGCCACTTCATGTCAATTCTTACAGGTAACTGTATTCTGGTTAACAAAAATCGCATGTTCTACTCCATGTTACTCTAGACAGTATTAGATACTTTTCCTAGAAATGGCAGTGACATTGTTTTCAAATATTTCACTTTAATATGAAGTGAAGAAACTTGTTCACCCAAGAAACCTGTCCACTTTCTCTTCCCTCTGTAAAGAAATGTGCCTGCTAAAGACTAGCCAAAGGAAATTCTTTACCTAATAATTACCACTGGCTCTTTGGACATGGAAACCCCAAAATCATTCATTCCTTCATTCATTTTTTTCATCAAACATTCAGTTTGCTTATAAAAAGTGCCATGTATCGTTCTAAACGTTGTGGTGAAACACACAAAAGAGGTCTCCGCTCTTATGGGTAAATGTTTTATTGGGGAAAAAAGAAAGTAACAAATAAAGTAAAAAACAAAAGAAACCAAATTTTAGCAACAGCAAGATGAATCCATCCATGGGATATTAAGGGGAAGAGTTTTCCAAAAGAACAAATAGCAAGGTAAAGTCTTTGAGGGGAAACATGGCACATTGACGGAATAGGGCTGTAGCTTCATGAGCTCAAGGGAAAGTGGTACAAGGTGGGACCTGGGAAGGAGCAAGGGCTATTTCACGCAGACCTTGCAGGGAAGTTGGTAATTTATTAAGTGATATGAGAAGCCATTGAAGGCATTTGATCAGGTGAGTGACAAAATCTACTGTATGTCTTAGAAAGAATCACTCTCTTCCTGGGTTGAAATTACCTGGAGTAGAATGGGAGACCAGGGAGCATGTGAGTAATGGTGTCCAGGTAAGAGAGACTCTATCAAGAGCAAGTGGCTCAACAAATCCAGGCAGTACAGCTCTGAGTCTCAGAAATAAATGTCCAGTGGACTCAAAGGGTCAGTCAACAGATAGACTCAAATCAGCCAGGTGAAAGAGAACCAGAAGGTCAAGACAAAGGCAACATCAAACAGCCAAGAGCCAACATCGGATGAGTCTAAAGAGGATGGGACCCTCCAGGCAGCTGAGTCATTACGGGTCAAAGTACCACAGAGAGCACCTAGTAAGATGTTGACTTAACAGAGGTCTCTGACCGTCACAGGCCTTTCATCTCTGGGCAGCAAAAGACCCTTGAGGCCGGCTCCACCCCTTCAACATATCTCTCTGGGCTTAAAGAAACAAGCCAGGGCTTCATAGTGATCTCTGGCCTCTTTGAAACAGGAAATAATATTCATAAATCTGAGATATCTATGCTTTCTGGTCAGAGTGAAGGTCAGTGCTGGGGTTACATCTTCGAAAGTCTTCCTGGGTCAACCCCCCATGCTGTTTACAACGTGGCATCCGTGCTTCACTGGCTCAGCTAACTTCACACTCAAACTATAAACGTAGCACCTGGAAATCTGAATGAATGACTCAAAGAGAGCAGAGTGTAAGAACTGCCACTCTCTAAGGGAATGTTTCTGATTTAGCATTCCACTTCCGGACATTCAGCCGCCAGAAATAGGAACCAAAATGCACGGGATACTTGTGCAGTGAGGCCCAAGAAATATTTTTGAGTGTTTTTTCCCAGTCTTGTATACAACACAGTATAAAATTATATACATCTGTCTATGTATGTCAATGTAGGTGTGTGCATAAGAAAACTCTAGAAGTACACATTTCCGGTCAATGTAATTGGGGAGGAGGAATTCTGTGTCTTACTTTATATACGTTTGTATTAGGTCAGTCATGTCAAATTGTCAGTTTTTGTAGGTAGGAAATGACTTAAGATTGGCAATTTCATAGAGTTAATTCTAAAAGGGTTTGAAGTTTTGGAGAGGCAGGATAGAGAGGCTGCTAAGATAATGGGCTCTGAAACCAGGCCGAATGATTTCCAGGGCTAGCTCTCCTTCTTCCTATCTGTTTAACCTTGGGCAAATAGCATCACATCTCTGTGCCTCAGTTTTCTCATTTTAAAAATGGGGATAATAACAATTATACTTAGTTCAGACGGCTGTTATGTGAACTAAATGAGTTACAGGTAAAGTACTTATAACTGTGCTAGTACAAGCCTTCAATAAATGGTAGCTATGACTTTTTCAAAGCGCCTATTACCTTTGAAATTAAAGAAAAGAATCAAAGAAAAGGATTTGTTTAGAGTATTCTTGAAAAACTCTTTCCTTCTAGGTAGGAGAGAAAATTCTAGGTGGGTCCTCTCTGATAACGGTCCAGGACCTTGAGCTTGAACCCTTGGCAGTGCTTGGTGACAGATCGATGGGAGGTGCAAAGCGGCATCATTACTCTTAGTGAAGCCCTTATACGTAGTGAATTCTCTCAGTCTTTTCTCAGGTGGGCTTTTCCCCCTCCTCCATCTCTTATTTATTTATTTAGATGGTATATTTCTGCTCTCTTAATTATGTCATCAACGATTTTGTAAAGTCATTTACTTTTTTCCCCTTTTCCTTCTTTGTGCACGGCTCTAAATATAACCACGGAAACAAAACAATGCAGTCCCACAAACAAAGGAGCCCCGGCTGGGTAAGCAGAACCCTTCTACAGGTCTTGAGTCAACTGCTATTTCTTGCCTTCACGTTTGATAAAACAGCCCATGGCTCTCACAATAGCAAGGGAGGGAACCCTGATTAAACGGTATGCATTACTGTAAAAGGGAATTAAAGGCGGCGCAAAGGTTTGCACTAAACCGCATTAGGCAAGGATATTCAGGAACCAAGTTGCCTGGGTGGTTTCCAGGCTGAACGCACAGGTTCTGAATCTGCAATGACTCACCTGCTCACGAAAGAATTGTTCTCCTGGCTAATTGCTCGATCAGTCAGCCATTCTCCTTTTTTTCCCTTAAAAAGGAATAACAGGACTATATTTTCAGGATTGGGAATGGGATAGGGTGGAAAGGCTAATTAGAGAATAAGTTTGGGAATAAGTGTACAAGTGAAAAATGGAAATGGATAAGGATGTTTGCAGCACTAAAATGTGGGTGTTTTATTTAGAATAACTGAAAACAATAACAATAAAAATATTTACCGAGTGCCTACTATGTGTCGAATACTGTCGGTGGCAAGAATTTACAATGGAAAACGAGACAGCCAGAGCCCTACCCACGTGGTCTCATGTTCTAGTGGTAGGAGTAGAAAAAACAAACAAATAAATGAATAATGATGATAACTTCAACTTCTGGAAATTCTATAGAGGAAACAGAATTTCCTGGGACAGGGAATGGTGCAATAGAGGTTAACCTGAGGTCAGGGAGGATCTCTCCCAGAGGTGACATTTGAGCTGAGACCTGAACTGCGAGCCAGCATGGGAAATGCCGGGGTAGGAGTAGTCTAAGCAGAGACTGACAACCTTGCTAAATCCCTGAGCTGTCAAATGGCTTGAATTGGAGAAACAGGAAGGAGTCCAGTGGCTAACATAACTTACACTGAGCTTACTGATTCTCAGAACCGGAATGGAATTTGTAAGAAAACCATACCCGCCCCCGAAAACTGCTTGCCTCGGATCACCCAAGTCTTGGGTAGCAATGATGCAGGAGAACCCAAACCATCTGAATGGCTGGAAAAGGACCTTGTTTCTGTGTTGTCAAAATGCAGCACGCTGTACACAAATGATATATACTGACAGCTTGTTTCCAGTTGTGTCTGCATAGCTTTTCCAGTTTGCTAGCTTTGGAGTAACGTGAGGTTCAAGACTTGACCCCAACCCTTATTCCTTTTTGATCCTCAGTGTGTCCGTTATATTTCTGGAGCCTCATCTAAAGAAACTTACTGGGTTGCCATGAGCTTTACACAGGTCACCAGGTAGTGTTTAGACCAGTACCTGGCATGGAGAAAACATGCAAAATGTTGACTATCATCACTATTATTATCTTTGTTATTTTGTCAATATCCTCTCTGCCTCTATATTAATAGTCTCCATTACAGCAGATTGCATTGTACATCATTTTACACTTTATCTACCAATATAGAAGGGGCTATAGCTTAACAAATGGCTTTATTATGTAAATACTTGCTCACTTATCACAGCACCAGCTATATATCAATTATGGGACTAGGTCTGGGGAAATCAAAACATTTAAAAGTAATAATTGATCATTCGAGTCATGCTTATTGTCAGAGTTAGGGGATTGAGTCCTAGATCTGTGATGTGTTAACTATGTGACTCCAGCAGGTTACTTAATCTCTCAGGGTCTCAGGAGTCACATCTGAACAATGGGGATAATAACAGCCATACAGCACTGCTTTGATGTACATTAAATGGTGTGGTACCTGGAAGCACTGACTCCAGAACCTGGAATGCAGTCATAGCTCCAGACTGCCAGTCACATTGGCCTTAGCCTTCAGGAAGCAATAATTTAAGGAGGTAGAAACAACAGATAAACAATGTGAAGAGGTTCACTGTCAGTTAGGCATAGTGTGGGTGCTAATTCCTGCTCCTCCAGAAAAGGTCTCACAGATTCTGGGGCTGGTTCTGAAAGTATGGAGAGGCGTTTTCTGAATAGATGGGGGGAGGCACTCCAGCGAGCAAAAACATCATGTGCCAAGGCATGGAAGCGTGAAACAGAATGGCTTATTGGGGAAATGCTAAGTAACCCGAAGCAGCTGTTTTGTGCATTGGAGGATGGGACAACGGACATTGAGAAGTAGGGCAGAAAAGGTTGTAATTCCTTCCTAACAAATGTGTGCCCATTATGTTCATGATCCCCAAATTGTCCTGCAGCAGTATCTGGGTCACTGTCCAAAAAGATTTTCAATCTTATGCAAACTCTTTTTCTTTCCTTCCCAATGGTTGAGATTGAAACAAACTTGTTACATCAAAAGCTGAATACAGGGAGGTTTTGTGGCTATCAGATGTTAAATGACAAAGCACCACATGAGATTTGATTTTCATACCAATCCAGGGAATCCCAGCTTTGGCCAGACTCCCCATCCCCATCAGTAACATGGTGACATTCAGCACATTAATCAATGTTTGAGGAGGGAAATATTATTTTGAGAAAATCTCAAGAAAATACAACTGTGTCTGTAGCCAAAGCCGAAGGCACAATAGTGCTTTGGAAAGTAAACTGGAGAAGCTTATCCTCAGGTATAGGAAAGAGAGTTCATCAGGGTTACCACAATTACCCAGGCATCTCAGAATAAAATAGGAGCAAAAAAACCTTCCTGAATGGGTAGTGGATGATGACCACGACATCCCGACTATGACATAGGTAGCCATTTGGCTGACATGACCCAGGATCCACATACGACAACCCTGCTTGAATTTAATGATCTAATTTAAGAGCTGACAAACATACTGTTTTTCCACGGGGCTAGAAATGGCCCTCCCTTTTCCTCAACCAAAGTAATTATTCTCCCAACTTGAAGCAATAGTAGTGAAAGCACTTTTTGTTTCTCTAATTCTCCAGTCAAACCCCCAGGCTAAGATTTTTTTTGCAAGGCATTGTTCACGCACAGTGGCATAGAATTTCATTTGCCGGGTTTCAAGTATTAAGAGCACAACACAAAATCTAAGCAATTTTAGACATGTGTCAATCTCAAATAAAAAAGGCTTTGTGCTGGCACAGGATGTCAATGCTTGAATTAAAGAGATGAAGAATTTCCCTGAGCGAGAGCTGTACATGCTGACATAATACATTGTTAAGCTTCTGTGTTATGATACAACCAATATGTTTTAATAATTTATTGGTATTTATTTAACACACAATACTGTCATACCAAATCTAAACCAAGAGGTCTAGGTTCCTCATTGATTCATGTACATTGTTCTTATCGGTACCATTAGATGCTTCCTTAGAAAAGTCTCTTACGTGTGATAAAATTAGCGAAGAATGTTTCTGAAACTTCATTAGGACAGCATTCTGATATCACCTTTCGAGGACCCTCAATGGGATATTGCTGGAAGTATTCATTTGGCTTTGTCTTTTACTGTCTTTATTTATCAGCGTTTATCTCCCGATGAAATCACTGCTCTGTGAGTTAACATCATTTGAACATTTAGTCAAAATCTAGCCAGCTAAGAGAGTGTCACAGGCTAACACTGAAACCTGCTGGATACAGAATCTAGGTTGAATTCTTCTAGATTGCCATAATCATTAATTCAGCTGCTTGAAGATTCATTCATCTTTATTTCATCATTACCTAATGAGTATAATGGAGACCATCAAAATCTAAAGGCTAATCATTTTTTTAAAGTGAGTATTTGATAATTATTAATAACAATGTCAACAATAGCCTTAATTTCCAGGTATTCCCCCTTGAGATTTACATCTTAATTATACTTGCCATAAGGATAAATTAACTCCCCCCAAATCAAGCTTTGGTTTACAGTTTTCAAATCACAGGAGAGGGGCACCTTCAAAATGGCGGAGGAGTAAGACGTGGAGATCACCTTCCTCCCCACAAATACATCAGAAATACATCTACATGTGGAACAACTCCTACAGAACACCTACTGAACACCTCAGACCTCCCAAAAGGCAAGAAACTCCCCCATGTACCTGCGTAGGGCAAAAGAAAAAAGGAAAAACAGATACAAAAGAATAGGGATGGGACCTGCACCAGTGGGAGGGAGCTGGGAAGGAGGAAAAGTTTCCACACACTAGGAGCCCCTTCACTGGCGAAGACGGATGCTGGTGTGGGGTAAGCTTCGGAGCCGCAGAGGAGAGCGTAGCAACAGGGGTGCGGAGGGCAAAGCGGAGAGATTCCCGCACAGAGGATCGGGGCCGACCAGCACTCACCAGCCCGAGAGGCTTGTCTGCTCACCCGCCGGGGTGGGCGGGGCTGGCAGCTGAGGCTCAGGCTTCGGTCGAAGCGCAGGGAGAGGACTGGGGTTGGCTGCGTGAACACAGCCTGAAGCGGGCTAGTGCGCCACAGCTAGCCGGGAGGGAGTCCGGGAAAAAGTCTGGAGCTGCCGAAGAGGCAAGAGACGATTGTTTTGGGGTGCACAAGGAGAGGGGATTCAGAGCACTGCCTAAATGAACTCCAGAGACGGGCGTGAGCCGCGGCTATCAGCACGGACCCCAGAGATGGGCATGAGACGCTAAGGCTGCTGCCGCCGCCACCAAGAAGCCTGTGTGCAAGCACAGGTCACTATCCACACCTCCCCTCCCGGGACCCTGTGCAGCCCGCCACTGCCAGGGTCCCATGATCCAGGGACAACTTCCCCGGGAGAACACAAGACGCGCCTCAGGCTGTTGCAACGACACGCCGGCCTCTGCCGCCGCAGACTCACTCCGCATTCCGTACCCCTTCCTCCCCACGGCCTGAGTGAGCCAGAGCCCCCGAATCAGCTGCTCAGGTGACCTACATGCAGAGGCGGGGCCAAATCCAAAGCTGAACCCCAGGAGCTGTGCGAACAAAGAAGAGAAAGGGAAATCTCTCCCAGCAGCCTCAGGAGCAGCGGATTAAATCTCCACAATCAACTTGATGTACCCTGCATCTGTGGAATACATGAATAGACAACGAATCATCCCAAAATTGAGGCGGTAAACTTTGGGAACAACTGTAGACTTGGGGTTTGCTTTCTGTATCTAATTTGTTTCTGGTTTTATGTTTATCTTAGTTTACTATTTAGAACTTATCATTGGTAGATTTGTTTATTGATTTGGTTGCTCTCTTCCTTTTTAAATTTTATATATATATTTTTTGTTTTTTCTCTTTTTGTGTGTATGTGTATGCTTCCTTGTGTGATTTTGTCTGTATAGCTTTGCTTTTCCCATTTGTCCTAGGGTTCTGACTGTCCATTTTTTGTTTTGTTTTCTTAGTATAGTTTTTAGCGCTTGTTATCCTTGGTGGATTTGTTTCTTGGTTTGGTTGCTCTCTTCCTTCTTTCTCCCTTTCTTTTTTTTAATTACTTTTTAATTTTTTTGTTTTTAATATTTTTTCTATTTTATTATTTATTTATTTATCTATCTATCTATCTATCTATCTTCCTTTTTCTCCCTTTTCTTCTGAGCCGTGTGGCTGACAGGGTCTTGGTACTCTGGCTGGGTGTCAGGCCTGAGCCTCTGAGGTAGGAGAGCCGAGTTCAGGACATTGGTCCACCAGAGACCTCCCAGCCCCACGTAATATCAAATGGCGAAAGCTCTTCCATAGATCTCCATCTCAACACTGAGACCCAGCTCCACTCAACGACCAGCAAGCTACAGTGCTGGACACCCTGTGCCAAACAACTAGCAAGACAGGAACACAAACCCACCCATTACCAGAGAGGCTGCCTAAAATCAAAAGTTCACAAACATCCCAAAACATGCCACCAGATGTGGTCCTGCCCACCAGAAAGACAAGATCCAGCCTCATCTACCAGAACACAGGCACCAGTCCCCTCCACCAGGAAGCCTACAAAACCCACTGAACCAACCTTACCCACTGGGAGCAGACACCAAAAACAACGGGAACTACGAACCTGCAGCCTGCGAAACGGAGACCCCAAACACAGTAAGTTAAGCAAAATTAGAAGACAGAGAAATGCACAGCAGGTGAAGGAGCAAGGTAAAAACCCACCAGATCAAGCAAATGAAGAGGAAATAGGCAGTCTACCTGAAAAAGAATTCAGAGTAATGATAGTAAAGTTGATCCAAAATCTTGGAAATAGAATGGAGAAAATACAAGAAACGTTTAACTAAGACTTAGAGAACTAAACAGCAAACAAACAATGATGAACAACACAATAAATGAAATTAAAAATTCTCTAGAAGGAATCAATAGCAGAATAACTGAGGCAGAAGCACGGATAAGTGACCTGGAAGATAAAATAGTGGAAATAACTACCACAGAGCAGAAGAAAGAAAAAAGAATGAAAAGAATTGAGGACAATCTCAGAGACCTCTGAGACAACATTAAATCCACCAACATTCAAATTATAGGGGTCCCAGAAGAAGAAGAGAAAAAAAAAAGAGACCAAGAAAATATTTGAAGAGATTATAGTTGAAAACTTCCCTAATATGGGTAAGGATATAATCAATCAAGTCCAGGAAGCACAGAGAATCCCATACAAGATAAATCCAAGGAGAAATATGACGAGACACATACTAATCAAATGATCAAAAATTAAATACAAAGAAAAAATCTTAAAAGCAGCAAGGGGAAAGCAACAATTAACATACAAGGGAATCCCCATAAGGTTAAAAGCTGATCTTTTAGCAGAAACTCTGCCATCTAGAAGGGAGTGGCAGGACATATTTAAAGTGATGAAAGGGGAAAACCTACAATCAAGATCACTCGAATGTAAATTGATACAGCCACTATGGAGAACAGTATGGAGTTTCCTTAAAAAACTAAAAATAGGGCTTCCCTGGTGGCGCAGTGGCTGAGAGTCCACCTGCCGATGCAGGGGACACGGGTTCATGCCCCGGTCTGGGAAGATCCCACATGCCGTGGAGTGGCTGGGCCTGTGAGCAATGGCCGCTGAGCTTGCGTGTCCGGAGCCTGTGCTCCACAACGGGAGAGGCCACAGCAGTGAGAGGCCTGCGTACCGCAAAAAAAAAAAAAACAACTAAAAATAGAACTACCATACGACCCAGCAATCCCACTACTGGGCGTATACCCTGAGAAAACCATAATTCAAAAAGAGTCATGTACCACAATGTTCATTTCAGCTCTATTTACAATAGCCAGGACATGGAAGCAACTTAAGTGTCCATCAACAGATGAATGGATAAAGAAGATGTGGCACATATATACAATGGAATATCATTCAGCCATAAAAAGAAACGAAACTGAGTTATTTGTAGTGGGGTGGATGGACCTAGAGACTGTCATACAGAGTGAAGTAACTCAGAAAGAAAAAAACAAATACCGTATGCTAACACATATATATGGAATCTAAAAAAAGAAAAAAAAGGTTCTGAAGAAACTAGGGGCAGGACAGGAATAAAGACGCAGACGTAGAGAATGGACTTGAGGACACGGGGAGTGGGAAGGGTAAGCTGGGACGAAGTGAGAGAGTAGAATTGACATATATACACTACAACATGTGAGACTGATAGCTAGTGGGAAGCAGCCACATAGCACAAGGAGATCAGCTCAGTGCTTTGTGTCCACCTAGAGGGGTGGGAGGGAGACGCAAGAGGGAGGAGATATCGGGATGTATGTATATGTATAGCTGATTCACTTTGTTATACAGCAGAAACTAACACACCACTGTAAAGCAATTATACTCCAATAAAGTTGTTAAAAAAAATCACAAGAGCAAAGAGAAGCTATCTTCATGTAAAAATAATCAGGCTTTTTTTTTGAAGAGCCCAAATGGCAGAGATGACGAGAGAATAAATACAGCTGATGAGATTTAGTGTGACATCAGTAATTCTCAAAGGGGCTCCACAGCAGAGTGTGCTGGTATGGATGCTCACTGCTTTTATGGAGGTGACAGGCGTGACCTGTCAGGTACCAGTAACACCCAGGACAGACTAGAAATGTCACAAACTACTAACAGTTACTATAGAAGATATAAAAGCACCCATCTAATAGGGGGTGGCTCTTGACAACTGGCTTAAACATGTTTTGAAATTCCTATTTCTCTAACAAGCCCATCCTCTTTCCTTATGGAACACAGAATTTACAAAAAAAAAAAATCTAAATGGTAAAGTTTTATTATATTCAGGACTATTTTGATTCAATGTTGTGGAAACCCAACTCACACTAGTTTTAGCTTTAACAAATGGGGGCGTTATTGCCTCATGTGCCTGAAAAGTTCAAGGAACACAACCTTCAGGCATGGATGAATCCAGGTGCTCAAATGATGACCCTGGGAAACTGTACTTCTGTTTCTCAGCTCTTTGTTCTTCTGAATTGGCTCCATTCCCAGGAAGGGTATTTCTTCCCCATATGGAACTCCCAGAAGCATCACATTTACCTACTATCAACCTTAAATTCAGTGGAAGAGAACCTCTCTGTTATGAGTTGAATTGTCCCCTCAAAATTCACAGGTTGAAGTTCTAACCCTCAGTACCTCAGAATTTTACTTTATTTGGAAATAGAGTCATTGCAGATGTAAGTAGTTAAGGTGAGGTCATACTGGAGTAGGTGGAGCCCCTAATTCAATATGATTCATATCTTTATAAAAGGGGATAATTTAGACACAGATTTGCACGTCGGGAGAATGCCACATCAAGACTGAGTTTTGCTTCCAGAAGCCAAGGAACTACCAGAAGCTGGAGAGAGGACTGGAACAGATCCTTCCCTAGCACTTTGCAAGACAGCATGGCCCTAGTGACAACTTGATTTTTGACATCTAGCCTCCAGAATGGTGAGATTATACACTTCTGTTTTTTAAGCCACTCAACTTTGTGGTACTTCCTTACAGAAGCCCTGAGAAACTCATAGACTCTCCTTTCCAGTGGTTCCATACAGTGTCCCGAGATTCACTCCAATTGGTTGGATTTGGACCACATCAATTTCTGTGGCCAGGTGGATGGATGGTTAGGCAGATCTGACTCACAGGCCCACTCCCAGAGCTGGGGATGGAGTCAGTCCTACCCTATGTACCCACACCAAGAGTGGGCAAAGGGTAGTTCTCCAAAGAAAGATCAAAGCGGTACCACCAGAGCAAGGGAGGCAGGCAAAAAATAAAAGATGTTTGCTACAGGTAAGTTCATCAGAGAAGAGAAAACAATGAGGTTATTTTGGCTCAGGTTCTTTGCTTCAAATAATCAACACCTCCTTTTCTATATGCCTGATAAACACCTACTCATCAGGCACGTGTAGGAGCATCTCTTCTGTAAAACCTTTCCTGCGTCCCACTGATAGAATTGGGAATTGCCTGCCCAGGACCCCCCTCTCATAACTTGGCATGTTGCAAGAGTAACAATAGTAATTAATCTTTTTACAGTGCTTAGGATGTGCATGCCACAGTTCTTAGATGTTTAACTCATTTAACCCTGATAATAACCCAATGAGGTAAATACTCTATTATCCCCATTTACAGGTGAGGAAATTGAGGATCAGAGAGGTTAAGTAACTTTCCTGAAGCTAACGTCCTTAACTAATAGGTGCTAAGTGCCAGAATGATGATTTGAATCAAATCAATTTAGCTCCAGAGTCCATGTTCTTTACCAGTTCATTATACTGTAGCAAATAGTTCATTTTCTTCATTTCTCCTTATATCTGCTTCTTCTATGAGACCAGTGATTCCTAAAATGGAATATTTATCACTGGTGAACTTCACAATGATATTAGATTTCAAACATTTAATCTTAAAAAACTATTAGTAGTTACATATTAGTTTTCATGGGCATCTCTCTTATGATAAGAGAGACCTATTTTTCTTCCAGAGGTGCTATATACTTTCCTTCTTGAGTTGATTTATTTAAATAAAAGAAGTTGATTAAAAAATATGGTGAGAATATTATAGAACAAAACTTCCAGTTATAAAATAACTAAGTCACAGGGATGTGATATACAGCATAAGGAATATGGTCAATAATACTGTAATAACTTTGTATGGTGACAGATGGTAACTAGACTTATCATGGTGATCATTTTGTAATATATAAAAATATTGAATCACTATGTTGTACACTTGAAACTAATATAATGTTGTAAGTCGATTATACTTCAATAAAGTATTATAGTACACATAGCATGTAAACACGTCAAAATGTTGGAGGTGGTGTAGAAATAATTCAAGTTTGCAGCCCATGTGCCTAGATGGTAAGTTCTTTGAGGAATATCCTTTCTGTGTGCTCCTAGTTGTGGTGCCCAGTACAATGTCCAGCATACAGCAGACACTCACTAAACACTTGCTGAATCATTTTGTATTGATTTGGTTACTGGCAACATAAAATACAGGACTGACAGGCCTCAACTGAATTCAATGCAATGAGTTATGTGAAATAGCAGGAATATTGATCCTCTCAGAATTACTGAAATTCAGCCAAGCACAATCATGATGGCCAGACATCTGCCAGCTGTTATTTAGACAAAGTATAATGAAAGATGGGGTCTCAGTTCAATGCCAAGTCCCTGGACAACTTTTATTTCTCAGAAGCACTTTATGCCTATGATATATGTGTTTTGCAAGGAGGAGAACTTTTACAGACATGAGTTATTATTTGTAATTTGCTTCTTTAAATGACTAGTTCCTCATCCCTTCTCAGAATAACTTCAGATGAAAATTTTCAATGAATCTGAGGGAGCTTAAGTACAAAAGCAAAAAATTTTTGCCATGTTAGAAGGTTCAAATTTTAGGCTGACAGGAGTTAAAAAGCAGATGGATTGTTTTTAAACTTCTCTTACAAATATGTCTCTTTTATAGTCATATCCAAACCAAGGCTGGTAAAGCATAATAGATAAGCACGTGAACTTGGAGAAGTTAATTAACTCCCATGTGCCTCCTTTACTTTTCTGTAAAATGTGGATTATAATGGACTTTTTGAAAGGATAAAATGAGTTAATGTATGTAAAGCACTTAGTTTACTGTTGGGTAAGCACTTAGTTATAATAGGTATTGTTATTACCGCGATCATTAATGCTGTTGATTGAAATGGGTGTTTTCTTAGCTATAGTAGGAGATCACAACCACCTATGATGAGATCCTTTTTGATGTCAGGCACTTGAGGAACATCATTTCACTTAATGCTGCTTCAGATTAGTTTCCTCAGGAAGCCAACTCTGCAACTGAGATTAGCGTGGACTTTTGTTAGGGGTGCTCCTGATCTTAACATCTGTGGGAGAAGAGAAGGAAGTAGGATTGACTAGACAGAGGATTTGAGCTGGCTGCAGTCACAACCACGACCTCAGATCATCCCACAGAAAGCTCTGAACAGAGATGATCTTTCAGAGTTGTCATGCTTTGGTGCAAGAGGGACTATTTTTTGTGCCCTCATCAAACAGTTATTGAATTCAGGTTACTGCCCCAAAGGGGGTGTGACCTAGGGAGAGGTTTCTCTCTTCACCTAAGGCCAATTCCCAGTAAGAGTTCAGAGCCATCAGGTATCGATACTACTTGCAGCTGGTGAAATTGGACCTTCAGTCCTAACTGGGGGTTCCGGGCAGTACAGCAGTGTCCATTACAGTTCACCCCTTGGGCTCAGGCCCACTTCTTTATGTAAGTTCTGGAGGAAGCTGCTCTAGGATTCTGGTGGGCCTCTTAGCCTTGGAAAAATTTATAAGAGGAAGATTAGTGGGATGAACCACCTGCCATTGTAGCCACTATTAAGGTCACAACTGATCCTTGCTGTCTCCTATTTATTCCTAGATTCCCTCAGAGCTAGCATCTCTGCCAGTCTAGGCAGCTTATCTAGTGACAGAATCCAGACGCTCATGTTTGAGGGTGCTAAGCCCATGGTCACCATGACCTTCTCTGCCAGGATAGTGACCCCTCTTCTTGCCTGTCAGACCCTTGACACAAAAACTCAAAGTCCCCGAGTGGAACCCAAGACTTAATGTTCAAGGAACTCTTGCTATGCCCTCTGGAAGGATTGTGTATTAAACACTATGTAAGACCTCAGTTAGTATTCCTGGCTAAGGACGTGTGGGTAGGGAGGGCAAAACCATAACTGGACTGTTTATTCTAGTTAAAGTGAAATGTTACTCAGGTTAGAAAGGCTCTAAGATGAGCAAAGGGTTGATTTTCATTGTCCCACATTAAACAGATATTGGTGTCAAATTGCCCTCAGAAAAGGAGTATGACCTTGGCTGAGGTGGCTTCTAGTGGTGAACTGGTAAATGTTTAACAACTAACAATCTGTAAAAAAAGAAAAAGTCTGAGTTTTAGTGTTTGCTGATTTCCATGATGTAGATAAGGGGTTGGAAAACTCCAGCCTGTTGGCCCACTACCTGATTTTGTAAATAACATTTTATTGGAAGACAGCCACATCCTTTTTTTTTTTTTTTTTTTTTTTTTTAACTCATTGGCTATGGGTGCTTTTTTGCAACAATGGCAGAGTCAAGTAACTGCAACAGAGACTACTGCTAAGCCAGACATCTTTACCATCTGGCCCTTTAAGAAAAAAATTGCTCACTCTCTTGTATAAATACTCCCACCAACTCTGATTTCAAGCTATCAACTGAACTCAGAGTTGGAAAGTGGTGCCCACAATTAGCCTGCATAAGCCATTATGAGTCAGTTATAGCATACAGCATTGGCTGAGGTCAATTCCCACACAGAGCTGAGAACGAAGCTGGCAGCTGGTAGCACTCCCAGCAGAAATCTGGGGGGTACAGCACAGCAACCATTAAAATCCTCGTAGCTTCCCTACGAGGAAGATGCTCTCATTATGCCCATTTTCCAGATCAGAAAAACTGAGACTAAAAGTGTTCAATTCTCTTTGTCCTAAATCATAAAGCTAGTGAATGGTGAAGCTAAGGTTTAAATGCAGATCTATTGTGCTCCAACAATATTCTATACTTCCTGTTCAGCTGGTTGGCTTAATTTTACCATCCAATACCATTCATTCATTCATTCATTCATTCAACTACTATTTAGTGAATGCCTGCCATGTGCTAGACAGTATGACATAGCAAAAAGTAGGATACAAGGAAACCCTTCCCTTAGCCAGTGACATTGGATTTCTGGTATGTTTACTTATCTGAATAACTACATCTGTCATTATCTCAAAACTTAGCTCACGTTCTGGAACACTACAGTTTTCACTGATTTAATCCCTATTGTGCTAATGGTCGATATATCATATAAAATGGAACTTCCTGGTCTCATGATTGTTTCATTTAAGGTCTGTTTTTCAGTCAGTTCATGATCCACTGATAATGATGGCATTTAGGGGGCCAATAAATCACACCTACCTCCCACCAAACTCACAATCAATTAATAAAGTGACACTAGATTCCAAGATGTGAAGATCAAAGTATGATAGAAAGTACTGAAGAATTTAGCCTCAACCTTCAACAACACATAACCTGTTCAACTGATAATTACTAGGCACCTAGTATGTCACAGGTCTCATTCTGGATCCTGAGAATACAGGGGCGAAAAAAAGTACAAAATCGCTTCTTTCTTGGAGCTTACATTCTAATATAATCTGGACTCTCAATACCTTCTCAGTCTGTACCTCAGAATCTACCCATGGGACGGTGGGTTCTCTGTCTGAAGGAAAGACCACCTCACGCCTGTTGAGTACCAGTACTGGCAAAGAGAGATGAGCTTTCAGATCTGACCGTAGAAGACAGGCCTAGCTACTCACCCATGGACAAAAACCACATGGAAGGAGGATAAAAAGAGAATGCGTCCGTTCTGGGGGCTATAGATAGCCTAGGATGGAGAGGGATGGAGTCTAAGCCATGTTCATGAATATGTTTCCCTTATTTTTGATCAATTTAGATGTTGAGATAATTGAAGTCATGGAAAAAGATTCTAAAAGCATTACTCTAATACTGTTTTCTCCAGGGAAGAGAAACTCCCCATGGAGACAAAAACAGGGAATAGGTTTTGTATTCTCTATCAAATGGTAGAAACAATGTCTTGTATGTAAATTAATTGAGTTGCCTAGAACTGACTAGGAACATAGTAGGTATTCAAGATAGTCTTATGGATGGCTTAATTCCAATATTCCCATTTATACTTTGGCAAATTCAAGACTGAGGAATTGTCATTAAAGGTCAGGCAAGCATCCCTCTGTCCTGGGTCAACTATGAGTCTCAGGCTTCTTTTTTGATAATTATAGTGTCAATAATATTGATAAATATTTTGAGGCAAATGTTTTGTACTTGGCCAGGTAATACTCACTGTGTGCCTTGTTAAAATAACATGGTTTCTTTCTGGATGGAAAATACTCTATTTATAAAATGTCCTATTATCATGCTTCATGATGAATGAGCTCTGTTTATTTGTTTCTTTTCTGGCTGTCTTTAGGAGATGATCTAAGGTTAATGGTGGAAATGCTACCAAAATAAATGGTTTCATGTAGTCAAATATTTCATTTGAGCACTCTGTTTCAGGAAACTTGGGAAGAAAACAAATAAATATTTTTGGAGCGTTTGAATTCATTCCTTAACTTTAGTGCTGCTAACGTTTCCGAGATACACTGAAAAATATATTTTTCAAGTTACCCACAAAGTCTACAATGCTTCCACCGACATGTCAATTAGAATATTACACATATTTTCTTCTGGAAAATCCTCAGAAGGATGTAGAAGATGACTTCAGATGCCTGCATAAAATTGGCTATTTTCCACATGAAATGGTTCCATAGAATCATAATCTTTCATGAGAGTGATATTCACCAGACCTGGTTTAAAACATTTCCTTAAATTGACATCTTGTTCTGAAAATAAGCAGATGTAATATTTGCCACTAATCCTTACAAGTTTGGACACTTTTGAAAAAAATATGGTCATGTGGGTAAAATACAGGACTTTTCTTTGGTGTCACAGATTCTGACTTAGGTCAGACTTACTTGAGAATTGCTCTAGGCTTACATGGCGATCTCTCTCACATTTGGTCAAAGTTCGACAATAAATCGCTGCTCCTAAGTGATGTTGCCAGGATGAAGTCATTATCATTTTTTTCCCCTGGGGCTTTGGAATTCTTCTAAGAATCTCCTTTAGGTCCAGCTAAGTACAAAGGACTATTTATCAGATATCTCCTTCCTGCAAGGAGAAGGAGATCTCCTTCTTTTTACATATCCAGAAATATTTGCAAATGCCAAAGTCATTCTTAGTCTTGCAGTTGATATTACTCTGGAGATAAACAGAAATTTAAACATCAACAATAAATTTAAAATGACAGACCAATAAGAGGAGTCTGTATTGTTAGACATTTTTTTAAGATCAATATTTTTAGTGAAAAAGAAAATTAATGGCAAAAGGCAAGAGAGTGAATTTTCCTTCCACCTTCTTCTGGTGAACTCCAGCATAACAAGTTATGCACCCGACTCTTGCAAACTTAACTTTATTCTTTTTCTAAACTCTGAGTTACAATAGCTTCAAGGGAGGGGTCCAAAATTGACTTAAGGGGAAAAAAAAGACCCATTATCAACAGAGATTCCACAGGAAAAGTGGTCTATGAAAGGTGTTACTGGCTCCTTGAAGGGTTTTATTCTATTTTGGTCTCTTAATTTATTATTATCTAATATAAAATAAATTTAATTGTTTTTCAAAATTATAAGAGTAACTTTCATTCTTTTGAGGTCAGAAAATATAGGTAATAGAAAAGAAAAGAGAAAACATTCACAATTCTACCTGCCTGCATATAACCACAATTAATAAAGGGTGTGTGATTCTACAGATTTACATCTGTTTATTTAACAAAATATTTGATTTTCTGTGGCAGGTGCTTTTCTAGATACTGAGAGTAGAGGCACCTATAAGGTGCTGCCTTCATGTAGCTTACATTCTGGTGGAAGACACAAAGACTCAACAAGTAATTGATGAATGACATAAAGACAGGGGATGCGAAGTGCTACTTAAAAAGTGTTTCATGAGATAGAGAATGATGGTGGAGGGATAGGAGGGCCATTTTCATCACAAAAGACTCTCTGAGGAGGGGACATCTGAACATGAACAAGAATGGATGAAGCTTTTAGGAGCTGGGAAGAGTCACCCTGGCAGAGAGCCAGTGCTAAGGCAGTAAGATGGAAATGATGTTGGTAGTTCAAGGAAAAGCCAGGCAGCCAGCATGGGGAATGGAGAAGAGACTGAGATGAAATTCAGTGACAGACAGCGGCCTGTTAGGAACAGGCTTTGCAGGCCACAGGAAGTGGTTTGGATTTCATTCTCATCTGATCTGCTCTGTGCTTTGACAAGCTCAGTTTGGTTGTCATGTGAAGACTTTACAGGAGCAGTAAAGGAAGCACAAGTATTAGGGGTGCTTTGATTAGTCCATGTGAGAAGTAAAATGGCTTGAATTAGGGTGGAAGCTATGGCCACCATGAGAAATGGTCATGGGGGGATTATTGTAGCGCTCTGGCTGATAGGACTGGAGGACGCTCTAGATGTAGGAGGTGAGGTGAAGCTCTTATAACACCACCTCTCACACTTAGGAGAGGGTGGTCAAGCCAGCAGTAGGATCTGCCCAACCTTCTTCATGGCCATATGGTGTTCGATAAACCACCATCCTGTAGTTTATTTCTCCCATCTCCAAATGAGGAAACTTCGGATTTTTTTTTTTTTTTTGATTTAGAAACACTGAAATGACTGTTTTTGCCCATATAACTGTACACGCATCAGCTTATTTCCAAAAGCCACTGCTAAAAGTTGAATTGTTGGATCAAAGAGTTATTCACCCTTAAGATTTGGTGCACTATTTGGCCCTCTGTTCTTTATTTTAAGGCAATCATGTGCTGTTACGACTCAGTTTCATAATTTTTAGCAGCAGATGTAATTTGGGCTTGTTTATTCTCTTAAGCAATGGTTTTTCTGGATAAAATGATAAATTTGTAGACAGCACGTATGGAGAAGGAAATTTTCTGAATGATTTTGAAGAGAAGATGACCTCTGGATTAGAGGATTTTATTTCTTCGGGTATATGGCCAGGATTTCCACTACCAGCTGACTTCCGTCATTCTTAGCTGCCGTGTTGCTGCTCATAGCATGTCCTCGAGCAAGGCCAGTTTGTGCTGTCTTCCTTCAGAGGGTATGCACATGTCCAGACCAGCAACAGGTCAATCTTTAAAAGGCAGGTGGGATGTTTTTGAAAAAATGGGAGAAAAAGATACTAAAAAACAAACAAAAAAAAACCCCACCTTTTAAGTGGTTCCCCAGAATAAATGGCACAGCTAAAGAAAAAGAGAGAGAAGCAGGCAAAATGCATACATTCAGATCTGAGCACTGCCACTTACTATGTCTGTGTTCTTATCAAGGGTATTTCACTACTCTGAACCTCACTTTTATCATCTATAAAGTGAGATGTTAACTCTTAGCTTGTGTGGTTAACACATATAAAGGTGTTTGTCAAATGTGTTAAACGTAAGGGTCATACAGTTTTTGTAGCAGCTGTTCACCAGATACTATGTGCTAATTTGTGCACCACTGTCTGATATCTATTATCTCATTTATCCCTCATGACAACACCAAGGTGGATAGTATTTCTATTTCATATTTCAGATGAGGAGAGTGAATGTTGAGACATCTTGTGACGTGCTGAAAGTCACAGAGCTAACCAGTGGTAAATCTGGAGTGCCAATGCAGGGTATGTGATTGCAAAGGACCAACCCATCCCAAGCACATTCTTGGTGCTCGATTTTAATTTTACCCTTGATGGAATCTGGTGGAGGGTATAGTGGCTAGTGCAACTGACGAACAGAGTCCTTAATTTATTTAATTTCAAATATTTTAAATTTGAACAGTCACATGTGGCTAGTGGCTACCTTATTGGATAGCATGGTTCTAAAAAATAAATCCTAGATTTGTTTTGCTGTTTGTATGAAAAAGCCAAACCATGCATGGCTGGCTGAGGTTTTCTTCCTATTTAAAAAAAAAAAAGATAGGTATTAGCATTACAGACAAGTGTAGAGGATATTAAGTCTTGGCTTGCTCAAGGGGGAGGCGGGCTCAGAGATACTGCAATCTGGCCTGAGTATAATAAACCCCTTTGTTACATTTAAATACCATCATACTATCTTATATATAGCAAAGCACTGGGATGTTTTATAGTAACAATGCAGCAGCACGAAAACCCCAGACAACTCTAAAAAAGGCGCTAATTATTATTATTAGTGTTTTGCTCTAACAATAAATGTCAAATGGAACCCTGAAAACAAATAACTACCTGTCACCCAGTGAATGAAAGGCAATTTTAGTAAAGTGAATTAAAACCCCAAACATCGCCAAGCCCAGCCAGCGAGCAATGCCAAGGCAACTTAGCGGACACCTTGGCGAATGCCTTTCCTAGAGCAGCAGGGAGAGGGTGTCCTTGGGGTAAATCACTGAGGCTGTGCCAGCTCATTAGCACCCAGGGCACCTGGAAAGGGGAGGTAGACAGAGCTAAAATGAGGGAGCAAGTACATCTTTGGGAGCAGGTCCTCCATCATAGCAAATGGAAATTGGAGGCTGTTAATGATGGAGAATCTTTATTTATTGGCTGGGCTGCAGCCACTTGAGTGTTTTCAGTAAAAAATTAAAGTTGGACAGCAGAGTGTGGATTTGCTTTCATGACATATTTCCCTTAGATTTTTTCAAAGTGCATTCTGGGTGTCTCCCAAAGACTATTTTTAAAAATAAATCGCACATTTTATTTTTTCAAACTTCATTTATCTTTGATATCTGATTGACATATTCAGGACAGTCTAATCCTTTCTGCTGAAGTGAGCTATGACAGTAGCTGCTACAGCAATCAACATCACAGAGGCCTCCCCGGGAAGAGGGGCTGTGTCTTACCATATGCAAGTAAGGAGGATCTGGCCAGCTCTTGCTAGATGCTTATGCAGGTGGTGGGATCCATCTCTTGGGTCACCAGATAGATGACACTTAGAAGCTTGAATCAGCTCTCTAATTATTGCAGTATCATCATAGAAACCAAAAGACTCATGAAATAGGCGAGAGGCTGGGGATTGCCTCTCTATTTTTTTTTTACTTTGTTAAAAGGGCACATGAAGTTGAAGATTTTTTAGCCTTATTACCTTGAGCAGCTTAGTTTATTCTATCTGGTCCAAGACTGACTTTTCTCTCTCTCTTTCTCTTTCTCCTTCCCTTTCTTTCTCTCCTGACCGTTTTTTTTTTTTTCCTTCTATGTTTGAATTGATAATATAGTCACACAGTTGTTCTAAACTCAAAATTATTCAAAGTTATTCAGAGTAAAAACCTTGCTCCCATCTTGCCCTTGGCTGTTCTGCAACCCTTCTCACAAGTCTCTTAATCAAATCTATTTTGCCTACACAAACAAACGCACATACATCTAAGCACATGCATGTACACGCACACGCTCACTCTTTTTCCTTCTTTTCTGCATAAGTGGTAGATTATTACACACGTTGTTTTCCACCTTGTTTTTTTCTCTAACCTAAAGTGTTTTATCTTGAAGATCATTCCGTATCAGTTAACAAAGAACTTTTTTTTTAATGCAATGCACTCCAATATACGACTCCAGCATAAATTATTCATTAAGTTCTCTGACTCTAGAGGCATTTAGGGAATTTCCAAATTTTTGCTATTACCAACAACCCTGCAGTAAATAACCTTGAATGCATGTCATTCCACACATGTGAGAGGGTGTCCGTAGAATAAATACCTAGAAGGGGACTAGCTGGGGCAAAGGCTAAGTGCATTTGTAATTTTGATACATGTTGCCAAACTGTCCTACACAGAGCTTGCAGAATTTACACTGTCATCACTCACAAATGAAAAGACCTGTTTCCTATACTCTTACTCACCAAGCGTATTATCAAACTTATTGATTTTTGAAAATTGGAAAATGGAAAATGGTCTCCCAGTGAAATTTTAATTCACAGTCCTCTTGAGTCAGGTGTTAAGTATTTTGTAATATATGCATTTATAAAATATATTTACTCTTTGTAAACTGTCTATGCAGAGCCTGTGCCTCTTTTCCCATTGTCTTTTCTAATTGGGAAAATTAGCTCATGGTCTGTTTAATGAGTAACTCATATTTTCTTCAGTGGTAAAAGATGTGGGTTATTATTATGGGTAAAGGGAAAGAATTCTTCGATGTTCATTCATTCACTGATAGAACACATCAGCTGAATGCCTACTACCTGCCAGCCACTGTGTCAGGTGCTTGGCTGCTAGTTCTAAGGGAGGAGACAAGCAAAAATGCAAGGATAACCATTTGGGGTGAGCAGAGTGATAAGAAACATGTGGGGCACGGGGGCACCAGGGAAGGAGGGGGTGTATCATGGAAGGATTCCTGAGGGATGTAGTTTAGAAACTGAAACCTGAAGGACAAGAGGTGGGCAGGCAAGAAATAAGGGTAGGAATGGAAAAAATGAGGGGTGTTCTCAGCCAAGAAATGACTTGTGTGAAAGAGAGAGAAAAAATGTCTATATGTCAAAGGAAGTGACAAGAATTCACTATGACAGATGCAGAGGTCAGGGTTGAGAGTAGCGCTAGCCTTAGTGAGGAGGGACAAAACTGTGAGTATCTTGAGGGTCAGGACTAATACCTATTCACACGGATGCTGCCCAAGTACTTGGGACGTTCATGAACAAGACAGACAAGTCCGTTCCTTCATGGAGCCCGGATTTTAATGAGGGGGAAGGGGAGGAAATGGAGAGGCAGAGATAATAAGCAAATAAACAACGGAATAATCCTCATTTTTAGTGCTATAAAAGAAATACGTGAGGCTGTTTTGGAAAATAATAGCAGGGTGTTACCCAGAAAGGGTGTTCATGGGTGGTATCCCGAGGAGGTGACATTCAAGCTTGGACAGACAGAATGAGAAGAAACAAGGATGCAAAGAGCAGAGCTGAAAAGCTAGTTTCCATCTCTGTACCCCTCACCATGCCCAGTTTAGGTCTGATGCTCAGTGCCCACCTAAGGGATGTTCATTTTAATGCTTTTTCTCTAAATAAGGAGGAATGCACTTAATCTGTGTTCAGAGGGAGCTTATTCAGACACAGCAAGCTCTGTCTCAAGTTTGTGAAACTATTTTAAGAGATTTGTGTATATTCCTGGAGAAACCACCTCCTCTTTTGACCACGTCCACAAAATGCCCAGGCCAGGGCTTATATGCAGAGCAGCAAATAAGGAAGAACATCATAGATGAAAAAAAAAAAAAAAAAAACAGCTGTCCCATTCAGCACAGTACTGCCAGCTGAATCCTGTAGGCACCGGACTGGGACTAGATCACAGCTTTCTAGACTAGCGGGTCTTTCAACCCTAACTCTGGAGGACACTTGTCATCTTCAATGAGGCCAGCTACCTTCCATCATGCACCTATCAGTGGCTTCCTCATTCTTTCAAGCCTAAAAGTAGGTTTTTCATACATGCCTTATATATGAATAAATAAGCAGTGAGGTTCTTGAAACACAGAAGATAAAAAAAAAATAATGGGATACAGTGAGGATACTACAAATCTTACTTTGTTGATGCTGGCACCACTTGTGTCTAGAGCCAAAATTTACTCAAAGATGAAAAAGAATATCAGAAGAAACTAAAACTCCAGGACTGGAGACATTGGAACAAATTGTAGGTTACATTTCCAGAAAAGAAAAGCAAATAACAGCAATAACAACAATGTTTTACAACGTACTAGGCATTTATACTAACCACTTTCACATCTTATTTTATTTGATCCTAATGTCAACACTGGTGGTAGATGGGTGTATTATTTCCATTCTGCAGATGAGGAGGTTGTAGTGTTCAGAGTTTTAACAACCAGGATAAGGCTCCACAGTTGGTAAGTGACTGAACTACAATTTGAACCCAAGAAGCCTGATGACAGTCCCACTCTTAATTACTGATATGATGCCCTCCTAGGGGAGCGTGCAGCTTCCACTGAGCATTAGAAACATTATTTCCACTAGTCAACAGGTCCACAAACTTTTACTGTAGCGATGCCAGATAGTAAATATTTTCCACTTTGTGGGCCATACAGTTTTTGTCCCAACTACTGAAGGGAGAAAGGCTTGCTAAGGGGAAGAATGGGAGGAAGAGAAAGGAAGGAGAGAGAAAGAAAGAAAAAACTGCAAATTGCAGTAACTTTTAGCTTGGTTTTTAGATAACTCTTGGTACAACTTACCAAGATAATTTAACGATATGCATAAAATTATTTAATAATGAACTTCACTTTTCTTAAAATATTCACTTTGAGAAGTGTGCCCAAGCAAACAAATATATAAAGGTGTAAGTGCAAGGATGTTCTTGTATTATTACTTACAATAAGAACAAATCCACAACCCTAAACATCCAGCAAATAGTGGATTGATTAAATAATACTACAATGGAAAATAAGGCATCCATTAGAAATGATTATGTAAATCTATTTGCTGACACTTAAAGACACTGATGATACATATAAAAGAAAAACTGTAGGTCACAAAATATTAGGTTTTGTGTTAGTCTACTTTTGCAATACACATAGTTATGTGTGTGTATGTATACATATATGTATATATATATATATATACATATATGTATATATATATATATATATACATATATATATATATATATATATGCAAGGGAATGCCAGAAGGCTACATAACAGAATATTTATATTGGTTGCTCCTGGATGATAAGATTATGGAGTTTTATACATTTTTCTATATTTGTTTAAAATTTATATTATCAGAAGATGTTCCTTTTATCAGCACAGAAATAGGTTCTAAAAATAGAATAAACAAAGATAATTTGGGGGGAATCTCAGCTTTACGCCATGTATAAAAAATTTCATCTAAAAATATCTTGAAAATACAACTCCCTTCAGATTCTTAGAGTGTCTGGTTGCTTCCTTCCATCTTCTTCTGAGCTACACATATTGAATCTGTGCTTTCTTCTCTTTGGATGGTTAAATGCATAACCTCCCCACCCTCCTGCTACCGTAACCTGCCATCTATCTTCTTTCTGACCTGCTGGGGACTCACAAAAACATTCGTTCTCTCAAAAGCATGGCACTTGGGAACAGTGTGAGGGGAGACATGGAATTTTTATTGCTTTTCTTCTGTTTTCCTTCCTCCAGGTCCTCCTTTTTCTCTGCCTTTGCGCCAGTGGGGACCTTGCTCCCATACTCTTGTCAGCCACCAGACCCATGCTTTCAGTGTGACAGTGACAGCAGCCATCCTGGTTGTGATTTATCTTCACAAGTTGCCAACTCACTCTTGGTAGCATGTCTGTGCTTGGTGAATAATAAGAGAGACCTACCATCCATCTAAGGGCAAAATGAGGTGAGCAGTTACATTTAAATTTCGCTATTCCCCCGCCGCTCAGCTTATTTATTTTCTGATAGAAAAGGACCCATTTAAGGGCCTTTGTGGTAAATACCCAAATAATTGTGTCACAAAGACAGAGGATCATTTTTCACCAGAGTCAACGATAATGGTGGATCAGCTGCTATCCTGAAGTTGCAAACTCTGCTTAAACCCTGGTCTCTTACTAGCAATTTCTCTGGACCTTCAGAAGGGACTCATTTCAATGCCTGCCTATTAACTATGGAAGGGCAGGTTATTGCACCAGTAATGCCGCCTGTAAATTGCAAGGAAACACATCCTCCACGTAAAGCAACGTTTGGGATCTGGATATGTCTCCCTTATATACAATGAAGGAAGGATGAAACACATAAATATAATCTCCACCGGATGTGACAGCAGTGAGATGTGGGGAAAAGAAGCTTTGGGGACAAACAGACCTGAGTTTGAATCTTTGTTCAGCCCCTTACCATCTAGCTGTTTGACTTTGAGCAAATTATGTATTTGCTCTGACCTGCTCCCTCATTTATGAAATCGATTATTCACCCTATTTGTAGTGTTGTTATGACAGCGTGGTAGATTGTATTTTCCAAGATGGCAGTGAAAATGTTCCCTGTCCTATGATTTCTAGAACATCTCCACTGCCTCATCCAGAAGTAGGTTCTAATTTTCCTTCCCATGAATCTGGACAGGACTATGGCTCATGGTAACCAAAAGAATATGGTGGGAGTGCTTCTGTATGACTTTTGAGTGTAGGGCATAAAAGCTTCTGCTTAAAAGCCGAGGCATTCACACTTGAAACCTGAGTAAGAAGTCCAAATACCCTAAGGCTGCCATACTGAGAAGAAGCCCAAGCAGCTCTGCAGAGAAGCCACATGTGGGTGTGACTGAGGTCCCAGCCAACAGCCAGCATTAACTATCAGCCACGTGAGAGAAGACACTCCGGATAGTTTCAGCTCCTGGCCATCATCACCCCTAGTGTTCCAGCCTCCCCAGCCAAAGGCCCAGACACTGTAGAGCAGAGATCAGCCATCCCTTGTACCCTGTCCAACTTCCTTGACCACACAATCTGAGAGTGTGTGAAGATGGTTGCTTTGTGCCAATGAAATTTTGGGGTGCTTTGTTATTCAGCAATAGTAACAGGCAAAGAATGCTAGGAAAATATAATCTTATAAAGCAGGTGGCACATAGAACCCTTAATAAACAGTTCTAAACAGCAGTTCTAATTATTTACATTACTTTATTCTCTGAATTAAACTTCAGGTATAACAGGAGGTAGTAAAATATCAATACAGGGACATTCACCTATAGGAGATGGAAGGGAATGAATCTATTCAGCTTTCATTCATTCATCCATGCATGTGAGCAATATTTATTGGATACCAGCTGGACATTTGGATGTTTATTGGATAGCAATGCACCAGGCATGATGCTGGTTGCTGGGGATATGCCAGCAACAATATAGACATGGATCCTGCCCACAGGAAGAGTCCAGTGCAGCAAAAAGATAAACAAGTATACAAATTAGTAAGAAAATGGCAATGCTGGAAGAAACAAAATAGTGGGGGAAATGACACTTGAGATGAGAATTCTACCGATGGCTTGAGAATTCCTGGTATGCATAGCAATTTCCTGGAAGCTTAATAAAATTGCGATTTCTGTGCCCCATATTTGCAAATTCTGCTTCTCTGGGTCTAAGGCAGTGCTCTTTGGGTTGCATGTTGTTAAGAATTGCACAGGACTAGAAGCTCTCTGAGGCTAAGGACCTTCCTGCTTGGTCACAGCTTTGCCCTGCAGCCCAGTGCAGGTTTTGCGCTATAGTGGCTATTTGTTTCAAAAGCTTCAAATTTACATAATACTTCCTGAGACTCTTCAGGAATTCCATATGAAGAAATATAAGGATACTGTATCACATATAAACTCTATGTGCCTATAACATATATTTGGTATGTAAAATATTTAATTTAGAGAACCACATAGGTAATAGGAACTCTGAAATTTTTATAGCACTTTTTCTGTATCTGATAAAATATTAATTTGTCATTGAACAATAATAAATGCATAACATTTCACTCAAAGTATGATGGTACAAATATAATTGAAGTCCCTTTCGGCATCTCCCCTCCATGACGCCCCTCCCCTAGTGTGGTGACCTCTGCTTCAATTTGCTGTTTTCTCTTCTGAACTGTTTTCTATGGGTTTTCATGCATGTGAATGTACCTATGGAATACATAAAATATTGTTTTGTGTTCCACCTATTGGTAGTTAAAAAAGCCCTTGTGTGGCGAATCAGGTTTCTGCAACTTGCTTTTTTTCTTCAAAAATATGAGGTTTGTTTATACAGGCACACAGAGATCCTTTTTATTTTTTTAACCACTACATTGCATTTTGCTCTTTCACACTTTATTTAGCCATCCCCTTGCTAATGGACATGTAGGTTGCTTTCAGTTATTGCATTTCCTCCAAAGAATGTGATGTACATCCTTGCACATGTCTCCTCGTGCCCACATGTGAAAGTTTCTCTGAGACACAAGCAGAGAAGCAAAAGGCTTAGTCAAGATCGTAGGTATTTTTATTTTAAAGAGACACTGCCATTCTATCCAGTGATATAAAGAATATTCATTTCTCTATACTTTGCCATCAATTAAGTTTTAATAAAAATATTGAATGAAAAATGAACAAGCAGCAGTCCAGAAAATCTGAAACTGTATGAGTGTATGCGTGTGACTCCTGGTATTTAAAGGTAGATGACCCTTGTCCTGAACAGGCTTATCCCTTTTCTCTAATAACCTAGGGGTCAGGGATGGACTAATAGAAGGTTTGCCTCATGAATAGAAGTATTTCAGAGAACCTGATGAACATTCCAAAAAGTAAAAAAATATTGTTTATTAGGCTGCCGCAATGTATTGCTAAGAGCAGGGAGGGGGCTGGGGGAGAGGCATGATGCAGAAAAACATGACACAGAAACAGAATTCTTCCCTAATAAAAAAAAATCTCTCAAAGTTTTCTGCGAGGCCCTGTCAGCAGCTCTTCAAGCAGCACGGCTTATTTTAAATTTTATTTAAATCAACAAATTGTACATACTTGAACACGGAAACAGAATACAGGGAAAACACAAGCTGCCCTAACAGAGTGACGTCTAATAAACATTATGCTACTCAGAGATATTTGCTGTTAATCACCCCATGAAAGGACGCATTCAGCCAAAAGATGTCAGATAGCATCTTGCTAAAGGCAATGGTGCCAGCTTTCCTAGCTTCGGAGTTGATGCAGCTGATTTTTTTTTCTCTCTTCCCCATTTGCTTTTATTTATTTATTTATTTCCCCCTGAATAGCAAGCTCTGAGATGCTCTATCCCTTGGACATTCAGAGGATAAAGCATTTGTGCTTTGAGTATTGATAACAATATTCATTCATTGAAGTTTCTTTGTCAGGACTGACTATATACTTTGTGGGGCCCAGAGCAAATGGAAATATGGAGTTCCCTTGTTCAAAAATTAAGACTGTTTCAAGACAGTGCTAACAGAGCATTAAACCAGGTGTGAGGTCTTTCTGAGTGCAGGCCCTGTACGGCTGCTCAGGTGGCGCATCAGTGAAGCCAGCCCTGATTTGTGGTCACTTGGGGAAGGCCTCATTTTCTTAGCAACAGTCCTTCCTCTTTCCCTGCTCCAAAAGAAGAAAAAAATGTCCAGGTTGATGAGACTCCATGAGATTTACAATGGTTGGCCCCTGAACGCTTTCTAAGGATAGACCAGCTAATGCCTGACTCTTGTTTTACTGGCTGGAGTATGCAAGCTGGGAGCTAAATTACTAGGGGAAATAGGAAATATTTGAGAGGCAAAGTTGGGAATTATAGGCAAGAAGAAAATATAGACAGAACTAGAAGATATTGGTGCTCAGAGTAAAACTTTAAGAGCAGATGCATGTTTGAAAGGCAATTTTTAAAAATGAAGTCGTGCCACAATGGTCTGTGAGGTTAAGTCCTCTTCCCTCAAAAGCTTCAGTAAAATGTCCTGTAGTCACTAAAGCAATGAGGAAAAATGTGGTAAGATACTGCATATGGTCTCAACGTGGGTGAAAGGAGAGAGCTAAGTCTACCCATCAGATAATCGTTGTATTTGGGTTACACATGTTATTTCTTTTAATTCTCCCAACAAGCTATAAAAAGCTCATCATAGAAGGTCAGGTGCCCATTTTCTATTAAGTGGTTGGCTTTTCAAAAAATACTGATTTATAGAAGTTCTTTACCTGTTAAGGCAACCAGTTCTTTGTTACATGTGTTACAAATATTTTCCCCATGTGTCTATTAGTTTTGTTTTTGGTGTATTTTTCCCCATGTGAGTTCTTTTTTTTCCCTTATATTTGCATTAGTTTGCATAACGTTTCCACAAATTACATGACTTAAAACAACAAGATTTATTCTCTTATATAGTTCTGGAGCAGCGGTCCCCAACCTCTTTGGCAGCAGGGACCGGTTCTGTGGAAGACAATCTTTCCACGCACTGGGCTGGAGGGGTGGGGGGCAAGGTTCAGGCGGTAATGTGAGCGATGGGGAGCGACAGATGAAGCTTCGCTTGCTCGCTGGCCGCTCCCCTCCTGCTGCGCAGCCTTGGGGGTTGGGGACCCCTCTTCTGGAGGATGTAAGTTCAAAATCAAGGTGTTAGCAGGACCGTGCTCCCTCCAAAGGCTCTAGGGGAAATCCTTCCCTGATTCTTTCAGCTTATGGTGCTTACTAGCAGTCCTTGGTGCTCTTTGGCTTATGGCAGCATATCTCCAATTTTGGCCTTTGTCTTCACATGACCTTCTTCTCTGAGTGTCTGTGTGTCCAAATGTCTCTCCTCTTATAGGACACTAGGCATTCAATTAGGGCCCATTCAAACCCAGTATAACCTCATCTTAACCTGTTTACATCTGCCAAGACCCTCTTTCCAGATAAGGTCACATTCATAGATACTAGGTGTTAGGATTTGAGCAAATCTTTTTGGTGGACACCATTTGACCCACCACAATATTTACATAAATGAATTCATTAATCTTTTTTTGTATAATCTTTCTTGAATTCAATTTCATTCTTTTAGAAGAAACTTTTTATTCTGTGACTATGGAAAAAACTCTTCCATCTTTTCTAAGAAATAAAGGTTCATTTTAATAGGTTACATTTAAATCCTTGAACATCTGGCGTAATAAGTGTTAGTGTAGTGTGTGAGGTAGGATTCCATTTTTTTTTCAGATCGTCATTCAGATGCTTTCACATTATGCATTGAATAATCCATCTTTTCCACACATTTTAAAATATCACTCTGGTCATATAATAAATTTCCACATTTATTTGACTTATTTGTATTTCTCACTCTGTTCCGTCCCCTCGATCTGTTTATTCTGCACCAGAACCATGGTGCTTTAATCACTGTAGTATTAGAACATGTTGCAGAATTTTCTTGATTCTTATTATATACTTTAATTGAACTTTTTAATTTATTTTTTCAATTTATTTATTTTTTTATACAGCAGGTTCTTATTAGTTATCTATTTTATACATATGAGTGTATACATGTCAATCCCAATCTCCCAATTCATCTCACCACCACCACCGTCCCCCTCACTTTCCCCCCTTTGGTGTCCATACATTTGTCCTCTACATCTGTGTCTCTATTTCTGCCCTGCAAACCAGTTTATCTGTACCATTTTTCTAGGTTCCACATATATGTGTTAACATACGGTATTTGTTTTTCTCTTTCTGACTTACTTCACTCTGTATGACAGTCTCTAGCATTGAACTTCCAAATTAGATCTTCTAGTTCAAAAAACGTGTTAGCATTTCTACCTAAATCATTCAAAATATATAGATTTGTGGCAAATGAAAACCATGCCAATATAAGTTTTTAGAAGTCTTCTCCTAAGTCCCTTAGCAGCAATTTAAAGTCATCTTCTTTAAAGCCTTGCCCATTGCCTTTTTAAGTTTAATGCTAGAAGGAATTATCTATCAAGAAAGGATATTGACTTTTATCAGAAGCCTTTGGAATCTATGAGGACACTGCCATTTTTCTTTTGATCTATTAATACAGGTTTTCCTGATACTGAACTGTTCCTGAATGTTAAGAAGTCATCAGGGTTTGAATTCTTATTTCTACACATAGTAACTTTGTGTCCTTGGGAAAATGACCCTATCTTACTGAAACAATTTTCTGTACAATGGGAATTATTGTAGAGCTGTCCTTTGTGCCTGCCCAGGTCCATTCCCTGTCTTTGTGAAACAACGTACCCTTTTTCCTCTGGGTAGAGGAGTGAAGGCTGTAACCTTTCAGGAACTACTTACAGTATCTTGCCTGGGTTCGGAGAAATGAACTTAAGCTGGAATTGCAAACTCATATTCTTAGAGCGGCCAGGAAGTTAGTATAAATCAAAGTTTCTGAACTTTGGTACTACTGGCATTTTGTAGGGGTCTGTGCTAGGCCTTGTAGGATGTTTACTGATATCTACCCACTAGGTATCAGTAGCACGCAGCTCCTGATACCCCGTGTGACAATCAAAAATGTATCCAGACATTGCCAGATATCTTCTGAAGGCTGAAATTGCTCCCAGTTGGGAAACACTTGTACAAATGAATGAAGCCCATACTTCGACTGTGTGAGTCATGAGGCCTGTTTCCCACGAAGGCACTGGCCTTGTCTAAAGAGGGTAGCTGCTACTCAGTTGTTGCTAAGAGGGAATGTGAACTCATTACTGTCAGATCTTACAAATCTTAAAGAGATGTCTAGTTTTATATTTTTTCAGATTTTTACATGTTGGCATCAATTTTTTGTAATTTGATGTGGGCCAAATGAGAGACATCTGTGGACCATATTTGGCCTCCTGGCTGCCCAGGTGCAAGCTCTGGCCTAGAGAATGCCCCAAGATGCTGTCCCAGGTGTCTGTGATGCCGAGCAGTGCTCCCATTTCTCAAGTAATTACCCCCAGAATGCTGCCTTTCAAAACAGTTGGGCCGATCAAAGTAGTACTTAACCCTCTTAATTGATTAGGTTCATGTTGCCCCTTTGAACAGATATTTTTATTTTTTTTATTCATTTTATTTTATTTTATTTTATTTATTTATTTTGCTGTACGCGGGCCTTTCACTGTTGTGGCCTCTCCTGTTGCGGAGCACAGGCTCCGGACGCGCAGGCTCAGCGGCCATGGCTCACGGGCCCAGCCGCTCCGCGGCATGTGGGATCTTCCCGGACCGGGGCACAAACCCGTGTCTCCTGCATCGGCAGGCGGACTCTCAACCACTGCGCCACCAGGGAAGCCCGATATTTTTATTTTTAACTTGTCCCTTGGTAACAAGTAAATTCCAGAGTGGGTAAAAGGAAAAGGATTATTTAGAAGATGCTCTCTCCATGGAGCCTTCAGTGGGAGCTCTCTATCTTTTCACCCATCCCAATTACTACCGACCATGAATATTTTCTTTGCTTGTTAAGTACCAGAACCTCCTGCAAGCTAGCTCACCAATGTGTCAATTTATTATAAAGATATAGAGGAATCTCTTGGAACCCAGGGACAGCAAGTATAGTCAGACCCCAGAAGGGACCAGAAAAGCTGTCTTGAATCAAGTGATACTATTGTTTTCTTTGATGTATCTTTCATTATTCTTTTCCTTCTAGAATGGCTTTCTCCTTTCATAAACACATGGCTGCCCCACTCCTGGAGTTATAAGTTGATCGTGCTTCATTCTGAAATTTCTGGAAGAGAAAGTGATTGAGCCAGCTGGAGGTAGGCGTCAACCCCATGTACAACCGACTATGATGGCATCACAAGCCAGATGATCCATTCTATGACAGTAGTACTTTCTTTTGCTCCTGCTGAATCTCCAGAATCCAGAATTATGCCTGGCACATAGTGGTGCTTATGGTCTCTTCTTTTTAAAAAAATTTTACTTATTTATTTTTATTTTTGGCTGTGTTGGGTTTTCTTTGCTGCGCGCGGGCTTTCTCTAGTTGCAGCGAGCAGGGGCTACTCTTCCTTGTGGTGCGCAGGCTTCTCATTGCAGTAGCTTCTCTTGTTGCAGAGTACAGGCTCTAGGTGCGCGGGCTTCAGTAATTGTAGCACGTGGGCTCAGTAGTTGTGGCTCGCAGACTCAGTAGTTGTGACGCACGGGCTTAGTTCCTCTGTGGCATGTGGGATCTTCCCGGACCAGGGCTGAACCCGTTTCTCCTACATTGGCAGGTGGATTCTTAACCATTGCGCCACCAGGGAAGGCTAGGTCTCTTCTTTCTTTACACACACTCCTGGGGTGACATCATCCAGACTTGTGACTTTAAATATCATCTATATTCTGCTGACATTCAAATGTCATCCCTAGGATGAAACTTTCACTCGAACTTCACTTGATACCCTCACCTAGATGAAGACATCTAAAGTTTAGGCATCTAAATTAAACTTGTCCAAAACCAAGCTGTTTCTCCAAAGTATCTGGTTTTCACCTCTTGAGATGCATCTTTCCCGTCTCAGTAAATGGTACCTTCATCCTTCTAGTTGCTTAGGCCAACATCTTTGCAGTCATCTTTGGTACCTGTCATTCCTCAATTCTAAATCATCAGTATATCCTTTTGGCTACAGAACCTGACCAATTCTCACCTGTCACAATGATTGTCCCGGTCAGTGATGATCACCTCTCAACTGGATTACATCAATAGCCTCCTAATAAATCTCACTGCCTCTCCCTTTGCTCCCTGAATCTGGAATGATATTGTTAAAAGATCGGTTGGATCATGTCACGCCTCTTTTCAATACTCTCTAATGGCTTCTAACATCACTCAGAGAAAAAGACTAAATACTGTAAGGCCTAAGATGTCCTGCAGCATCTGGCTCTTCTTCCTTCCTTTTTCTAGCTCCTCTTACCATTATATCCCACTTTTTCACTTTTCTCCAGCCACATGGGTCTTCTTGCTATTCCTCAGGAGTATGCTCTACCCTGGGGCATTTGCATCTCCTTCCCCCAATGTCTACAACATTCTTTCTCCCAAATATGGTCATATTTTGCTTCCACACATCTTTCATTTTATTCCTTAAATGTCCCTTTCACAATGAGGTCTTCCCTCACTCCATTTACAAAGCAGTATGCTCATTGCCCCCAGGCACTCTCTATTCACTTTTCATGCCCTTTCCCCCCAGAGCATTTATCACCATCTTTTGGTTATTGGCACTTTTCCCCACTAGAACATAAGTTCATAAGATCAACGCCAATAGCATTTTCAAAAATATTTTTAGCTTAAAATGGTCTTAGATTGATTAAAAAATGTTGTGAAGATTTTACAGAAAGTTCCCATGTATACCTCACCCAGTTTTCCCTTTTGTTAATACCTTACATTAGTACAGTATATTTGTTAGCTCTGACGGGTACATGATTACATTATTATTAAAGTCCATAGTTTATTCAAATTTCCTTAGTTTTTACCTAATGTCCTTTTTCTATTTTAAACTCTTATGTTGGGCACCACATTACATTTAGTTGTCATGTCTCCTAAGGTTCCTCTTGAGTTTAACAGTTATTCAAACTTGCCTTGTTTTAACGGCCTTGAGAGTTTTGAGGAGTTCTAGTCAATTTTTTTTTTTTTTGCGGTACGTGGGCCTCTCACTGTTGTGGCCTCTCCCGTTGCGGAGCACAGGCTCCAGACGCGCAGGCTCAGCGGCCATGGCTCACGGGCCCAGCCGCTCCGTGGCATGTGGGATCCTCCCGGACCGGGGCACGAACCCGTGTCCCCTGCATCGGCAGGCGGACTCTCAACCACTGCGCTACCAGGGAAGCCCTAGTCAAGTTTTTAAAAGAACGTTCCTCAATTGAGTTTATCTGATGTTTTCTCATGATTAGACTGGAGTTATGGGTTTTAGGAGGGAGACCACAGAATGCCATTTTTATCACATCTTAGCAAATGTACATGCACTCCATATGACATGTCACTGCGACGCTGACCTTGCCCACCTGGCTGAAGTTGTGTTGGTCAGGTTTCTTCACTGTTAAGTTACTATTCTCACCCCTTTTCATATTGTACTCTTTGGAAGGTGGTCACTATTCCTGGCTCACACTTACGGAGTGGGGAGTTATGCTTCACCTAATTGAAGATGAGGCATTTACATAATCATTTGGAATTCTTTTGAACAGGAAATGTGTTTATTCTATTCCATTTATTTATTTATTTATGCAATCATTTTTTTATATCATGGATATTTATTTTACACTTTGGACTATAATCCAGTACCACTTTATTTATTTTGTTGCTCTAATTATTCCAATTTGAGCTATTGGGAGCTCTTTTGGCCAGTGCCTTTGTCCTTTTGGCAAAAATACCATCACTGTGGGCTTTATTGAGCATTTCTTTTTTTTTTTTTTTTTTTTTTTTGTGGTATGCGGGCCTCTTACTGCTGCGGCCTCTCCCGCTGCAGAGCACAGGCTCCGGACGCGCAGGCTCAGCGGCCATGGCTCACAGGCCCAGCCGCTCTGCGGCATGTGGGATCTTCCCGGACCGGGGCACGAACCCGCATCCCCTGCATCGGCAGGCAGACCCTCAACCACTGCGCCACCAGGGAAGCCCTATTGAGCATTTCTTTACTTTTTGACACTATAAGATGCTCCAGGATCATTTTGTGTATTTCCTGCCCCAGTCCTAGAATCAAGCATTTCTCCATAGAGCCTTAGTTTCTTTTACTGGATAACGGTATTAGAAACCAAGATCAGGGTGCTAGGTGTGTTCATTGCTACTGGGGTGTTATTTCTTTTAGGCTCTCATACCTGATATTCATACAGAAAATATGATGAACCTTGGCCCTTAACTCACATTACACGCAACATTAACTTGCAATGGATCATAGGCTTAAATGCAACTGAAAGCCACAACTGCTGTACCACCACAAGAATGGCTAAAATTAAAGTGACTGGCAACACTAAGTGTCAATATGGATGTGGAACAAGTGGAACTCTCAAACTTTAATGCTGGGAGTTTAAAATAATACAACCACTTTAGAGAACTTTTTGACAATTTCTCACAAAGTTAAATATATACTTAACATGCAATCTAGCAATTCCACTTCCAAGTATTTACTTAAGAGAAATGAAAATATACATCCACATGAAGATTTGTACACAAATGTTCATGGCAGCTTTACTCAGAATAACTTAAAAACTGGAAACAATCCAACTGTCTACACACAGATGAATGGGTTTAAAAATAGTAGTATATCCATACAATGAATAAATCTACACTACTCAGTATTAAAAAAGAAGCAACTTATGATACACAGATGAATCTCAAAGACATTATGCTAAGTGAAAAAGCTAGATACAAAAGAAAATGTACTGAATAAGTCCATTAAAATAAATTCCAGTACAGGAAAAAATTATAGTGAGAGAAAGCAGATCAGTGTTTGCCTAGGATTGTGGAAGCAGCTGTGAGTGAAGGTAAGTGACTACAAAGAAGCACAAGGAATTTCTTGGTGTGATGGAAGTGTTCCATGCCTTTATTATTGGGGAGGTTACCCAGGCATACACATTCTTGAAAACTTCTCAAACTGTACACTTAAATTGGGTGCATTTTACTGTATGTATATTATATCCTGATAAAGTTGATATAGGGAGAAAAGGGATTTGCAGAGAAGGCAACTTGTTTGGAATCATCCTCTATGTATTCTCTTGGCACACTGTGTTTAGCTGCTTGAAGAAAACAACCAAGAAAAAGATGCTCTATAGGATACAACCATATTTGAAAGAACAGATAGAACCTGAGGAAGAGTGAACACCAATATGGCACTAAAAGTGATCGTCAGCTACAATGTCACAAAACGTCTATTTAATGCAGAGATCACAAAACCGTTTTCCATGGGCTACCTAAAGGCTCATAAGTATATCCCTTTTGCTCTTCATAACACTAAGTTAAAGAAAAATAAAATTGTTGCCAAAATTTTAATACTGGGAGATTTTACATAAAAACCTGAATTTGGGGATTTAGCTTATAATGTGGAGCCCTCGTTCTTCCATGGCACGTTGGACCTACTACTTCAGTCGAGGCTTATGTGCTCCAATATAATGCTGTCAAGGGCGCCATGAGACACTGTCCCTATTTTATGTTACCAAATAGACCCTGGAGCACGTGAGTTTGTGCCCCCTGTAAAATCTTCCTGGAGCTTACCAAAGTGTTGTGCTTGGAACAACACTCACTAAATGCTGGTGAATGACGGGACTGGATTCTTGGCTACCGACATCAGTAGAAAGGCCTAAAGCCTGCTCCGGGATTTGGGGACTTTGGTTACACATTCCTTAAATCTTCTGAAATGGTGGCAAAACTAATGGAATTGGTCATTTTCCTTTCCCTTGCATCTTTTTTTTCTTTTCTCCAATTTCTTCCTAATTTCTTTTACACCTCCTTCCTTTCTCTACTTCCCCACCTCTCCTTCCTTTTCCTCCCACTTCATTGTACAAATGGTATTATAAAGTTTAAGAAACAAAAATAAGAATATTTAAAATTAGATTTAAAGAATGTAGACCAGGGAAATGAAACATTCAATAGATTGTGTTAGAAAAGAGAAGGCAGATGAATAGGCATAAGTTCTTATCAAATCTGGGTTTGTGTTTTCAGGAAAGTGGATTTTCATGGTGACTGATTTTCACCCTGACTTCCTGTCCTAGGTCTCTTTGAATCCCCCTGATTATAGGTGGGGTTTTTTTTTTTTTCAGAGAATAACTTTTGTTTTTCTCAAATTCTCAAAGTATTCATGACCCATGAATACCGCCCCCCACCCCAAAAAAAAGAACAACACAGCTTTAGCTAGAGCTTTCCTCTCTCTTTATGGCAATAATCATCAGGACTAATTTTACAGGTCCTTAACACTAAAAGTGGAATTTACATTCAACACTGGGAAAATGTCAAGAAAGAACAGCTTAAATTCATACCATTAGTGAAACTGAAACATACCTTAGCTTTATCAATGACATTTTAATTAATGCATACTAAGGAAATAATCATGAATGTGTTGAAAGATTTATCCACAAGAATGTTGATCATTGCATTATTTATAACAATGAAAAACTGAAACCACTTATATGGTCAACGATAATGAATTACCTAAAAAATTATAGTCTGTCAAGACAATGGTATACTATATTATGATACCTTTAAAAATGGTCCTGAAAAATATTAGTGACATGTAAAAAATATCCTCCTATATCAGGAGTCAGCAAACTATGACCATGGGGCAAACCCTGCCCATCACCTGGTTTTGAAAAATAGCTTTGTTGGAAGACAGCCACACCCATTTGTTCTCTTATTGTCTATGGCTGATTTTGTTCTACAGCTGCAGAGCTGAGTAGCTATGAGAGAGACCTCATGGCCAGCAAAGCTGAAAATACTTACTATGTGGCTCTTTACAGAAAAGGTTTGCTGACCTCTGTTCTGTATCATTAAGTGATAAAATAGTGTTATTTCAGAGAGAGAAAATAGTCAAAGTAAACATACTGAAATGAAAAACAGTGGTTATCCTGAAAGATAAAATAACAGGTAATATTTATTTTTATCCCTTTGCTTTTCAGTCTTTTCTAAAATTTATATAATAACTATTACTATTGCCATCACATACAAAACATTTAAACATTTTTATAATAACATTTTAAAAAACCCATTCTTTTCCCCACACTCTCCCAATCTCTTCTCCTGGTTACAGTGACAGTAGAAGAGTCTGGTTATTTTGTTGAGTGGCTGTAAAGGCACCGATGGCCCTGTAACCAGGTTCTATTCAGTATTATACCTGGGAGGATATAAGCGACAGGAAAAGAGGAACAGGGCAATAGTGCTTGGAGAAAATTAAGATCTGCAGACGTGACATTTCCTAGAAATCAGCCTGTCTTGGTTTCTCCCATAATTATTCACCATTTTGTTTACAAATGGGAAATAGCATTCTACTACTCAGTGTCTTCCAAGAGACTGAAGTTAATTTGAAATAATCCTCCAGCAAAAGCACCAATAAAAGCATCTGGAACGCCCTGATGCCATCCCCTCTGGCTACTGACACAACATTATTGATACACAAATCAAAGTTGACTGCTCTGGTAACACTGAGTCCCCTGGCAGCAAGAGCTTTCAACAGAGAAGGTGTTCCTTTCTTAAGACAGGACCAACTTAATACAACATCTCATTGTAACAGGCTTAGTTAAGACATAAAAGGGATCCCAAACAGAAATTTCAAACCTCCTTCCTTTTCTTTCCTTAGATAGAATGGGCCTGCCCCTCCAAAATCATAAATAAATAAAAGAAGAAGAAATTCAAACTATGCTTGAGAATAGGCTCATGAGACATAAAGGAGGCTATAAACGTAATGTGATGTGAGGGCTGTCACAAGATTTCACTTGTCAGAGACAGTAACAGGAAACGTATGCCTGCCTGAAGTTTCTACCATTAGAGTCATTTCTTAGAGAAACAGTGCTTTTTAAAAGTCTCTGTTCAAATACAGAATTATTGAACTTCTGGATTTAAAGAGTCCTTAGAGGTCATAAATCCATTGCTGAATTGATATGCAAATCCCCTTGCCTGTATCCCCTCTAAGACATTTCCTAGCCTTCATATGATCTCCTCCCAAGACAGGGAACTCATTACCTTAAAAAAAAGCAACTATTTCATTTTGAGTGGGCTTTAATTATATAAAAGCTTTCTTTGTAGTGAAATAAAATCTGCCTCCTGGTAATTTTTATTCTTTGATCATTAGTTTTGTTTCATTCACTCAAACAAATATTTAATAAGTACCCTTTCAGGGATGGTCAACATAGTGGCATTCCAGATAATCAAAGACCCTGCTCTTCTGGAGTTTACATAGTGAGGAAAACAGCCAGCACACAATACACAATAAGCAAGATTATTTCGGATGTGGTCAAGACAAGGTAAAGTGATAATGACCAGAGAGAGTGGAGTGGGGCTGCTTTGGACGAAGGGTATTAGGGTTGAATTGCGTCCCTGCTAAAAATATGTTGAAATACTAACCTTGGTTCCTGTGAATGTGACCTCATTTGGAAATAGGGTCTTTGTGGATATAATCAAGTTAAAATGATGTCATTAGGATGGGCCAGTAACTGGTATCCATATAAGAAGAGAAGAGACATTCACCAAGAGAAGACAACGTGAAGACACATGGGGAAAATGCCATGAGGACGGAGGAAGGGATTGGAGTGACACATCTACAAGCCCAGGATTGCCCAGGCTTGCTGGCCGCCAGCAGGAGCTAAGAGGAAGGAATGGAACGGATGCTCCCTTAGAGCCTTCAGAGAGAACACAGGCCTGCCAACACCTTGATTTGGACTATTAGCTTCCAGAACTGTAAGAGAATATATTTCTGTTGTCTCAAGTACATAGTTTGTGGTACTTCGCTATGGCAGCACCAGGAAACAAATGCAGAGGGTCAGGGAAGCCCTCACAAAGAGGCAGCTTTCTGAGCAGATGAGCTGGCTTCAATCAGGAAGAAGACTCTTCCGAGCACAGAAACCAGGAAGAGCAAACGCCCTGCGGTTGAAATGAGCTTGGCATGTTCCAGGGACAGAAAGGAGGCCAACAGGACATGAGCTCTGAACAAAGAGGGAAGTGGTAGGAAATGAGCCTGGAGAAGTAGGCTGGAGCTAAATCATGACAGAAGTTCCCAGCTCACTCTATGCAACAAAATGCAGGTGCTCAGGCCCCCATCCTAGGGACTGATGAGTTTGTGGTGGACCCAGGCATTGATATATTTTTAAAGATTTTGAGAACCACATGTATAGAGCTTTGCAAGTCTAGTAAGTGGTTTGGAATTTATTCTTTAGGCAATAGGAAGCCATCGGGTATCTTAGCTCATTTGGAAGCTCTACCCCTGTACAGTATAATCCTTCAGGTATTTGAAAGCAGCCCTCACCTGCTGCTTCCAGTCCCCATGCCCCTCCTCCTCTCCCCTGTCTTCTCTTCCAAATGTCGCCAGTTTTTCATATGTAATTTGGTTTAATAAATATCTATTGCACATACATATATATGGAATTTAAGGAAAAAAAAAGTCATGAAGAACCTAGGGGTAAGACAGGAATAAAGACACAGACCTACTAGAGAATGGACTTGAGGATATGGGGAGGGGGAAGAGTAAGCTGTGACAAAGTGAGAGAGTGGCATGGACATATAGACACTACCAAACGTAAAATAGATAGCTAGTGGGAAGCAGCTGCATAGCACAAGGAGATCAGCTCGGTGCTTTGTGACCACCTGGAGGGGTGGGATAGGGAGGGTGGGAGGGAAGGAGACGCAAGAGGGAAGAGATATGGGAACATATGTACATGTATAACGGATTCACTTTGTTATAAAGCAGAAACTAACACACCATTGTAAAGCAATTATACTCCAATAAAGATGTAATATATATATATATATATATATATATATAATCTATCTATCTATTGCAGACCTAGAAGGAAGCCACACAAGCAGAACACCTCCATGTGCCTTAAAGTGATAGCACACATTTGTCTGTTAGCTTAGCTAGTTCGATTGTTCCCAAACTTTCCTTCTGTCCCATGAGGCTTCTCTCCCATCCCCATCCCTTCTCCACGTGGAGGCATCGAGCAACGTCAGTGGTGGAACAGATTTGGACACTGCCCATCCCCACAGCAGAGGTTTTGTTCTGCTTTCCTACCAGTCAAGCGTAATCACATTGACTGACACCTAGAAGAGACCCACATGCTCCAGAAGTTTGGGGGTGGGGAAGGGAAAGGCTTCCGGTATTCATTCCGCAAGTCTTTGGAGGCTCTCTTCGGTGCCGCACCTGTGAGGCAAGGTCTCCTCGCTCCGATTAGCAGGGTCAAGGGGGGCTCAGGCAGTGCCGCCCGCTGCTGTTGCTGGGCACAGGGACCTTAAGGCAGATGGATGCGTCAGAGTCGCTGCAGCAGACTTCCCCTCCTTCTTGGGCCGAGAAGAGAACAGACCAAGGAATGTCATTCGTGAAGTAAAGGTTTGAAACCTGGACACTGCAATTTCTGCCCAGTGTATCCTTGCTTTTAGCTCTGAGGTATTTTTGGAAACCCTTCCTCAAAGAAGACACATAAGATAGCATTCAGACTGTGTACCTAGTCATGTTTTTTCCTTTTCAGAGATTGGCAAGAACACCTGGTGAACACAGAAGCTTGCTGGCTCAGCAGGCAACAAGTACTAAAAGATCAGAGCAACCAACCGAAAATTTGTGAGAAGGGAGACTGGCTACTTACCCACCTGTCTCTTCACCCAGTATTATACAGACCTCTATATTGTAGAAGTCCTGTTTCATTGTCCAGGTCCACAAAATAACTAACTTTGGGAATAGTGATATTCGTATTTATGAGAGGACCCCATACTCTCTTCAGGGGAATGCACTGTGATGGCCCAGCCACCTGTTCGCAACCTGGGTCTGATTTCTGATGGATTGCTACCTGATGTTAAATATTTTCAATATTACTTCTTTATCTCAGGGCTCATATAGAACCCTAACAGAGCAGTGGAATAGCAGCTCCAAGACTCACATCCTTGGAGGACGATTATTGGGCTGTCTGTCCACCGATCAGTGATCACTATGCTGGTCGCCACTCTGTTCTGGCCTGCAGGGGTGAACCCTTGGACCCCTTTATGCAGTGGCTTTGCCCTCACCCCTGCACTGATTATGCTGATTGGTCCAAGAGCAGGAGCTGCCCAAAGTCGCTTCTCTAGGAACCAGGTTCAGGCCAAGGAGAAATTCAATTTCTCTTCTCTATCATTTAGTCTCACTGTGCTTCTATGTCTCTGTATCTCTCTTTTTTTCTCTCTTTCTCTCTCTATACTGCAAAAACTTAGGTATTGTCAACAGACATATCATACAGTCTAGAAACTGGGAAACTGAAAAAGGTAACCTGAAGTAAAGTAAAAGAATTTAATTTAACTTAATCCTATGCCAATAAGTTCTCTATAATGTACCAGTATTTGACCATTTTAAATTGGCCATGATTAATAAAAATTGACATGTAGTTCTAGCTGTGTTATTTAGGATTTACAGTGGTATTGTCCTTTTCAATTTTCTCTATAACTGATTTGTTTTTGTTCATGTTTATTTTTCCTGCAGAAATAAACATTATGGTATCATCACACAAATCCTGAATCCTTTTCCTTTAATATGAATTTCATCAGGGGCACGGCATACCTGAGGAAGGAAGAAACATCAATTTGGCCTTGCAAGAGGGCTAAGCTAGCTAAAGGACTATTCTGTGGTGGTTTGAAATTTTTGTTCTGAAATTTTTGTTTTAATTGACGATCAATTAGAATTCATGCTAAAAGCTAACCCTCAGAGTAATGTGAGGCCTTGTAGCAGAAGCAGACATGAGTTTCTCAGAACCTGGGTAGAAAGGGAAGGTGAAAAATTAGACAGTGGGCGCCACACCAATGGATGGAAGAGCAATGCTGAGATGGTTGAGAGTTGCTTACTGTTTAAGATTCAAATAGTAGAGGCACATTTTTGGAGGAGATTATAAACTATGACTATAAATGGGTACTGGTTGACAACTGAAAGAGATCTGGACACTGACTGGAGGTTGAGGAAGCTCTCAAGCCTGTTAGGAAGCCATCATTAAAATCAAAGAATGTTCTGGTACCTGCATGGTAGCCTCTAGAAGCCAAAACACAGTACTCCTTTCTAAAGCAGTGTGAAAAAATAACTACAGAATCATCTTGTGACAAAGTTGTTCCAAGCTTGACTTATAAATGGTTCTATGATTATATGCTGCTTTGGCAGACTCTTGGTAACCCCACTGTCATGAGAAGTATGCTGTTAGAGCAGGGGTCGGCAAATTAGGGTCCACGGGCCAATTCTAGCCCACCAACTGTTTTCGCACAGTCCATGAGCTAAGAATAATACTTAAATTTTTAAATAGTTGAAAAAAATCAAAAGAATGATATTTCTTAACATGTGAACATTATATGAAATTCCAATTTCAGCTCATAGGTAAAGTTTTTGGAATACACCAACAATTTGTTTACTTATTGGCTGTGGCTTCATTTCCATTAAAAAAGACTTGAGTAGTTGGGCGACAGAGACTGTAGGGCTTGAAAAGCTTAAAAAATTTACTATCTGGCTCTTTACAGAAATAAGTGTGCCAGTCTCTGTGCTAGAGTACCATTATCTTTGCTTCTGCAAGACATTTTTAGCAAGGTGTTGGGGTACATAAAAGGACAAAGTTGGGTCTTCATCAAACTTAAAGAAGAAGATTTGCCTGTTTTGTACATGCTTGTTAATAAATATCAAAAATTTTCACCTGAGATTTGTTTTCCTTGGAATCCGGGAGTGAACTGTGGGAGGAGACTCAGAGCTGACACCATGCTCTCTAACTGCTGGGAGTTAATGAAATTGACCAAGAAGAACCTAATTGTGTGAAGCCCAATTTGCTTAGATCACTTTGCAGCAAATGCCCTGAGAGGGGCAGAATTGAGCGCTGGAAAAAACACTCATTGACATTTTAGTACCTGATTCCAGACCTTTCCTAAGACCTGGTTGCTTTACTGCCCTTGCACCCCATGAAGCATTGAATATCTTTAAAATGAATCCCTTTTGTTTTGGTTAAGCCACATCCAGCAGATTTTTATCACTTGCAACCAAACAGAATCCTTATTTATACACTCCTGAAGACCAACAGAAGGGGATAAAGATGCAAGACTTGTAGCTGTTCATTTTATGGAACCATATCATCTTCCTGAATTATTTAGTTAACCATCCACCAGCACTTATAGAAACCCAGAAACCTTACTTATTAAGGTGGTGCTTTATACTCTTTGCATTGGGCAGCAACACAGCAAAAATACTGATACATTTTAGGTAAGCCTGGGGAGTATGTAGTGTGTTGATGGGTAATAAGTAACATACACCCTAACTCTTTGTAAGAGAGGCCCAGACATCACACACTTAATACAACCCAAATGCCTCATCCATTATTAACAGAGAGTTCCAAAGATTCAGCAGGTGATCAAACACACCTTCCAAAGATGTAACCAGGGTCAGTGCAGAAAACTTCCGTGGAGCCAGTGCTTCACTTCGCCCATTGTGCTAAATTTTCTTGGTCCCATTTGCCTTCCTTACCCTCTCACCCCACCATCATTACCACCACCCCACTCCAAAGTCACCAATCTCATGTTTAGGTGACAATATCAGTAACCGTTTGAAAGATGTGCAGAGAAGACAGCCAGTGTGCTGTCTGCAATGATGTACCAGGTCAATAAACACCTTCGTGCATGCCTGTCCCAGTTAGTGGATAAATGAGTCCCTGCTTTAATGATTAAACAGGAGTTGACAAAAGTCAACAGATAGGCACTTTATGAGACAAAAAATATTTCCAATACTATAATAAATTGAATTGGGTGTAATGTTTTCCTGACTCAATCATTTTCATCATCCCACTTACCAACAAAAATGAGAACTGAAAACAGTCTGCTAACCAACGGACATGTCGACTTTTAGGGTCACTACCCTTAAAGAACATTTGTGAATTTTCCAAAGATACACCAATTTGCTTCTTTGTACCTGTTTGCAGTGATGTTCGTCTTTCGATGAACTCCGTGGTGCCTCTTGGTAGGAGCACGTACGAGCCCAGGGAATTCTTTTTCTAGCCTACTCTAGTGGTAGAAACAACAGTTTCAAAAAGGCTGTGCTACACAGAGCGCTCACTTTTCCTGCACTAATTCTAATAAATCCAGGAGAGAGTGCAGTGCAAAATGGATGGACCCAGGCTTGCCTTAATATGATGGGGCTTTTATGCTGACATGCCCCATTAGGGATCACCACACACATCTTCCTCAATAAACAAGCTTACTGCTCAAGTAATAAAGTCATTTATGGAGAGAAGTCAGCCAAAAGACCAGGACTTATGAGAGGTTCTCAGGGAGGAATCATACCGAGTTAGGTTGAAAGAGAATCCCATAGATTCATTTCAAAAGACCAACTTTCAACTGGGAGCCCTCATTTCTACAGTCCCATTACCTAACCTTTTCTTTGTGGGTTCAGAAAGAAAAGCTTATCTACACTATCCCAAATAGGGAAAGGGAATTTGGTGACTTTAAAGCCAATTAAGCCCTTTCTGAATATTAGAGTAGTTTTCTCTGCTTTTTCCAAAACACAAGAATTTCTGATCAAACAAGAACTTTTCCACTTTTAATTAGCCCCTTGTGTTCTGAGAAGAAAAGCAAGGGCGAAAGTTATAAAAATCTCTTATTTAAAGTCACCGTTACAAGGATTTTTAATTTTTTAGCTCTACTGATTATTAAAAGAAGATGACATGAAGAAGTGGGCATTTTTCTTTCTCTGGGTTCGAGTATTTTCTGTGGTGGAAGTTAATTCTGTGTCTTATCTTAGACCTTGCAAATCTGGGAGATACAGGAAGGTTGACAAGGGGTAGATGTGAGATGAAAGAGAAAATTTCCTTTAGGACATAGTTGCCTGAGAAGGAGATTGGACGCTGCTAATATATTTTGCTGATCCTCACAATGTACCAGCTGCTCTTAATGGGATTCAGTATATGCTAATTACCATCACTGTGTATGTGTATATATATGTACATATAAGATATAGGATGTAGGATATATACACATATGTATAGATATATATAAATGTATATATAATGTATATATATGTATATATAATGTATATATGTGTTTGTGTATGTATGTAGATATCTAAATGAGGGTATAAAGATCCCTGTACTTTTTTTGGGGGGGGGCTGCAATTTTACACCTTTTTCTCTCTCTTTTTTTTTTTTTGCAGTACGCAGGCCTCGCACTGTTGTGGCCTCTCCCGTTGCGGAGCACAGGCTCCGGACGTGCAGGCTCAGCGGCCATGGCTCACGGGCCCAGCCGCTCCGCGGCATGTGGGATCTTCCCGAACCGGGGCACGAACCCGTGTCCCCTGCATCTGCAGGCGAACTCTCAACCACTGCGCCACCAGAGAAGCCCATCTTTTTCTCTTTTATTGAGGTATCAAATACATACAGGAAAGTGTACAGAACTTTCGGGGTACAGTGTGATAAATTTTTACATGTTTATACCTGGTTAGCCCATCATGCAGATTAAGATATAAAATGGTTCCAAGAGCTGAGATTTAAACCAAGTTTGCTAGTTCAAAGCAGTTCTTTCCTCTGCATCCTGCAGAGAGGCAGGTAGTATATTAGCACTGACCAGAATCTAACCAGAGGCGACTGTTCCTGTCCTAACATCTTAAATGGCTGGTGCTATTCTATTATAAATAGCTCTGGGGAGGCGGGAAGTTCCCAGTGAGCAGATGCTGGCAGATGTCAATCCAACAGGCAATCCCAGCCCCCTGCTTCCTGATGGGAAGGGGTCCTCCCCCAAGGGAATCTGAAATGCCAGCCAGCCCTTTCCCAGCCTCCCTTGCAGCTAGTCCCTGTGACAAGGTTCCAGCCAATGGGAACTGAGGGGAGGTCTGCTGGGGTCTCTGGAAAAGACCTTCCCTTCTGACAAAAGAGAGATTTGTGAGGGCAACATTCTATCCCTGTCTCAGCCAGGCATGTATAGACATGGTGCTCAGAGCTGGGGCAGCTGTCCATGAGGAAAGACAATGCCAGTATGCAGAGGAGAGCAGGAAGACGGAGGCTGAGCCCTTGACAACATGGGCAAACCCCCAAACCAAGGGTCAGGAAACTTGTGTTGGGAAGGGTAGGATAGTAAATATTTTAGGCTTTGTGGGCCACACACAGTCTTTATTGCATAGTCTTCTTTTTCTTCAGTAGCAATGCTTCTTGTTTTTGGGGTTGCACAAAAACAGACTGTGGGTGGATTTGCCTCACAGGCCAGAGTTTGATGACCTTTTCTCTAAACGAACCCAGCAACCACCTATCTCCAGGGTTCTTATTAAGGAATATAATTTAAAAGCAAACAAACTGTTTCTTAAGCTTCTCTAAGTCAGATATTCTGCTACTTGCAACTAAAAAATACATCAATGATATTTCAGTGCACCTTTCTCAGACATTCCACATCTCAAAGAAAAAGAAATAATAGTGAAGGAAGTATTTGAGAGGCCAAGGATAAATATGCTACAAGTGCACTAGAACTTTCTTCTCAAAATGTAGTGGCTGCTGTTGCCTTGGAGGGACTGGACTGGATGGAGGGACAGATAGATGTGGAGAGCAAGGGCCAAGAGCTGGGGGTATGGAGCTCTCTGAAATCCTAAGAGGAAAAAAAAATGTTCTAAAACTCCAAGCGCAGGCCACAAGTAACAGGATTTTCCCACCTGAACCATTCAAATGGTTTGCAGCTTGCATCTCATTCCTTTCAACACCAAAACTGGTGACAGTTTTATGTGTCAACTCAACTAGGCTCTAGTCCCTGGTTATTCAATCAAACACTCAACTAGGTGCTGCTGCAGAACATCTGCAATCAGTTGATTTTAAATAAAGGAAATAATCCTAGATAATATGGGTGGGCCTGCACTGATCAGTGGAAGGAGAAATTCCACTCCAGACTGCATCAGCTCCTGCCTGAGTCTCCAGTCTGCAGCCTGCCTTCTGGATTTCAGACGTGGCAGCCTCTACAATCCCGTGAGCCAATTACTCAAAAGAGAGGACATACATACAATTGATATTCATTATTCGTAGATTCTGTATTTATGAGTTTGCCTATTCACTAAAATTTATCTGTAACCCGAAAATGAACACTCGTGGTGCTTTCAGTCACTCACAGACGTGAGCAGATGGCAAAAGATGTGAGTCACCTGATGTGCTTGTTCCCAGCTGAGGGGCGGTGAGGCGATATTCTGCCTTCTTGTTTCAGCTCTCCTCCTAGAACTGTCTCCTTTCGCAATCTATTTGGTACCACATTTTTTGCAGGGTTTTTTGGTGCTTTTTGTCAGTGATTTCACTGTTTAAAAGGGTCCCCAAGCATAGTGCCAAAGTACTGCCTGGTGTTCCCAAGCGCAGAAAGTCTGTGATGTGCCTTGTGCAAAAAATATGCATGTTAGATAAGCTTTGTTTGAGCATGTTAAAGAATCAACAGTATACTTTAAATAAGGTGTTTTTAAACAGAAACACACATAAAACAAGGTGATGTATTGACCAGTTGATGAAAATATTGTGATCAGAGGCTCTCAGGAACCTAACCCTGTATTTCCCCTAGGAACAATGTTGCTAATTCAGTGTTCATGGCAACTTTTTAGAATGTAACTTTCACAAATAATGAGAATCTGAGCATCAAATAAATGTATGTATGTATATTATATACATGTATACACATACATACACACACAGGTTCTATTTCTCTGGAGAACACTGACTGATACAGCAGCTCACCAAGTGTGAGCTCTCTAACCGCAGGACGATTAGGAAACTGTTCAATGGCTTCTACTCACCTCAGGATAAAATCTATACTTGCTATCACAGACCACGCAAGGCCAGTGTAGCCTCACCTTTCCTCTCCCTGACATGGGCTCTGATCTGCAGCTAAACGTGACCATGTGTAGCCCCTATATGTGCCATCTCATTGTCTTCTTCCATGTTTTATTCACCTGCCTCTGAGTCTGCACTGTCAGACCCCTGCCCACTGCTTCAACCACACTTCACAACCATATTCCCCTCACTCACCCTGCACCAGCCTCCCTATTCCAGCATTTCTGCACTAGCATCCCCAAGCCAGTTTCCCTACACTAGCGTCCCTGCACCCTCATCCTGGCATCAGCATCCCTGCACCAGCATCCCTGGTTTCCTATAGCCCAGTCCATCTCAAGGCATGTTTTTCTATGCTGTTTCCTTCCCCTATAATGTTCTTTCACCCCTTCTTTGCTAGTTAAAACTTACTCCTCCTCCACAATCCAGCTCGTACGTCACTTCCTCAGGGAAGCCTTCCACTGCCTCCCATACTAGGTTCTCTTTGCATTGTTTAACTTCCCTCTGTAGCTCTTGGCACAATTGCAATTTTTATCAGTGTTGGTGGTTATTTAATCAGTGCAGGGGTTCTGTATAATTTTGTTTCATGGATCCCTGTGGCAGTCTGGGAAAGCCAGAATAATGTTATCAAATGCATGATATAAAATGCATAGGATTACGAAGAAACTTGCATTTCAGTATAATTGGTTATCAAAATATTTTCTTAAATGTAACATAGTAATAAATGTGCTTCCTTATTATGACATTAAATAACAAGATCTAGTGGAAAGTCTAATAACTACTGTAATTTTGAAGTGGTGATAAGTACAAGTGATATTTTACAGCATCTGCAACAATTGTAATGGAATATAAAAATACGAAATCTATATTGGTGAACAAAGTCACAGATATTATTAATTCTATTGGCTTTGTTGCTTAAATTCGGAATGGAAGGGAATGTGAGACATCATTAAGGTTTTCTGAAAGTAAAGACGTCAATCTTTTTTCATTCAAGTTCACAGATCCCCACCTCATCCCAAATTTCATCTATGTTCTCTAGATTAGAGAGTCTGGATTTATTTCTGAATTCTCCACTTGATCATAAACTCTGAAAGGATGGCCACGTCTGATTTTGCTTACCGTTATATCCCTGGTACTTAGGACATAGTAATAAGCACTCAATAAAAAGCTGTTAAAGGACAAAATAGAAGGAAGAAAGGGATTCCATTGTGTGCTTGGCTAGGTAGCCTTTTTACTCAGTGCTTTACAACTTTAAAACTCAGGTCAGCTTTTGTTTTGTTTGTTTTGTTTTTTTTTATCTCCAGTTAATCTTTCATGCTCACTCTCTGTAAACCCGGCCGGTTGGTTCTCTTTCTTCAGAACACTCCTATCATGAAGTACTTCCTTCTGACCTAGTGCTTCCTGAAAGTGTCGATTTAATTATCTCCCTTTTCACTCATACATTTTTGAATGGGAGTTTTGTTTTGTTTTTAAGGGCAAGGGTTATGTCTGATTTAGTTTTCTGTATCACCAGTGTTTACCAATGCAGGCACCAGGATGCAGTTTCGTACTTGATGGATTTTTTTCAATGGAACTGAATTTCATTCTCTCCTTTTCCCCAGAAGTTCCATCTCTGCTCTTACTCTCATGTCACATGGGACTTGGGCTGCTCTGTGACCTGTTCACTTTGCCTTCCACCCTCCCCCAAGTCCTCAATAGGTCCACGGGTCAGGGTTTATACAATTGCACATGCATGGATTGACTCAGAAACAGACCCCATGAGCAAGAATAAAGACATGCATTTCATAAATCATAAAATTTACCTTCTTTTCATTAGTCACTGACAAACTAGGCACACATACATTCCTTGGAATGTGAATAATTTTTAAAATTATCAAAAGACAGCATATTCGCTTGCATTTATCCCACCCAGCAGAAGAGAGCCAAGATTCAGTGGCCCCCAGAGGCTCCCAGCTTGAGTGTGTGGGACCAGAAGCATGAGCAGAGCCTCTAACCTCCTGCTCCTGCTGTCTCTGCTGCATTTGCCAGAAGGATGGACACTGGCTGATTGTGACTTAAGTCTGTTCTATTTGCCTACAAATATCTATTTATTTGACAGGTATCTCTGTTGGAGGGAGGAGCAGGAAGAGGAGGAAAGTACTTTGGAACATGCATGGAATTAAAGCATGTGCTTTGGATGAAGGATCGCTTACAGACGAAGTATTTCCCAATCGAAACAAATGCAAACTGGGACTTCCCTGGCGGTCCAGTGGATGGGACTCTGCACTTCCACTGCAGGGGGCACGGGTCCGTTCCTTGGTCAGGGAACTAAGATCCCGCAAGATGCGCAGCATGGCCAAATAAATAAATAAATAAACAAATGCAAACCTTGTTCCCTCATTTTAATTGCTGTATGCATATATCACTTTTTGTTTATCCATTTCCCTGTGGATAGACATTTAGGTTTTTTCCAGTTTTTCAGTATTACACAGTACATTAATTTTTGCTTGAGTCTCCTTGGGACGTTTATGAGAATTTCTCTAATGAATATGACCTAGAGTGGAATTTCTAGGTCATGGAGTATGTACATCTTAAACTGCACCAGATATAACCAAATTCTCCCCAAAATGCTTGTACCATTTACACTCCCTCTAGCAATATGGAAGAGTAGCTATTATTCCTCATCCAATATTTGATATTGGCAGACTTTTTAATTTTGACAGTTCTGTGGGTGTGAAATTGTAGAGCATTGTAGTTTTAAGTTGCGCATCTCTGACCAGTACCTTCTGAGAACGGTAGCTACCCATCAGCGCTCTTGATGCATTAAGAACATGGTCATAATCTGTCCAACAGTCTTGTAAGATAAGTATGACTGTCATATTTTACAAATTTGCTTTCAACCCCACAGCTAATATTCCAACGCGGGCTATTTTAAAGCACACACTAGGGACTTCCCTGGTGGTCCACTGGTAAAGAATCCACCTTCCAATGCAGGGGACGCGGGTTCGATCCCTGGTCAGGGAACTAAGATGCCACATGCCGCGGGGCAACTAAGCCTGTGCACCACAACTACTGAGCTCGCACGCCTCAACTAGAGAGCCTGCGTGCCACAAACTACAGAGCCCACGCGCTCTGGAACCCGCATACTGCAACTACAGAGCCCACGCGCCCTGGAGCCCGCGTGCCACAACTAGAGAAGAGAAAACCTGCACACCACAACTAGAGAGAAGCCTGTGCACCACAACAAAAGAACTCACCTGCCTCAAGGAAGATCCCGCGTGCCACAGCTAAGACCCGGTGCAGCCAAAAATAAATAAATAAACAATAAACGAATCTTAAAAAAAAAAATAAAGCATACACTTAAATACCCTGTATTACAGGCACTCTCTCCTTCTAATATCAACATGCAGGCCATCACTTATTACGAAAGACTGAAACTCAGTATATGTCGCCATCAGTTGTTACTTAGCAATGTCTCTCCTTGCTCCATCTCTTTAAATTGTAAGCCAAGAGGGAGACTCCTCTTACCCTCAGTGCCTGGTGCAAGTCTGTATACACAGAAGGTGCACAGTGTGTGGGCTTTTTTTTTTTCTTTTATAACTAAGACAATAATGGTGGTAATAGAACCCTAGCAAATTTTACACAGATTGGAAGGCTTAAATGCTTTCTCTCTTTATGGAATTAAGCTGCATACAGGTTAGAATCTTGTCAATGCTGTAATTCCACATTCTCCTAGAGTCTCCCTTACAAGCTGGGAGTTTCTCTCTTCTCTCCCTCTTCTTACTTTCCCCCTCTCCATCAATCTCAATCTCTCTCTTTCTCTCTCTCATCTCTTCTCTTTCTTGTTTTCCGGTGGATTTTTGAGGGTTTATTTTTATGTTTTTTGTTTGTGTTTTTTTTTTTTTCTTTTTTGATCTTCAGGGATAAATGTTCTTTGGATATTACTTGTGAGAGGATGGAGGAGTGATAGGAGAGTGTTTCTGATAGAGTTAAGGCAATAACCAGATAGAGTTCCTTGGGGGTGGATGATTTTGTCAACTGTATTGACTCATTTTTATTTTAAACTGGGCACATCTGCTGAGGGACCTGGCAGGGGGGACATCTCTTTATCATTCAAGACGGGCTTGCATAGAGACAGCCGAGCTTGATTTAGGGCTGTGTCCCAGTTGCCTGTATAAGGTCTACAGAATCAGACTTTCCATAATACACCCTGGATTAGTCATTCGGTGAGCAGGTGAGTATCTGCTTTTGCAATTGTGCCTCACTAAATAATCTACATAGATATAAAAACAGTGAATTCTGCTGCTTGTGAATAGTATGGATATTTGAGCTTTTGTGTGGTAACAATCCCTAGCAATATTTTTTTGTATTAAATACTATGAATCCACTTCACCTGTCAGCACTATTCAAAACACGAAATGCTGTATGAATAGAAAGGATGTTCTGGGATCTTTCAGATGATTACTGTTGCTAGGAAAACCACTTCCTGATATCTTTGTGCTTGCTGTATGTGTCTCTCTTTGTGTACAGCTTACAGTGACAAGCAAATTCATAGCATGGTATTGGGGAGGAATTGGGAAAGTTGAGAAACGTTTAAAGAACACTGCTTAAAGTTAAAAAGGGGATGTCATCTAAAATAATAGTTAAGAGTTTTCCCTGCTTTCATGTGGAGAATTATAGCCATCAAAAGGAGAGCACTGGGGCTGCATTTGTGTTATGGTGGTACAGACTTCAGGGCCGTTCCAGCCATCATTTTCTGGAACCTCAAAACTGGGTTATGCTTTTTGGTGCCTGAGGAAATGACCGTCTTTTGCTCCGTGGGAATATTATGGCAATTATTGTTTCTATAGTGTCAGCTCTGCTTAAAGTTGCAATTCTACAAGACTGATGGGAGGGAACTGCATGAACTCGCTCTGGGACATAGCTGGGAATGAAAGCAGAGCCCTATATGATAAGCTCATTCACTTATTCGCTCAGGACAAGGCATTTTTCCCAACTCTGCAACAGAGGTGAGACAGGGATCTCTCATCCTGGAAACAGAAACTTCCTGAAAGGGCCTGAGGCAAATGTGGCCTCAGCATTAGTGTCTGGCACAAAGACTTTCCCAAAATGTGTATAAAATAAATGCATGAGTAACAGGATTGGCACCTCACGAAGCGCTGGGCCGTACCAAGAGCCACACATCATCTGTGTAGAACATTCACAAGTTGAAGGACCTGGGATCAGGAGTCTCATCCCTCTGGGCCTCTCTGTCCTCATCTGTAAAATGCGGATAACCTGTTTATCTGCTTAATTAGGCTGATGGGATGGCTCAATGGCAAATGCATGAAAATAACTCATGATAGCATCTAGCACATATTAGGGATTTCATTAAATATCACTTTAAAGACCTCGGAAAGAAATAACCTGCCCTGACATCTAGTCCCACGCTTCATATCATTCCCTCTCTTGCTCAGATCGTGCACCTCACTGATTCTTAACAGAATTACAGTCTAGATGTTGATTTAACAGTGTTTACCTGAAATAGGTCAAACAAATAAAATTGCCAACATGGGTTACTGACTTTTTAGCCAATAATGTAATAATAATAATCTTAATAACAGTAATGATAAAATGAACATTTCTCAATCATGTGCTATTAACCACACTTTGTATTGATAGCTGAGCAGGACCCTGTGGGGCCTTCCCAGAAGAGACCTCCCCTCCATGTCCTCTGCCTGCCTCTAGTCTGTAGAGAAACTTAGCATCTTAGGGCTTCCCCGAGTTCCAAAGAGTAAATTTAACCAGAGAAGTGAGAAAATGCAGAAAGAGAGGAAAACAGTCAAACAAGACAAAAATAATAATAGTTTAGCCATTAAACAAAGTCAAGGACCTTTAGTTCCGCCTCAAGAGCTATGGATAATATTCTGAGCCATATCCTTCGAACTGTTTTGCAGATACTTCTTCCACCCTACCAGGTGGAAGGAGTTAACTGTATGCTGCCCACAAGCATGTAGACCCCCAGACCGGCTGGAACCAGAAGGTTGATGATGCTGACTCCCAATTACCTCACCAACAACCAATCAGAAGAATGTCCACAAGCTGACTGCACACCCCACAACCCCCCTCCCTCACTCTGTCTTTAAAATCCTTTCCCTGAAAGCCTTTGGGGAGTCTGGGTCTTTTAAACACTAGCTGCCTGGACGCCTTGCTTGGCGCCTGCAGTAAATGCTGCGCTTTCCTTCACTATGACATGGTGTCCGTCAGTTGGCTTTCCTGTGTGTGCCGAGCGGACCCAAATTCGGTTCAGCAACAGTTTCACATTCATTCTCGTATTGGAGCCCCCTCCCGCCCAGCCACCTTGACCAAACAAGAGTAGAAAGAGGAAACCGAGGCTCAAATAAACCTGAATGATTTGGCTATGGCCCTCAAAGAAAACAAGGCAGCGGCAGTGCCCACCCTTGTCCTCTGACTTCCCATCCTGTGTGTGTTTCACTGTACAAAACCCTGACCCTAACCCCAACCCAAAGCAGGAAATGGAGAAGAAAGGCATGGGGATGCTTAAAGGTTGTTTGAATGATCTAGACCCCCATTCCTGGAATCTAAGATTCCATCCTGAGTGTGACACTAAAGTTATCCTGTGTCTTTACTCCAGGAAAGTTTCGGGATAAACTGTGTCTGAAATTACAGCAGGGAATCAGAATATTAGCACACAGCTTAGAATCAGGGACTTTTCTGTCTACATTTCAATTTCCCAGAAGATGCAAAACACTCTCATCCCAGGCCCATTGGGCACAGGGACAGAGTGTGATGTCATGTGAACTGTACAATTTTAGGGATACCAAAAAACGTAATTCTTTTCTATGTATTGCCCTCTGCCAGCCCCACCATAGAGCCTGCTGTTTCTCCCTTTAAGGAACTGAGAGCAAGCACCTTTCACCTGGGAAGGGCAAACCTACTGAACTGCTGTCTACTCATAGGACCAGATCTTGAGCTGATTTGTTCAAATGGAACACAGGACTGTTGCCTTTGGGGCTGCAGAGGAACAAGGTCTGCAGTCTGGGCTGCAGGTGTTGTGGTATCAGTGAAAGCAAAGATGGAAAGCAAAACAGGGGATGAAGGGTTCATAGAGATAAACTTCTTCCTGTTTCACATGGTTGAAAAGAGTTGACTCTATTCTCCTTGGATCTGAAATCATGGGGTAGAAAGCACTTCAAGAATAGCCTTGGATGGCACGTGCAAGATGCCTTTACTTCGTGTGTGCCACGTGTGTTGTATCTGCCTGCTGGTTGCTGGGAAAATCAAGACAGATATAATCCAAAGTTTCCAGTCCACTCCCCACAGACACAGATGTAAATTCACGATCTCTCATCCAGAGACTCTGCCCCTTGCTGCTGCTGTCCTGGCACTGAAGATAAACTCTGCCTGGCACTTGATGGATGTGTCTGTTTGGGGCTGGGTGGGATCCAGAGATACCAGTAGCTTCCGGGCAGGGGTGGGGCTGTGATGGATGGCAACCAGTTTATCTCGTGGTTTCCACTGAGCCAGGCTGCCTGGTGAGTCCTCCCCCGGAGTTAATTTGCAGTAAAGAGGACAAGGAGTTCCATCACTTTCTGACAATCGCTTGTTTGTATTTACAACTAACATTTTTCGAGTGCTTCCTATATGCTTGCAATATGCTGTGTTTTCTATATGTTTTCTCTTGTGTGGAAACTGGTTTTTTCACAAAGTATGACCATTACAGTTTAAATGTTTGAAGCGAATGTTCATGGTTTCCCTACTGTGCTACATAAAGGTAGATTTTTAAATTTTAGTATTAAAATTAATAAAATGTAACCTTGCAATTCTACTCCCAGGAACTTTTCCTAAAGGAATAAGCAATGTAAAAAGATAATATATCCAGGATGAGCATTGCAGCAAAGTTTGTAACGTAGAAAAATTAAAAAATAACCTATATACCCATCAACTGGGGATGTGTGTGTATCTGTGTTTATAAGTGTGTGCGTAGGTTTGTGTATGTTTACGTGTGTATGTGTGTATGTGTGTTTATACGCATATACATATATACAAGTGTATACACATGCATATATACACACCTGTGCACATGTACAAATGTGTATATATATACATTATGTAGGAGGTATATTTAAGATATTTAAAACGTATTTTAAAGAGCAAACTTGTTAAAATTATTAAAATGCTAGTTTCATATGCTTTATTAATATGCATATTAATAAAAAAACCAAGAAGGATATATATATATATATATATATATATATATATAAGCTACTCATGGTTATTTTTTCCAGACGGAGCAGGGAGGGGAATTTATGGGCAAAGGTGTTATCTCTTTCTACTCTACATATACATTTTTTAAAAATAATAAGCACAAATGGATTGTGTAATCAGTGTCTCCCACATAAAACTATTTATATTCAGAGGAATAGAGGATACAAAGGCATATTATACACAAGTTTCACTTCAGTGATATATCAGCCATTTAATTACCACCAATAGTGGAGAAATTAACCAGTTTCAGGGGTATCAATGCTTCTGGTCCTTACTCATTTTATTTTCTTCATTTCCTTGATTAACTATTTTCATTCAGGGCATTTAACATATCAAAATGGTGATTAAATATATAAAAGGAATCTTGGAAATAAAAGAGCAAGTAACTCAGGTAAAATTAAGCACTTTGCAAGGTCAGTTCGCTCATCTTTATAGGCTGACAGTCTATAAAGGCAGCAGCCCTCGGGTTAATACATAACCCAGTTTGATGAAAACAGGATCAACAAAGAGGGTCTTCCCAATGGAGATGTACAGGGTATTGTAACTCTTCTTGCAATCTTTCCTTCCTACGGATGCAAATACCTGATGGCCATTAGGGAGCAGAAAGCCTCAGAAAGGCTTCTATGAATAGTCTGTGCCAAGCTCTCACTGAGCTTCCCAGGCAAAGTGCGGATTGGGGTGGTATGAGGGCTGAATCCATCTCAACCCACCAAGTGCAAGTTTTCAAGCATAAGGCAAGTGCCCTCATCTCTCTACACTTCATTCTCCTTATCTTTGAAATGGGAACAGTACTCATCTCTCTTAGAATTGGAGGTGACTGTACCACATCTCACACAACAGTCAATGACTGGTGCTAACAACATAGCAGAATTCGTAACAGTTCAATTAACATTTATTAAGTAGTTACGTTGTACCACGGACTCTACTAGGCTCAGGGGGATGAAAGAGTAATAAAAATCCACCTCAGGTCTCAAGATCTTACAGTCTAGAGCAGTTATTTACCTTCTTTCTTAATAGTTCTTTATTTCCTGAGACTTCCCACCATATCACAGTCATAAGGCCTGTTGCAAATAATGTGTTACTGCTACTAAAACACTAAAGTTTTTTCATGGTTTTCAATTTTTACAAAGTTGAGGGCTTTGAAGGTTATGTAGGTGACACTATCATTCATTCTCTCACTCTTCCTTTCTTCCTCCCTCCCTCCCTCCCTTCCTTCTTCTCTCTTACAGCTTTATTGAGATAGTTTACATATTATACAATTAGCCTGATACACTGTCTTCAGTGGTAGAAAAAGATAAGCAGTTAGTTAGCTCAGGGAAATGACATATAAGCCAAAGTCTTTTATGCCCGTGCTGTATTCTGACTTGGTATAATGCACTTTTATGAATACCATATTAAAAGAATAGCCTTTTTTATTCAGCTGTAGACTATCTTTTCTGTGGGTGTGTAGGGGAGGACTGGGCATCAGGAATCAAAGTGTATCACTGCAAACATACATAATCCATCAGGAGTGCTGAGGTGAGAAAAGTGATGATGCAATCCACTTATCTAATGGAGTGCTATACAGAGAGAGTTTACGAACATTCTGTACTCTCTGGGAGCTTTCAAAGAGTGTGCATGGAGGCAAATACCACAATTACCCAATTTATTTGGCAGATAAGAGAATTAATGGCTGTTATCTACGACAAACACAAGTAGGCTGCTACTGCTCTTCTTCTATGCTGGGGGAGGGCTTCCTGAAAGAGGCAGGGCCTCGGGAACAATGTGACGGATGAATCGGGAAGAGGGTACCTAGTCCAGGGTCACAGGGAATTCCAGGGCTGGGAGGGAGGCCATTATCTTGCCTGCTCTAATGTGCCCCATTACAGAGACACACACTCAGTGATGTCAGCTGGAAGAGGCAACATTTTCTGTTCCCCTGAACCATTTAAATCAAATTGTGGAGAACTCGGAAACACAGACACATGTGCATCTCTCTCTGTGTCTTTGCCATTTTATCATTCTCCCTTTCCTGTGAGAGGGACCCATGGTAGACGATTACTCTCTGCCTCAGATCTGTTTAATGGAGTGAGCCAATGGAAGGAAGATTAAAAGGCAGAAAAAGGACAATAATTAAACCAAAGAGCCTGAGCCCCACTGGGTGGCTGGAGGTGGGTGTGAGCAAAAGGCTCCATGCCAGCACTAGGGGACTGATGAGGCCACGTGTTATCACAGGAGTGACCCTTTCTTAACAGCCAATCGTGCAGCCTTACAAATAGATTTCCTGGCTTGTGTGAAAGTTACCAGTGTGCAGCCTGATGCTGAGAAGTAAAGAGAGCAGTTTCATTTATTCAGGCTCCAGATCACTCTCAGAAGGAAACAGTTCTCTATCTTAGGCGCTACAGAAGATTCACAAACCAAGTGTGAAAGAAATGTTATTTTTAAATACAAATTAATTTTTATATCAACGCTTTTTGCTGCTGGCTAGAAGAAACCATCTCAGTCAATTCATGGTTCCTCAGTCAACTCATAGCTGTGTGTCTAAGTTTGGGGACATACATAGAGCAAAGACTTTGGGATGAGAGAATTCGGTCTAGACCAAGATGGTAGCCACTAGCCATGTGTGGCCACTAAAATAATTTAAAATTAACTAAAACTTAAAATTCAGTTCCTCAGCTGCACTAGCCACATTTCAAGGATTCAATAGGCACATGTGGCTAGTGGCTATCATATTGGACCACAGGGACATAGAACATTTCCATCATCACAAAATTTTCTATTGACCACAGCTGGTCTACACTGTCATCTTCTAGCATCTTAAGAATTTTCTGAGATGTCCTCATTGTCCATTTTTCAGCCAAGGAAACTGAGACTCAGAGAGCTTATGTAACTTGCCTACAGTCACTCAGATTCTAGGTAGCCAAACTGGAGCTGATATTTCTTCCTGGGGGTCCTATAATTCTTTTGCCACTTCCTTCTGTTCCCCATCTCAAGTCTGAGGAATCTGAAATTAGCGAGAGAATGAAGTACTCTCATTGCTATTTTAGTTATAACATAAACTCCATGCTTTCTTGTATTGAGGTTGTCAGATACTCAAAGGTCCGGAATTTTGAAATTCAGAAAAGCTTATTCTCTGCATTTCTACTACTACAACTCTTCTCTGAGGACTGATGGCCTCTCAGTCTATCTGGATGAAGGTAGAAAGGAAAGTCCCTGAATAAAAAGCACATCAATTAATATAACAAAACACTGTCCAGCCTCAGTAGGTCTAACTGAGAAGGTCTAGAGAGATGATGGCACAAAGTCAACTTAACTGCCTCAGGAGGCTTCAATCCTTGCAGTGTAGACAAATGACCATCTCTAAATCTCAGTGGCTTAGCCCATAAAGTTCATTTCTCCCTCTTGCAAAGTCCTCTGAAGATCGAGCAACTCTCCAGAGCAACCCCATGCCATTCAGTGGTCCAAATTGCTTCATCCCTGTGACTCTGGCCACTGAACCAGCCAGTGGCTTTTACACTCATCACCAAAGGAATGAGAGAGCATGAAGGATTCTGTGAGGGGGTTTGCCTTCCCCCATCCAGAAGTGACTCCTTACCCAAGTTTTCATCCCCACAGCAGCACCAGTCACATCACCGGCCTCACTGCAAAGGAACTGGGAAAGGCTGAGGAGGATATGGACTCGCAGGTGAGCATTCTCGACTTTGCCACGCCAATGAGTTAAGATCATTGATGGTAACAAAAATAGCAATATGGGATTGAGCACTTGCCTGGGACTGAGTGCCCCGTGTGTAATATCTCATTTAATTCTCACAACAGCCTTGTGAGGAAAGGGCTATTACTCTCTCTTTCTCTTTTAAAGGTGAGCACAATGGAGCTTAGATGGGTTAAGAGATATGACTAAGGTCAAATGGACAGCAGATGGCAGAGCCAGAGCTTGAACTTAGACCTGACGAATATGACAGCTTAGGGTTGGTTAGACATCCAGATACTTTTTAATTTTTTTTTTTTTTTTTTGCGGTACACGGGCCTCTCACTGTTGTGGCCTCTCCCGTTGCGGAGCACAGGCTCTGGACGCACAGGCCCAGTGGCCATGGCTCAAGGGCCCAGCCGCTCCGCGGCATGTGGGATCTTCCCAGACCGGGGCACGAACCCGTGTCCCCTGCATCGGCAGGCAGACTCCCAACCACTGCGCCACCAGGGAAGCCCAAGGTATTTTTTAAGGGAAAGTAAAGTTGCACTCTAGAATAGTGCTGTCCAGTAGAACTTGGTGCAAAGATGGAAGTGTCACTATATCTGTGTGACCCAATACAGCAGTCATGAGCCACATGTGGACACTGAGAACTTGAAATGTGGCCACTGTAACTGAAGAACTAAATTTTTAATTTAATTTAAATTGCACTGAGATAGAAAATTGAATTAATAGTATTGTAACTTAACTTGCTATGTGTAAATGCTCCTTCTTCAAAAACAGAGTGAAGTTCTCTGAGGTCAGAGACCATAACCTGCTCATCTTTTTATCTTCTTTAGCACAGGCAGAGCACTTTGCAGATAAAGTTTGCTCAGTAAAAATTTATAGACTATTATTTGATACTGATCCACTGCAGGACTTTCCAGCTTATTGAAAATGTGTGTATTCAGCGACCAATTCTATTTGTCTGAAAAGGGTCAAAGGACTTTAAAACTCCATCTTACCAACAACTTGTTTCTTGTTTCCCTTCTACCTACATGATTGACTGTCAGTAATAAGACACGTTTTTGTATTTTCAGATGTTGCCTCCAAGGTTTTAAAAATACTCCTGGGTTTTTTTTGTGGGGAGGAGGGGGAGGGAGATACCGAGTCTCCTATTTTCCAAACTGGTTTTTTAAAAGGAAAATGAAGATCTAGGTTAACGTGCTTTCACACCAAACAAGAGCAGAATGAAACAGAGAAACTAATGGATCTCTTTCTGTGAATAAAATGACAGATAAAATATCTATTTTGCTCACATATTTTTCTTTCACAGACAGTTCATTTCAGTAAATATCTTACCACCTGCACTTGTCTGTTTTCCAAGGTTTTTGGGCTATTTCCAATAAGTTCAGTTGGACTCTATAGTTGGTATTTATGAGGCTGTGCTTAAAGGGAAATTGCATCACGGATATCATCAGCTCAATTTTTTCTGAGTTTTTCTTGAACATGGAGTTGGCAAGCTCTCAAAACCCTTATCAGGTCATAACTCAAAGATACATGTGGCCTCCACAGCTAGGTTAATATTTACAAAGCACTCTTCTGCCCCCCAGCTTTCTTCTTATATGTCTCTCTCCTGTGGTTCCTACCTTTTTGCAGGCCTGTTAATATTGAAGATGAGAAGAGGCCAAGTCTACACTGACAGAAAATGCCTTCTGTGGTCTTCCCACAGAGAGTCTCCTCCAAAACAGGCTCTGTTGGTCCTGAGAAGTGAGTTGAGGTTTTGAAATCTTCTGCGCCTGGGTTTCTCAAAATCTGAAGTATTAGCATTTTGGGTCACAGACTTCTATTATGGGGACCGTCCTTTGCTATGTAGGATGTTTAGCAGCATCTCTGACTTTGACTCATGAGATGCCAGTAGTACCCCCTCACCTGGTTATGACAACCAAAAATGTCTTCAGATATTACCAAATGTCCCCCAATTACTCTAGGTGACTTACATTATGTTTCAGTTCTCAGCTCATGTGTCATCTCTGGGAGAACATGATATGGGTCAAGTTCTGTGCTTGTCACTCTCTCAGAATCTTTGAAGCATATAATCTCAGTCTGTAGCTACCTGTTCATTGATGACCATCATCACTGGCCCTAAATTATCACTGTGATACACATGGCAAGGATACAGGTGAAGATTTTCCACTAAGTAAAGAATTGCCTTACTCAAAAAATTACTTTGAGAATTGCCTTATATTTTCAGGGTTAAGAAATACTGATTACTTCTCCCTTATCACACACAAAGGGTCAACAACACCTGTGCGTTCATAGACTGTGCTTGCCCCTGGTGTGAAGTTGTTAATAGCAAAGCTTGGAGTTGAGATGACCAGAAACTTTCTTTAATGGGATGATGAATTTAGTGTCGTGGTGTCTCTTTATGGTGGAGAAATCCATTTTCAGCTTAGAATTTTCTGCAAATCGTGTCTCCAAAAGAACAAGACTATAAAGCTGCACAGCAAGGGGGGTCCCTCAATGGCCTGGGTAAAACCTCTGACCCTCTGCTGATTTACCCCTTTACCAGATATTTCATATTTGTTGACTGACTGAATAAATAAAGGCTATGTACCAAGTTCTCTGCTAAAGCTGAAAACACTATAATGAGCAAAATTAAGCATGGTCCCTGCCACCTCAGAAAAACAAGTCTGGTGGGAAAAATGACACTAACTGAATGATTACCAGTTACATCAATGACTGTGTAGCTGCGGACTGAGATTCTATGCTTCCAAGGTCCCCAACGGATGACACATGAGCTGAGAACTGAAACATAAATACAAGTCAACTAGGCGAAGTGAGGGGAGAGCACGCCAGACACACAGGCCAGCAGGTACAAAGTCTACTGGAGAGAGGGACCAAGGTGAGTGAAAAAACTGGGGAAACTCAGAAAGGCTGTGAGTCTGGAGCCCAGAAAACATGGGATGAGACCGTACAAGGGGAGACTGAGCTGTCACATGCGATGCCTCGTTCTCAGGAAGCCAACTGCTCTCTACTCCATCAGCGGACATTAATCCACAGACTTGAGGTAGTCAAGGGAAAGACTGTACCTGAATTTCACAGGGATCCCTAGTTGCAGCATGGAGAATGTGTGGGGGAGGTTATCTGGAAGTGAAGTGGGAGAGAGGAAACTCAGGTGGATGTCCAGGTGAGACAGAGGGTGTTTAGGCTAGGAGGGTCGGATAACGAAGGAGAGGGGAAGAAAAAGTGGTACCTGGAAACTGAACCAACAGGAGGTGAGGGATTCAACCAGAAGGCTCAACTAGGGCAGACTGGTTAGAGCTGGTGTTCAATACGCTGCCCGTAATCCCTGGGAGGATCAGAGAACAGGGTGGTCAGGGTGCCTCTTAGGTTTTTAGATGACTGGCGGTGTCATCTGTCTAGAGAGTGAATGCTAGGGGAGAAACACCTTTGTGCTAGAAAATCATGAGCTTTGTACTGGACATGTCGAATCTGAGGTGCCTGTAAGATACTGCAGAAAGAAGAAACCTGGTTTGCTGCCCTGCAAAGGAGGAACTTTCCCAAGGACAAGAAGAATTAACCAGGGGTGATCATTCTGTAGAACATCCATTAGCCAGTTAGTACCTAATGTGAACTTTAAACAATTATTAAGTAGGAGCTAATTAGTTTTAGCAAATGACAACAGAATTGTAAAAAAAAAAAAAAAAAAAAAAATTTGTCAACCACAATTTCCCTTCTCATCCCCATTTCAGCTAAGCCTTTGATACAAGAAGGCATCCAGTGCACAGCTTTCTGTACGGGTCCCTGGTAAGGAAAGATGCTGACAATATTCGGAATGCTCTGTCCACTTCTGGATGGAGAAAATCCACTCATCATGTTGTGTCTCACCCAGGACATCTGTAGGTGAGATTCTCCTTTTCCTCACCTTGTATCTGCTCAGTATCTTAATCCCAAATTGTAGGAGTGAAACGCTGGCAACCTTTAAGGATATAATTTGCTTCCTATTACATTATTTCTTCCCGTACAGGAGAGACCAAGTGTTTGTCATTTACGAGTGTCATGTCATTACGTTCCATATTGCAGTGTAATGATGTGAAATGATTAAATGACAAAAGGCCAGCTCACTGCCAAAAATTTAAAGTGGCATACTTTTATTTGTAGATTGGAAAGCTATTATTAATTCTTATATTGACTTTGCCAGATGAAATATTGCAAGCAGACTGGTGCATACAGAAATGGGGTGCCATTAAGTGAGGTTCGGTGCCCCGATTCCCACATAAACAGGAAGAGTTCTCCGATTCTAGCACATTCCTCAGGCTACACGTCCAGAGCTAAATGTATTAGTTTAGAACAGTCTTGTCATCTGATGAATGTGGAGTGACAGACATCAAAATACAACCTGACTGGAGTTTTTATTGAGAAGAAAAATGGGAACTCAGAACAGGTGGCTGAGAAAATAAAATGGCCTATACTCCTTTTGTCCCCTCCTGAACCACTTTTTTCCACTAGCACTTATTGGGAGATGGAATTTTATTCTTTTTTTAAAGGAAAAAGAGCATACAAAAAGGATTTCGGTTACGTCACCAAATTACTGGAAGACTGCGGTTGGTAAAGCAACAATTTCTTCTTCTTTTTCCCCTAGGCTATAAAATCTCATGTGGAGATCTTTGAAAGAGGGTTAAAAATTACATCCTCAGAACTATATGTTTTTTAAGCTTTTAAAGTTCGAATCCACATGACCTCAAGTGTTGGAGGATTTGTGAAGAAACCTGTTCTCACCTGCCGTTTCTTTCAACCATTTATGGACTCCCATTCTGGTAACACATGCATTGCCCAATTCCAGTAAGAACCTTCCTACAACCATAGTCAAGTGACTTTCTTTTGTTTGTTTCCTTTTGTTTTCCCTCCCCTGGATATTTTTTCCCCTTTTCTTGGTGGAAATAAGAGAAAGGCCATATTTCTCGACCTGATCATTTCTACTACTTCTTTTACCTAAGAAACATTCTTATTTTAGGAATTCTCCACCCTGATGTGGTTTGGCTTTTGTTTTACTTTTCTTTTAATTATTTTCCTTTAATGTCAATTAGCTTCTTATATTTTTAGCTCTGTTTATTACATGCTTTTATCACTTTGGTGTAGAACCTTCTTTTGTTGTAAAACACTGTTGGGTGAAAGCTGACGGGGGTGGGAAATAAGTAAAAAAACATAGTTTTATTACATATGGACACTTGCAAGGCCGCTCACCTGTGCTTGATCTTTTCAAAACAAGAAGGCACCAAACACTAATAAGCTCCTAGATATATAGACAATGACCCTATGCCTGCCAAGATGGCCAATAATCTTTGCTTTTGCTGCAACACAGGCGGTAGACTGCCTCACTTCTAGCACGTTGGCAGGGGCACAGAGAACAGGTTCTTCATGGAAAGGGACTTGTAAATGGAAAACGGCTCAGGGTGCAAAACTGCCAGGAGCTCACGTGCCTTGTGGGAAATGCTACAAAGTTTCATGATTGGAAAGATAGCACTCTGGGGCTTCCCTGGTGGCGCAGTGGTTGAGAATCTGCCTGCCAGTGCAGAGGACACGGGTTCGAGCCCTGGTCCGGGAAGATCCCACATGCCGCGGAGCAACTAAGCCCGTGCGCCGCAACTACTGAGCCTGCGCTCTAGAGCCCGTGAGCCACAACTACTGAGCCCGCGTGCTGCAACTACTGAAGCCCATGAGCCTAGAGCCCGTGCTCCGCAGCAAGAGAAGGCACCACAGTGAGAAGCCCGCGCACCGCAACGAAGAGTAGCCCCCGCTCACCGCAACTAGAGAAAGCCCGCGCGCAGCAACAAAGACCCAACACAGCCAAAAATAAATTAATTAAAAAAAAAAAAGATAGCACTCTGTCAGACAATCCGCACTGTGGGTGAAATTATTTGCCATTTAATCTGGATTTTAGGTGAATCACAGCATCTTTGTTTAGTCCCTATGTTGTCTCTATCGAAAAGTACAAAGTGGCCAAAAGCTTGTGCCTGCACTGCTGCAGTCAGTAAATGTTACTCTGTTCTGATCCTTTTTTTCCATTACTTCTTTTGAGACTTTTATTTCTACATCTCTTTGGCACGAGCTCTTATTTGGCAGGTAGTGAGAACTCAGGGTTCTCTTGGAAGACAATACACTGAAGAGCCCTGGAGGTTTTTTTCCCCTTTATATATAGATGGCTTTGTCATTATGTCCTAAATCATGAATGCATATAATAGCTGCCAAGAACAGCTCAAATGGCTGTAGCAAGGACCCTGAAATAACAGGCTGGCTCCACCCACAACTACAAAAGAGATCATATTATGCATGTTCTGATCAGCACATATAGAACAATGGGTTAGGCTAAGACCTTTGTCACATTATGATGGCCTCTGGGTGTGACCTGTATTTTCATGAAGCAATTCTGCTCTTCAATAAGTCATTCGCCCCCCCTGAAATCACCTAAAACCCTGGGCTTCTCCCTGATGATGATTCTGGGTTCACCTTTTCCTGCAGTCAACACAGGTGTTCATCTAAGTGGTCCAGGTGAGCAGTGAAGAGGACACGCACTATCCCTGAGGCCATGGAGCTCAGATCCCAATAGGAATGATTAAGAGAGAACAAGCAAATGAGCAAGACAATTTCAGGTGGTGAAAAGAGATGATCACACAGAGCAGTGTGATCAAGAGAGAGCTAGGAGTGGGGATATAATATAAATGGTGTAGTCACAGAAGGCTCCCAAGAGGAGGCAACATTTGAGCTGAGAATGAACATTGGCTGGAGTGCCCATCCTTTTACAGTCTGGGGAAGCACCTTCCAGGCAATGGAATGGCAGGTAGAAAGACCATACATGAGGAATGAGCTTGGGCAGGAAGCAGTCCAGTTTTGCAAGATGGCCTTGAACTACAGGAAAGATAAGAATTGAGATCAGAGTGGTCAACAGGGGCCCAACTCATGCAAAGACTTTCAAACATAGGATGCAACCCCAGGCTTGCCTGGCCTTCCCTGGTCTCTGTTTTGTTTTCAGGGTGACTCACATATATCACTCCATCTTCAGGACAATAAGAAATACCACTGCAATATAAGCAAGTGATTCTCCAGTAATATTCTGGGGCATAAATAGGTTGCTAAGTGTTGATCGATGTGTAAAATTTACCTTTACTACCCCGAGGGACACGTCTACTTATGGCCAAATCTGTCAGCTGCAACAGAGGAGTATAAAGGAGGCCACTGTAGCGGGGAGCACAGGACAGCTTACACTGATAATAAGGAAGAGGGCGCCTTCCCTAGTCTCACTGCTTTGAGTGAGCATGTGCTGCACAGAGCCGGGGCTGCCATCTGAAAATCAAGACCAGGAAGGGGAAAACCTGCTCAGAAATTCTGACCCCAGCCTCAGGTCTCTGAATGATTAAGCCAGGGTCAGAAACCACCTACCTCCAGACTTCTTGTTATGCGAGAGGGGAAAATCTGACTTGTTTAAAAGTAACGTGATAAGTAAGAACTTAGAACAGGGTTCAGCTTGCCAAAGCAAGAGCAAGTATTTACTGAAAATGTGCGAACTCTGTCTCATGACTTTTTTTTTTTAAATTAGTTTCTTCTTTATAACAAAGTGAATCAGTCATACATATACATCTGTTCCCACATCCCTTCCCTCTTGCGTCTCCCTCCCTCCCACCCTCCCTATCCCACCCCTCCAGGCGGTCACAAAGCACCGTGTCTCATGACTTTTTAAAAGAACTCAGTGGGGGCAGCAAACATTTCTCCCCAAGTGGTGGCCCAGTGCCGAGACGGTCTGGGGGACTGAATAATGATGACAGTGAGGCACGGTGACACTGGAGTGACAATCAAGTTGTAATTGCTACTACTTCAGCACAGCTTTGACTTTTGTTATTCTTCTCGAGAATGCAGTGAATCTTCCTGCGATCTAAAGAATTTTTTTTTAAATGGGGGGAACCTCTGATAGAGTCAGATTAGCAGAGAGGAAAGACCCTTCCCGAAAAGCAAAATGTTAACCTCTGTCTGGTGTCAATGAGGCATGTTATTATCAAGATCCAGCCATCTGGAACCATGGTCCAGGCCCAAAGGACAACTTACTCAGCCTGCTTCTGCCTGCCCACTCCCAAATCAGTTTTGGTTCAAGTGCCCTGGATACAGCAGTGGTATGTGCCTTCCAGTTTCCAAATCCTACTCTTTCCCTAGTTACCTCTAAGACCTCAGATCCTTATTGAGTAACATGGAAAATTTGACCAAAGACTGTGATCTTCAAATACGTATGTGTACGGGTGAGGGAGTATGTAAGCAGTAGATGATTTCATGTTAAATTTTGTGTAGAAATCCACTAGATAAAAGAGATGAAAATGGGAACATCTCAGATGAAACGAAGGCATAGCTCCAGAGTCCCACGGGCTCCTTCGCCTTCGCTATATGTGCAGTCCCCAAGGAGAGTGCATCTGGGGCGGAGACTCAGCTGACCAAGAGAGCTTTAAAGGAGAGGGAAAAATGCTCAGGTAACACAAAGTGTGGGGAAGGACAAGAAGGGTGGCATAAAAACACACCTGGAAACGCTGGTGGTGGGGAAGGCATCCGGATTCCAATGTGGATCAGGTGATCTTTGCTAAGAGTTCAGATCTTTAGAATGTGTTACCCCTACTTAATTCTCGTTGGAGAACAGTGACTAAGAGATGGAATTGGGGGCCAGAAGGCCTGTGTTCAAAGTCTAGCTCTCCCACGTGCAAGCTGTGCCACATTCAGCAAACTCCTTAACCACTTTGAATATTAGTTCCATGTCTATGAGACGGAGATAATCACCCAGGATACACAGAGAATTTAAATGACTTTTCCAAGGTCATTCATAAGCAGGAGACTTCGAGGTTCAAATTCTAGCTCTTTTGACTCTTTAAATGCAGTGCTATTCTTTCTAACCACAAGAAGACCCTGCTGCAGATCCACAAATGATGTGAATCTTGAGAAAAAGAGAGGGAGGAGGGGAAGGAGAAAGAGAGAAAAGGAGGAAGGGAGGAAGGGAAGAAAGAAATAGATTCTGTGTATCGATTTTAGATGTCTGTATATCTGTATTATAGATGTACAGACATTTGCCAAAGAAAAATAATCTGGAATCTGTTTGAAATGGACCTCATTAGTCAGTTCATTGGATTAAGGCAGCTATCGATTTCCTTTTCCTGATGAGATGATTCTTCTGATTTTTGACAAACTTTAGTGATTACCAAGATGCTGAGAAATCAAGCAACTTACAATAAAATGAACAGGGTAGCAGCAGCTTCAAATTTTACAAATAAGTGATTGAGATGATGTGTCACATCCTTGACTTATTTGCTGGTTAAACCAGGGAAGTTCTTGTTGCTAAATGGATGATGGTAAGGCAAATGAATTCCAGTCATTTGACATAGATCTGCTATGTGCCTGGGTGAGGCATGCAGGATAGCTGATAAAATTAATATTCATAATCATTTGTTGCCAATTAATTAATAGGATCTATTGTATCAGAGAGCAAGGTCTCTAGGAAATAGGACAACAGATAGATAACGAATTGATAGAGGTTCTGGAGATACAAGGCAAGAAGGTCAAGAAATATTTAAACCAGGAGCCAGGAGTACGAATAGTGTTCGAGGCTACCTCACATACCAAAGAAGAAACCTTATATTTTTCCCCTTCCAGTTGAAGAGACAACTTGGAGCCCTAACCCGATCTCAACCTTCCATATCTGGGCTCCTGTCCAGGACAAAGTCATCAGTGACACCAACACAAACCTATCCATTCCCAGTATCTTTCCTACATTAAAGAGCCTAGATGAAGGGGGGTGGGGAGGGGCTTACAATCCCTCCTTCATAATGAAAATAGCCAACAGGAAGTTACTTAACAAAACACTCACCAAGGGATGAAGTCAACATGAATTATCTTGCATCTTCAATTTTCATTCTAAAGGAGCATGGCTCACTTTACTTTTGGAAGTAATTTTAATGAATTCTTTCCAAAAATGATAGAGCTTGACTTTCCAACTTTATTTTAGAAGAGATAGGACTCAAACAAGTAATTCTCAATATTATTAATATTACCTTGCTCACATAAATCTGATAACAATAGAAGCACTTTTTTATTGGGATAAATCTTACATTAAAACTAGAGCTCATATTTGGCCGACTTCAGTAGGTCGACCAAAAATAGAAATTGGCTTACGTATCTTTCTATTTTTAGGGAAGGTGAAGATATGGATTTAGACACTTGATTTTCTTAGCTTAGGGAGCACTGTAGGCTAAACTGCTTTGGCCCTGAGGGACTCTTTGCTACTGGCAGCCCTGGGCAGGGTGCAGGTTTTAAAATTCATTTCTGATATCCAGTTGACATGGGCTTTTAAAGTGTTTACAATTGTACTGGCCGCTCCTGTGACCCACAGAGAATTCTCTCGCCTGCTCCTGGTTCTTGCTTCTCCTCATGTTTTCCTCGCTTCACACTGAGTTCTACGTCCCAAGTTGACTGTTGGTCTCTAAGCCTAAGCAGGAAAGAAACGCATGAAAATCTGGAAACAGGGAAAGCCGGGAGCATCTTTGATGCTCCAGAGCTAGCTACATACAGACATACCCTCATACCCGGTGGCCTCAATGGGAAAGAGAAGGAAATGCACTGGGGTAATACAAAGAGGGTCCTGCCAAAGAGAGGCAAGCATACATGTTGATGGATAGCATGCAGGAGGGAACATGGTTGAGTAATGCAGTCACTGGGTCACACAAAGCTCAGGAGGAGATGGAAGCCAACATTTTGTTTTCATGTACAGATTCATTTTGATGCTGGCATCCCTAGAAGAGGGAAGATGATGAACAGACTGTACCTCCTCTTTCAACCTGGCCTTTTGAGACCTAAACAAGCACATAGGGCTGGATAACTTCTAGAAGCTAAAGTTCCACACCCCAGTATGAAAAGTTACTTATAGGGTTTCAGAATGTTCGATGACGCTAGCCAATTTGCTATCAGGGTAATGATTGGAAAAATAACATGCCCTTCGTTTACCCTTTGTCTAAAGTCATACACACATGCCCTCCACGAATGTGGTTTCTCCCCAAGAACTGATGACTTCTTTCTCTATGATTTGGCTTTCCACTGACCTTCCTGGACAAGGGAGGGATCCAGGAAACAGTTATTAATTCAACATATATTTATGAAGCACATGCTATGTGCCAGTCACAGCTCTGGGCACCAGGGTATGGCAATGAGCAGGGCAATTCCAAATCCCTACCCTGTTGGACTTGACTTCTTCTCAAGGGTGGTGGGGATCAAGACAGTTATGAGAGATGTTAAACAAATAAGCAAAGTAAATGAGAATTTTTAAGGTCACGTGATAGAGAGGGAGTGGGGGGATCTTTGGGTCAGGAGCCTCATTTTGTATGGCTGGACAGAATACCTTCCAGGAGGAGACGTTCACAGGAGCTGAGAGGTGAATTATGAGAAGAAACAATGCCAAGATCATATGGCAACATTTCACACAAAAGAAACAGTTAGTGCAAAGCCTCCGAGGTGGGAGCAAGACTGGCTTGGGTCAAGGGATAGACAAAAATGCCAGGAAGAGGAGAGACAAAAATAGCAAGAAAGAGGAGAGGGGTGGGGAATCAGGCAGGAGAGAGCTGCAGGACTAGATCAGGCCAGGTCCTTCAGGACATGGGGAAGAATTTTAGTTTTTTAATAAATGCAATGAGAAGGCACTGGAAGGTTTTAATCATGGGAGTGGTGTCTGTTTTGCATTTGAAAACTATCATCCTGACTGTTGTTCAGAGAATGGAGGAATATTCTTCCCCAGCCTACAGCCACAGCTGATGGAAACAGAAACAGAAGTGGTCATCTTACACACTGTGTCTCTCATCTCTAAGGAACCGGATTTAGGTACACAGTCAGCATTCAGCCAATCTCTTCATGGGACTAATACTGTAACATACGTGGTGGGAGCCAAGAGGACTGAGAAGTGACCCCCTGGGTTCTTCCCTCTTCTGAGGCTCAGGTGAGTGCTTGTCTTGGAATTCCACCAGGTAGTCAGGAGCTCAGCTGAGCTGGAGAGAGCTGAGCTGCCAGAAGTCAGAGTAGCTGATTAAGACAACAAACCAAAATGAACAAAATAATGGAGGCTTATTCACTTACTGCAATACAATATAAGCAAGAGGCTAAACCAGGGAAAGCACCAACTCCCATCCGCTCTGTTTTCCCTGAAGCAGTGGCACTGACAAAGGGTCAGGTGGGTCAGTGCAGATGTCGGGGATCTGGGTTTCTCACTGCAGGGGGAGCAATAAACAAAAGCCTCCTGCAGTTGAATGGACCTGGGCTGGGAGGAAGGAGAAGGGGAAGGGCTATGATGGAAAAGAACTGAGTGCTGAGTCACAGTGGAGAAAAATGTCTTCAAGTTTCCCCTCTCCTTCCTCTCCGCAAGGTGATCCTGTCAGAGGCTTCTAAGGAAAGCCTCTCCAGAACCCCCCCATTAAAGAGCCTCTCCTGAACCCCCCCATTAAAGAGACATTTGGATACCAAATGGAGGTATCCAGGCTAGGAGTACAGCTATGCCTAAGAGCATGGCTAGCCAGGGAGGCTGAGTCCTTTACTGCAGCTCCTTTCAGAGAAGGCAATGCACTGGCTATGCCCCAAGCCTGGCGTGAGGAGGTCAGCTTCCCCCGAGCCCTGCCAGGGAAAGCCTTTGTAGTTATCTATGGTCAGGTCTGAAAAGGTACACGTAAGTTTTCAGCCAGGAGCCAGACTCCACACAGACTGCCTTAGATCCTTACTATAAATCCCCCTCTTTCTTTTCTAGAGTAGATTGAGTAGTTTCTGTTGCTTGCACCAGCATCCTAACCAAAAGACCCAAAAATGGACCCCAAAGTGACAGAGAGTCAAGTAATTAAGTGTCTTGAGGGATGGTAACAAGTACAGGTACTAGAAAAATGAGCACCATTGCCCACAAAAACATGTCTGGAGATACCTTGCAGACTCTGAACTGGGACAAGAGTTTGCGCCTGTAAAGTAGTAATGGCGATTCAGAGAGCCCAGCACAGGAGCCGGAATTAGAGAATATGAAACGTGAGCACTCTGGCCTATCTCTGAGATTACCTGCTGGCATATTGTTTGCTAGAGATTTCTACTGTGTAACAAGAATGCTAGCAGGTGGGGGACAGAGGAGGACAGAAGAGAGGAGAGGCCCTGACTACCTTCCAAACTCTCTCCTCCCTCTCCCCTCTCCTTTGCTCTGCTCTGGTCTCTCTCGTCTTCTCCCTGTTGCCAGACGAGCCTGCACCTTGGGTCCCCTGGATCTGCTCCCGGTGCCTGAACTGCTCTTCCCTCCAGCCCTTCCATGACTTGAGCCCTCATGTATTCAAATCTCTGCTCCAATATCACATCTTCCAAAGGGCCTTTCCTGACCATCACCCCCCCCCCCGAACCGCAGCTCTATCACTTTTTATCCCTTAACACTGCTTTAGTTTTTTTCTGTGTAGCACTGATCACCACCTGACATTTGATTGATTGATTGATTGTTCTTTGTCTTCCTAAGCCCGTGCTAGAACAGGAGCTCAACAAAGGTAAGAACTGTTTAGTTCCCAGAGCACTGCATTCTCGAAGCCTGGAATCATTCCCAGTAAGGAGTGGCGCTCCAGAAATATTAACTACATGAATGAATGAATAAATGAATGTATGAAGAAAATAGTATAGGAGAGATAAAAAGAAGGAGGGGGAATAAAATATTGTCTCTAATTAAAGAAGCAAAAATTGATTACCTAACCCAAACACATAAATTAGAAAAATCTATGTGTTTTACATTTAAAATTGGTCTCTTTGGTTTGTTTTATTCATTCATTCATTCCTCTAATAAATATTTATCGTCTGAACAACAGATCACATTCTGAGGTGACTGGAGAAGACAGGATCATAAGGTGAAGACTCACGAGAGAGGACAGTTAGACCAAAGCAAAAGATCCACAATAGGAACACTTAAGAAATTCTCGCACATCAGGTGTGTCTGAGCATGGCTGGAGTGAGGAATATTTTTGCTTACGTATCAAAACTAACAGTATGTTTTTTGGATGTGAGAAATGGAGTAAGGGAAAACCATACCACAGTTGTTTATATCATGAAATAATGTCTTGGAATGGTACAGCCACTGTGGAAAACAGTATGGCATTTCCTCAAATAATTAAAATAGGATTAACATACGATCCAGCAATTTCACTTCTGCATATATACCCAAAAGAATTGAAAACAAGGTCTCAAAGAGACATCTGTACACCCATGTTAAGAGCAGTATTCACAATGCTGTAACATGGAAGCAATGCAAGTGTCCACCAACAGATGACTAGATAAAGAAAATGTGGTATATAGATACATGGAATATTATTCAGCCTTAAAAAGGGAGGAAATTCTACAACATGCTACAACATGGTTGAAACTTGAGGGCATTATGCCAAATGAAATAAGCCCATCATAAAAAAGATAAATACTATATGATTCCACTTGCATGAGGTACTTAGATCAGTCTGGTTCATAGAGACAGAAAGTAGAATGGTGGTTGTCAGGAACTGGTGAGCGGGGAGTTAGTATTTAGTGGGTAGAGAGTTTCAGTCTTACAAGATGAAGAGTATGGAGATGGACATGGTGGTGGTTGAACAACATTATGAATGTATTTAATACCACAGAACTAACTGTACACTTAAAATGGTTCAGTGGTAAATTTTATGTTATATATATATGAAGGAAAAAACAGTCTTGGGCTGGTACTGCAGCTTTGTCACGTCATGTTGAACCAGTTTCTTCTAATTCTATTCTTGTCTTTGTGCATAGCTTGAGACCTCGTGGTTACAATGTGGTGACCGCTGCACTTAATATAGGAGTGACATTGAAAGTATACTTTAAATGGTACAGACCTGGAGGCTCCTGCTACTCCAGGTTTTTGTCTTTGTTTTTGTTGCTGTTTTGAATCAGAAGAATGTCCAGTAGGCCTGGGCAAGGCACCAGAGCAAGAAGGGCACTTGGGGGACACAGTGAAGATGCGATTTAGCAACCAACATGGAAGTATTTCAGCATCTTCACAACTGTGCCACTGTATCGGTGGATTAGCCAAATGTCAGTCCTGTCTCTAGAAATCAGGCAGAAGGAGAAGGAAGGGAGAAGGGCATGGGGTCCTCTTTTGGCAGGGCTCTGTGATTTTTTTCCTTTGGGAAGGAACATTCTGCCTAGAGACTAATACCCAAATCTCACTGGGTAAAAGCAAGTCACATGACCATGGCTAACTGTAAGGGGCAATCCTCTGAGTTTTCCAAAACTCTATCATCAAGGCTGGCAAGGGAAAGCGGGAGCTATAAATGGCTTTTGGAAAGCCAGTTCCTAGTTTCTGCTGCAGGTTACCATCATGGCTTGGGAAGGACACAGTAAAAGGCTGATTCACCTGTCCCAGAGGAGGACAAATTGAGAATGAGGATCTCAGAAAGCAAAAAGCCCAACTTGAAACAATGCATTCTATTTTGAACCCTGAATGCTTGACAACACATTTCACGGCTCATTTCCTGCTCTTTGTGAAAGCTAGTAAACACTCAGAGAGAGAATTCACACTTTTCATGTCAAATATCCTTACAGCCCTCCCCTTCTCCAGCCCGTCACCAGCTAAACAGACCCTATGAGGACAGTCTGTTCACACTATAATCTCTTGCGACACTAAACCTTAATCTGTCTTACAATTTCTATTGTTTTTCACTAAAAGGTTATTCCAGAAATATTTTATAGAGCACATTCATTTTATTGGCCAAGAATAAATTGTATAATCAGAGGCACACTAACCAATGCTGGCTCTCCCTTCCCAAGCCAAATTTAAGAATTTCATGCGGATTACTCATTGCCATCTATCTAGCTAATTCAGTGTCATTATTTTTCTCTGGTCTAGGCAGAATTTCCCCTTCCCTGAAATGAGCTTATCTCATAATAAGGTATTGGAGGAGGGAGAACAGCACTGGTGGAGTTCCTGTCACTGAAGTCCACACATCCACTCCCAAGCCTGGAATTAAGGGGCTGTCAAGGTCTACCATTAGAAGGGAGAACCCATTTTTTAAAAAAAGATTGCAACTTGCCATTTAATTTTATTTTTTAAATCACAAAAGAGTCTGACTTTGCAAATGGTGGTCTCTCTAGATATTTGGTTTGCCTTTGATTCCATCCCCCACTTACTATCCAGGTCACAGTTTATGTTACTTCCCTTCATAGGCTCTCTCTGTCCCCGAGACTGAGAAAGGAACTTTGTCTGAATCTCCTAGCCCTCTACCCTCATTCCTAACATCCCATCAAGTATGCATAAGAGTACCTATGCAGTGCTGTCCGAAAGCACTGGAATGCAAGCCACATATGTAATTTGGAAATTTTTCGTAGCTGTGCGTAAAAAAGAGTAAAAAAGAAACAGGCAAAAGCATTTTAATAATATATTTTATTTAACTTAGATCTAAATAATATCATTTTCATATGCAATCAATGTAAGAATAGTAATGGGATATTATACATCCTTTATGTAAATTCAGTGTGTATTTCCGGCTTACAGCACTTCTCAAATCAGACCAGCCATATTCCAAGTGCTTGACAGCCAGGTGTGGCTTGTGACTTCTCTACTGGGTGACACACTTCTATTGTATTTGGATATGCATTTGTGTTTCTTCCCCATTGCCCTCAAGAGTGGAGATTATATTTACCTTTCTCCGCTGTGTACCTAGCACCCAGCACATAGTAGAAACTTAATAAATGCTTGATGAAAACATAATTGAACAATCTCAACTCTGCCACTATTTAACCACGTGCCTTTGGGTTAGCTGATTTCTCTGGAGCTCATGCCTTATTAAAGAAGATGTCATATTCCATGATCGCCAAGGTCCCCATAAATGTAAGCATTCTAGGTCACAATTCAGTTCTCCTTCCCTCTCTCTCTCTCTCTCTCTCATTTAAAGTAGCTAAATGCATGCCCTTGATTTTCATTGTGTTTTATGGCTAGGGTATACCCAAATTTACCATGCCCTATATTTTTACATTTTCCCAACTGGTCTTTGAATCTTGGAGACATTTTGGATTATGATACTCTTTCCTTTTTAAAATAGTGTTCATTGTTTTTCTTTTATTATAAAATATCTTCATAATAGAACATTTGGATAACACAGAAAAGTACTCAGTAAACAAATTGCTTGTATAGCTACTACAGAGAGATAACACAGTTAACATTTGTGCATCTATCCTTCTGGTGTATTTTCTCTATTTATTAGTAGTAATATGTGTATTAATGCACATTTGTTTCTCTTTTTAGCAAAATGAGGGTCATAATATATATAATTTTTAAAAATCGTCCTTTGTTATTTAACAATATTTGGGAATGTACACTCAAGTCATCAAGTATTATTTTAAAGCATAATTTGCTGGGTGCAACATATAGCATCATTTGACTACTTGGAGTTGCCACCTTTAACAACTGAAGGAGCAAATCACGTGTATATCTGGGGGATGATGTTTACCGGTGGAGAAAATAGCAAGTGCAAAGGCTGAGAGTTAGGAACAAGCTCAGCATGCCAAAGTGGCTGAAGAAGAGGCAAGGTAAAGATGCAGAAAATGAGGTCAGTAATGGAAGGCCAGATACTGTAGTGATTGTGGTGCTTTCCTCTGAGGGATAAGGGAAGCCGCTGTAGGGTTTTCAGCATCACAAGTGGTAGTGGGGGGGGGATTGTACTGGCATTTGGTGGGTAGAGTCCAGGGATGCTGCTGAACACCCTACAATATCCAGGACAGCCCCTAACAATGAAGAATTATCTGTACACAAATATCAATAGTGCCAAGATCGAAAAAACTTGCTCTTTAGAAAGAAAAGAACAGTAACAAGAAGACCAGCTTAGAAGTTGCTGAAAGGAAAAATCTAGGCTTGAGAAGTGGTGCTCTGGACCCAGGTGGGGGTGCTGGAGGTGCGGATAGTCAGATTCTGTACGTAGTTGAAGCTGAAGAGTTGTCAGGATTTGATGATGGACTGGATATGGAGCATGAGGGAAAGAAAGGAATCAGGATTGACTTACGTCTGAGGTCCAGGCAGTTTGAAAGATGGAATTTCCATTGACTTGGATGGGGGAGCCTTCAAAAGGAGGTTTGGGGAGAAGATTAAGAGTCTGGATTGCAGACATTTAGAGATGGACTCAAGGCGGCTTGAAGATTGGTCGGAAGTGAGAAGTAAAGAAGAAAGAGCAGTGGAGGATGACTCCAGGTGTGTGTCCTGGGCCACTGGTCGGGTAGTAGAGTCATGCACCAAGCCAGGGAGAGGGTCAAGTCTGCACCTAGAAGATGGCAGGTTTGCCTTTAGACATGCTGAGCTGAGGTACACCCAAAGTTAAGGATAATAGCTCTTCCATCACACTCACCTGCCTCTGTGAGTACCAACTAAGATCATGGACGAAAACCACATTGAAAAGTTAAAGTCTCTTGTATACAAAAGTTATTTTCAAAGTCATATTACTTAATAGGCCTTTGGGCTCCTCTACCCAATTTCCTGGGAAACCATAATGTATGTCCTGTCACACTTTGCCCTTCAAGATTCTGATGAGAGTTGACTCTCTGCCATTAGGAAAAACACATATTTATTTAGGGTGTTTAAAAATTAAGTTTATAGCAATTGAGCTTCCCTTTATTTGGCCTCAGGGCACATTAACATTCTTTGAACTACACTGTTAAGAACATTTTAAGGGTTATTTTTACATCAGTAAAAGGCTTTCAAAGCCAGAGAGCACACAGGATGTATCATTCTCAAGGAAGACCAACCCTAGGTAATGCTGGAATAATTTTCTTTTATGTGGTAGGTAGGACTTATGGCTATTATTCACTGAGTCATACTGATAACTCTGTAAAAGTAAATTTTCACCTTCCTCATTCCATGTAATCTTCACATAATCCTAAGAGGTATGTTATGTTATTCTTCCCATTTTGCTGATAAAGAAAGTGGGGCTTAGAGAAAGGAAGTAACACACTCAAGGACCACTGGGGAGAAGAAAATCACAAGCTGGGGAAAAGATGGAGTACGAAGGGATCCTAAAGATCATTTGTTTGCCAAACCCTCTACTTTATGGATGAGGTAACTGAGACCCTCATGAGGCTAAGTGACTTAGCCAAGGTTCTATAACTAAAAGGCAGAAGAGGCAGCCATGGGCAAGAACTAGAGGCAGAAGATGGCCTTCTGTGTTCTTGGAATCTACAAGCAGCTTACTACCACAGGACACAGGTGGAAGAAAGGGTAAGTCAGCGGGATGATGAGGCTGTACAGGCTCAAAGATTCCAGATGAGTAAATCACCTAAGGCCTACCTTCAGTGGCCTAGACTTTATCCTTCACTCCAGTATTTCCCAGAGCACGTTCTGCAAACACTAGCTCCCTAAGAATTTACCAAGTGTTCTATGAAAGCCTTCAGTGGTTGTGAAGATTTGAAAAATGCAGGGAATCCCAGAGCTTGCAGTGGACATTATGACTCTCCCAGGGAGAGAGCTGGAATACACAGGAGTTTCTCAAATTTATCTGGCCAAGGAATCCACGTCCTCTCAGAACTCATGTGGGGCTAGCATTCCAGGGAACACCAATTAAGTCAAGCTGCTGAGAAGGGCAGTTGTAAATGAATATTTGAAATGAGAGTGAGAATGATGAGTCACGTTAAAAAAATTGGAATTTAGCTTAAAACTCTGATTTTGTCAGCATTTTCCTTTTGTTTTATTTATTTATTTTTCCTGGTTTGCTGCACTGTTTCACATCCACTATTTGCAATAGGTGTCTGATAAGAGATTGTGTGAAGTGATGGGGGAAAAGAGGAAAGGGCTTGCAAAGTTTCAGAAATTCCTGGGAGGCTCTATGGAGCCTAAAGTCTCTTTATCTGTTTGCTTGTTTATTTTCCCAATATAGAGAGATACCAAATATAGACTTGAACTCAAATCTATAATCCATTCTCTTGAGTCTACCTCATGCATGAATCACAAGTCTGATTCCCTTGCTATGTAGGACATGGTGCTGGAGAGGGTTATCTATCTGTAGCCCCATGATGGAAGGGAACATGTACATTTTTATAGCACTTGTCATGCCATACTGCAGTTTGTTTATTTGTTTATCTTTTCCTTCTGTCTCCTGGACATATAACTTTGGCTAAACTATTTAACCTCATGGTTAAGATCATGGCAGGAAATGCAGGGACTTCAGTGGAAGCACCATGACTTGACATCTCTATACACTTGGCATCTAGCACAGAGCTGCCCATTACTTCATTTATCCAGTGACTCTTTATTGTTTGCTTTTTGATTTCAGCTTTGAGGTTTAGTTGACATATAAAATTGTAAGATATTTAAAGTGTACATTGTGGCGCTTTGATATACATATATGTTATGAAAGGACTGCCTCTAGTTAGCACATTCATCACCTCATATATTTGTCTTTTTTTTTGGTGAGAGCATTTAACTTTTACTCTGAGCAAATTTCAATTATGCAGTACAGTGTTATCAATTATAGTCACAATGTTTTCCATTAGATCCTCAGACCTTATGCATCTTACAGCTGAAACTTTGTACCCTTTTCAACCTCTTCCTATCTCCCCTACTCCTCCAGCCCCTGGCAGCCACTTTCATACTCTCGGTTTACATGAGTTTGACTTTTTTAAAATAAAATATTCCACATGTAAGTGATATCATGTAGTATTTCTCTTTCTCTGTCTGGCTTATGTCACTTAGTATAATGCCCTCTAGGTGCGTCCATGTTGCTGCAAATGGCATTATCTCATTCTTTTCTATGGCTGAGTAATATTCTATTGTATGTATGTACCACATCTTCCTTATCCATTCATCCATTGATGGACACTTAGGTTGTTTCCCTATCGTTGCCATTGTGAATAGTGAATCTAGGGGTGCATATATCACTTGGATATCCTGTATTCACTTCCTTTGGATATATACCCAGATGTGGGTTTGTTGGATCATGTGGTAGTTCTATTATTAATTTTTTAAATAACATCCATATTGTTTTCCAGAGTGGCTGCACCAATTTACATTCTCACCAACAGTGCACAAGGGTTCCCTTTTCTCCATATCCTTGCCAACACTTGTTACATCTTGTCTTTTTGACAATAGCTATCCTAACAGGTGTGAACTGATAGCTCGCTGTGGTTCTGATTTCCATTTCTCTGATGATTAGGGACTTTGAGTACCTTGTCAGGTACCTGTTGGCTTCCAATGACTATTTCTGATCATCTATTATGTGCCAGGTGTAATGATCAGTGCTGGGTATCTACTAATGAAGAAAAGTGAAAAGTAATGGTCCCATGGAGTTCACAATTGAGTGGAGAGAAAGACAACAAGCAATGAAACAGTGTATAATGACAAATTCTGACTATCATATAAAGGAAATAAACAGGATTAAGAAAGGGGGTTTATAGTGAAGAGTTTGACTCCATTTTTGATGTTTGACCCCTGACAAAGTTTGGGTGCTCCCTCATTTAGCAAGCTGGCAGGAAGTTCAAACATGCAAGGCCAATCTGGGAGGGGGAGCCCTTACCCACTCCCATACCTCCTAACCACCATAAAATGCTAAGCCAGTTGCCCCTCTCTGCTGTCTCAAGCCACTTAGGACCTGCTCAGGAGGCTGCACTGCTCTCCCAGAGAGCCTCATTATATGAACGATAAAACTTTTCATACTCCCTCATGTGTGGCATGTGTGGGGCATAATTAGTTTCAATATACAAGTCAAATTTCGGGTGGCAGGTCCATCTCTGTGAGATAAGCACAACAGAACTGCTACACAAATAGCACAGTTCTAACTAATATAATATAATAAGAAGTATATTTATAATTTAGATGGTTTTGATTTCTCTAGCCTTCTTACATAGCCTTCTTGGCATAACTTTTTAAGGATTCCAGAAAGAAATCTTAGGCAGATTTGACATATATAAATACATATTGAATATATAAAATCAATATATAAAAATACTTCCAGATATTTCTTTTAGAATATTCAGATAGTACATTAAATTCAGCTCCCAAACTAGGATCAGCTCTTCAGATAAGTCGGCTCTGCGGTCTGGAGTACAGAAGGTTTCCACAGCCCAAAATACCTACTGCAAAGATACATTACTAAGCCCACCTTTAGACTCACTCTCAACGGCTTTCTGAAATAATTTGTTTTAATCATGGGAAGGCATCAAATTACCTGGGGAAAGAGAACTCTTGAGGAAGACCATGTTAGGAGCAGCGGTCCCAAGGAAGAGCATTCTGCCTGGTGTTAGAAAGCCTGCATTCAGGCCCCAGCCCTGCTGGTTTCAATCTGTGAGGCCATGAACATTTGTTTTCCTCCTCTTTAAAAATTATGATTTTCTTTGTAGTTTCTTTTTACTTATATTTTAACCTGCTTCATCTGGTTGAATGTGACAATGTGTGTGACCCTGAAAAGTCTGATACAGAAACAAAGTATTACTTTTGTAATTATTTTCTAATTATCCCATCAACAATAAAGGTTAGCCGGTGGGTGAGTCAAGACAGGTTAAGAGAGCCTGAGGTGTTGAAGTGTGGGGTGATGCTGTACACAGAGCCCAGTAGGAGTTTAAGATTTGGAGACCCAGGGACCAAAGCCTGGCTCTGCCCATTTCTCATTTTCCTTAGGTACAAAACAGGGATTTTAATAGTAACTCCCTGGTAGGTTTGTTGTGAGAATTAAATGCAATATTTCAAGAAAAGTTCTGAGTAAGCATTCAATAAATATTAAATAATAATAATTATTTTTTAATAATCATTTTGATACTTTTTAAAGAACATGGAGAGACCAGGAGAGTTTTAAGAGGCAGGCTCTAAAACTAACTGTGCCCAGATCTATCATCCTACCACTCAAAGGTCTCCATGGTAATTTAAAAATGAAACTTGAGAGAGAGCGAGAGAAGTTATTTCAAAACATTTTCTATAAAGTAGTGATAGGAGTGAGCACAGAAAGATTTACTTTAAGAATATTGTTGATGTTTTTTGTAATTTATTTTTAAACTAGGATAAAGTACCTAGCTAAGCAGAAAAGGACTCTCAAAGTCAGGTATTTGAATAGTGTCTGTGGTGGAGCGGTCACACGAATGATATACAGTTGCTTTGTAGTCCCGGGCTCTTTAATTGAGCAGACTGACGTGTTGCTCACATAATGGATGTGTGGAGTGCAGTGAGTGCCAGGCACTATTACCCCCCTTCCCTCAAAGCTGTGCATTTGAAGTGTAGGTGAATACAAACCATTTAGGAAATAATTGGTCTGACCCAGTAGCAGAAGTAGCCATTTTGGCAGCAGTGAGAGAGGTGTTACTCAGGTGACAGGAGAGAATGAGGCTAAGATACAGAACGCAAGATTTCCCCAGTTTTAAACCTGTCAGCATAAGAAATAAAGAAAAATTACAAACACAGTCCCAACCTTTTTCATGCTAATCTTTTCAGATCAGTTAAAAAAAAATTAACAACAAAAAAAGCATTCTGTCTCATCATTTAACTAAGTTAAAGCAACCGAGTTAAGATAATTATCCTTTTTTTTTCTTTCTTTCTGGTTTTATTACTTCTATATCAGGGATTAGCACACTATGGCTCAGGGACCAAATCTAGCCCACTATCTGTTTTTATAAACAGTTTTGTGGGAACACATCCATGCCCAATCACGTATGCATTGTTCACAGCTGCTTTCATCCCACGATGGCAGAGTTGAAGAGTTGGTGCAGAGAGCTTATGATCCACAAAGTCAAAAATATTTTCCATCTGGTCCATCACAGAAAAAGTTTGCTGACTTTGTGAACTGTTGTCATAGGTCAGTCGAAGCCATTCCCATTTCTTTGATTAAAATCCTTAAGTGACGTGTGGGTGCCCCCAGGATAAGTCTACATTTTAAACGTGGTTTAAAAGATCTACAAAGTAGCCTCTCCCTACCACACTAGCTCCATCCCTCCGCAATCTCCTCCACATGCCATCTTTTCCAGAAGCACAGAGGAAATTTAGTTCCTCCAATAAGTCACATACACTCTTGTCTCTGGGCCTTTGCATATACTGTTCCTTCTACATATAACACTCTTCCCCACTTTGCCTCACTTTCTTTACCAAGGTTGTTTTACAACATTTTTTCATTGCTGGCAAGCTCTTAGATCGCTCTATTCATGCTGTTTCTTCAGGTATAAGTTCTGCTTGTCTTTCTCTTATGGTTTCAGCATTTCTCAAATGGTGATTATTGATGGCTCTCCATTTATACTTGAGATTCTTCATCTCTCTGTGCCACCCACTGAAAGAGGACCTGGAGTTGTGGCTCTCATTTTGGTGAGAACTGGTGAGTGGAGGCATGTTTGTAGCCGCTCTTCTGAGCATGATGACTCTGTATCTCGCTCTGGCACTCTGAGTCAAGCTCCCATATTCTCTGCTCTAACCCGCAGGCAGATACTTGCCTGACTGTTGGTTTAAAAAGGAGGATTGCAAGGGTCAGCTATCTTGGCATGGCACTCTGATGAGTTGCCTTATCACTTGATTATGGGTTGTCTCTCACTTCTACTTTTCCATCTCTAAACACGGAACACTGTTGATGGAAAGTCAGTCTCATGAATAGACTATTTCTTCTTTTTATTATTGAAGTATAGTTGATTTACAATGTTGTGTTAGCTTCAGGTGTACAGCAAAGTGATTCAGATATATATACATTATTACAAGGTATCGAGTATAGTTCCCTCTGCTATACAGTAGGTCCTTGTTGTTTATGTATTTTATATATATTAGTGCGATGAATAGACTATTTCTTATCTTTATGTGAGACTACATATTTCCTTTTTTTTAAGAAGTGTTTTTTTCTACCATTGTTTTTTTTCTACCAATGTTTTTTCTACCATTTCTAGGGTTTTAATGCAGAAGGATTCAGCCTGTAGCGTATCCTCAGCCTCTCAACGTGAAAGAGAGGATATTGTTTACTGTGTCTTTCCTTCTAGACCATAACCTACATGATGGTAGGGACCTCCATGCCTGTCTTTCTCATCATTGTATAATTGGTACATATCATGAAATCAAAAGATGGCAGGTGCTCAATAAATATTTATTGAATGAAGAAAAAAAAGAAGAGTGGAAGATTCTTGGTAACTCGTGTTTGCTATCAGGAGAACCAACAGCCCACAACATAACTGAGTCCAGAGCCCAGTTTCAAAAGACCAAAAATAGCAAAGATTCTTAACCAAAATTTCTTTATGCTTTTAACTCCCATTCATGTCTATCTTTGTTGTAACAAGAAGATGCTCTTTGGTTTTTAACAGGTGTTCTAGTACCAGAGAGCACCTGAATGATGAGCTTCAGGCAAAATCATGAGGAAAGTGAAGGCACAGTCATGTCTTTCTTTTATGACTTTCTCCATATGTATGTAGTAGCATGGATATCCTCATGCTGACCCTTTTTCAATCAGTGACAACCCAATTGGACTCTCCCCAGGATGTCCACTGAAGCGCCAACCAAGCGTGTTAATGTTGACAATACTTTTTATTTTCCTGATTTCCACATCCACCCAACAAAACTTGCCTGTCTCGTATTCCATTCTCTTGAGACTCTCTTCCCAGCTAAGTAATCTTCTAACAAACACTAATCTTATGTTTCCCTAAGTTTTGTATCACTGTTGCAACACTGGATGATATTTAGGTACTACATCTGCAAAATAGAGCCTCAAAGCCTTGAGGTATGGTTTCACATTTAAAAGTATACTTGAGGGCTTCCCTGGTGGCGCAGTGGTTGAGAATCTGCCTGCTAATGCAGGGGACACGGGTTCGAGCCCTGATCTGGGAGGATCCCACATGCCACAGAGCAACTAGGCCCGTGAGCCACAAGTACTGAGCCTGCGCTCCGCAACAGGAGAGGCCACAACAGTGAGAGGCCTTCATACCGCGATGAAGAGTGGCCCCCGCTTGCCACAACTAGAGAAAGCCCTCGCAGAGAAATGAAGACCCAACACAGCAAAAATAAATTAATTAATTAATAAACTCCTACCCCCAACATCTTCTTTAAAAAAAAAAAAAAGTATACTTGAGTTAAAACAGCCTTAGAAGAAACTTAGAAAAAAAAATATTTAGGGACTACTAGTATAAAAGGCATATATGTATAGAAAAAAATGGAAAAAAGAGTTTTCAAAGGACTGGAGACTGGGAAATACCTCAGTAACCATGCTGCTATAGTAAAATGAGCTCACTGCTTAATGTCATATACTTCCTAACTATAAAGTAATATTGTTCCCCCTAGGATATTTCTAGAGTCCATGTTTCATCCCAAATATGTGACTCTGTCTCATTCAACAGGCAGAGAAGTTTCTGAGGAGCAGCATCTTCTCCTGTATAGATGGCATTTTTGTTCCTACAACCTCTTGACTGGCCCAAGGCACAAAATGCTAGGTTTAGGTATAAATCACTGGGGCTGCAAAAGGTCATCAAAAGGGCTTGCATCAACCTACCTTCATGTGTATTTAAAATCCAGCCAGGACACATGATTGCCCATTTTCTTCTGAAAGAGCTATCAGCATAGAGATATGGCCCTCGCCTTTGCCATTGCTGTGATTTTTCAGTATGTATTACAGCAGTGCCACTGATCCACCACCTTTAGTGGTGAAAAGTACTTTATCCTGTGCTTATGAGTGTAAGTTCATTTGGATGAACCCCTAACCTCCTACATGATCATTTTCATTTTTAGCAAAACCAAGTATTTAAAAAAAAACTCTCAGCAAGACTTCCAGATTCTGCTTTGATCTGTAAAGAGCTTTGAAATCAGCATCCCTATCCTTACAGCAAGAAAAATCTAGACAAATTGAAAACCAACCAATTTTGGGAATTTTGGGACCCATCATAGAACCGACTTCACAGGGTGAACCACTACCATGAAATCTGGAGGGAAAGGCAAATGCAGAGTCAAAGATGAGACCTACTTACCCCCCAGCAAAAGCTGCAGGAGCAGAAAACTGGCAGTAACACTAAAATGCTATGATTTGCTAGAGGCTGAGTGTGGGCTAGCATGAGGGTGAGAAATCCTGGGAACCCAGTCTTAATGGGGAGCCCACGCTATCATGGGCCTCTAAGAACCAGAACCACACCAGGCCCTCATGACCAAGATCTGAAGAGTCTCTCCTGACTCTGGCAGGGGGAGAAGAGAAATCGTTGTGACATAAGCTCAGCATGTTCTTCGTAACAACGGCTCAGAATCCAGGAAAAAAGACTTTACCTGAGCCCTGTCTCAACTAGGGGTAGGGAATTCCACCAACTCTAGCCCACTCCAGCCCCATGGCCAAAAAAGGAACGAACTGAGCAACAAAATGAATAAAGTAATATTGGGTTATAGCCCAAAGTATAAAATAAATATCAATACTGATATAAATAAATGGGTAGATAAATATACACATGCATATATACACATATATACACATACATGGGGAAGAACTGGCCAACCTCCCATGCAGAAGAACTCCAAATAACTTACAGAGCTCTTCCACCCTCAAGTAGGTGGAGCAAAACTCCTCACTCTTTGAGCATGGGCTATACAGAGGAACATCCTTCCAAAGAATACAGTATGGAAAATGGGGTGGGCGGGAGATCTTTACAGTGGAGAGGCCTGGCAATCACCACCTCAGCCAGTGACCAAGATGAATGTCAACAGCGGTAGGTCAGGTTGACAGCATGTACTCTTGACCTGATGTGATGAAAAAGACACCTCACCTCTGTGGTCTCTTCTTCCCAAAACACATAACCCCAGTCTCATGGTGAGACAAATATTAAACAAATCCCAGTTGGAGAACATTCTGCAAAATACCTAACCAGTGTTCCTCACAACTGTCAAGGTCACATCAGAAACAAGGACAGTCTGAGAGCCACAAGGAACCTAAGGAGACACGACAACAAAGTGTGATGTGGTGTCGTGGATGGGATCCTAATGGCATTAGGTAAAAACTAAGGAAATCCGAATAAACTATTGACTTTTGTTAACAGCAATGCAACAATATTGATTCCTTCATTGTGACAAACACAGTAACGTAAGATGGTAACAACAGGGGAAACTGGGTGTGGGGTCTATGGGAACATGGCACGATCTTCAGAACTTAGCTGTAAATGTAAATTTTTTCTAAAATAAAAAGCTCTTTTAAAAAATCCCGCTCAGCTCACCCTAGAATCAGCAGCCAATATCGAATAAAAGCCAGTGTCTGGCACTTCTGTACAATTGTGCTTTTTCATCATATCCACCCTCATTCCCCACTCTCTGATTCATTCTGAAGACCCCCAACTCCTGACCCTGGTTCTGACATTTGCTTACACAAGGAAATAAGTGCCTAAGACGAGATACAAGATTCTGTTTCATAAATATTTAGAGGGATAGAGATACAGAGTCCGATGTCTTCTCCCACCTATCAGAATTCTGCATGGAAGATACTTAAAATGATTACTAGCACAATAGGGTCCAGAACATCTGACCTATTATTAAGGGCCCAAGTTCAGTTAACACTTAGCAAATGCAGTTTTCCGGTAGAAGCCGTATTGGTGAGTATGGAGATTACAGGGCTGACTCTCCCAACCCTCAAAGTGTAGAGAAATCATTGAGGAAGAGAAGAAGGGAGGGAAAAGGGGCAGGGGGGTAGGAGAAGAAAAGAGGAGGAAAGCGGGGAGAGAGGGTGGGGAGAGGGAGAAACTAGTTTCCCACAAAGCAAAGCTAGTAGTTTTCTATGATATGATTCTGTGCTCATTTATATTTGGGAAATTGTAGACAAAAAAATAAATAAAAACCTAAATATGTTTCTCTAGGGCAGAACTTCTGGATCTTTTGATATGCTGACAAAAGGAATATCTAATATGGAGATATAGAAAGCAGCAGTTCCTGAACGTATTTAATTATGGACTTTTTGTTGGTGGTGGTGATGATATACCTATTAGCATCATGAGATTTAACAAAAGGGAATTTCAAAAACACTGTCTTAGAGGCATAAATGACCCTGTGTCCTGATTACCATATCATCACAAATATTTGAACATAAGTTATGTGTAAGACAATGACACAGCTGTAAACCTGCTTCTCAGGGGCTACAGATATGGACCTCCTCCTTTGCTCCAGTTCCGTCTGTGAAGGGTGGACATTCTCTGGGTCAGGTCAGACAAAGGAGATACACAAATTACTTAGTTTATTTCCTTCATCACCAAAGTCAGCAGGAGACATAAGACGTGCAGTTAAATACTCGAAAGTACCTTCCATTCCGTTGTTGTACAGTTTTTCCTAAGACTTTCTTGGACCTTGCTTGCCCAATGTGCAGCTAGTCTCCTCCAATGTGTCACGTCTTCTCTTATTGTTTACTTCATTTGCTATTGGATATTCTAATTTTTATGTCCAAAACTTAGAGGGAGGCCCCACTGCCAATGAAACCAGGAGTGGTTAAGTAGACAATAGGAGTTCCACTGTGACTGAGACCTCTGTTCTCTCTGCTTAGTCGGAGGCCAGCTGTCCTTTTGACTCACTTCAGGTCTGCAGTCATAAGTCTGCAAGCTTTCTGTGCTATCACAGTCTCCCTGTTTGCTCTGTTTCTCACCCCTCCCCACCCCCAGTCAATGGCTTTTCAAGAGTTTCATTCTACCTACACTGATTAACAACTCAAATTACGTTTCTTAATGAACACTGGAAACTTCATCTAACAAAAGTGATTTCCTGTTTGATCATTGTTGCATTCTCACGCAATCTAATTGGAGAGAGAGAATAGAAATATTTCAATATAAAAATAACATGCGAAAACCTAATGCAGAATCTAGAAGTAAACTGATAAATTACTATTTTATGGAGTACCCTTGTGCTAAACTCTTTAAGATAAATTGGATTTGAATCTCATCTTTTTGGACAATAATTATTATTTTCCCCATCGTACAGAGGAAAGTGAGTCTACAAGAAGTGCACAGGACTTGCCGATGTGATCAAGCTGTATTAAGCATAGGTCCTTGGACACCAAAAGAGCTGCCTCCCTGTAGATGCTCTGATATGCTTCTCTGAGACGTTCCAACAGAGAGCATGTTTGGTAGAGCAGGGCCTTTCAAATGGGGTGGGGCAATTAATACATGTCAATTTTTTAAAAAAAAGAAATTCATAAATATCCAAACGTTAGATACATAACCACGATATTACTCCCTGATCTAATGTTCACCAAGTATGCTGCTGCTTCTTAGAGCTGATTTATAAATGACATGCCAGAGACTAATGAAAAATGGTAGTGCTTTCCTGTTTTACTAAAACACATTAGGAGGATTACTGATGTTGATTTTTATGTACATCAGATCTTCTAGACTATCATCCTCCACCCAAGCCTTTGGTCCATGGCATGCTACAGAATTACTCAAAAAGCAGCATATTCGGGAGTTCTGATTTCATTCAGATCGGAAGGATGCAGTAATGAAATCACTCCTTATAACATGTTTCAGGTCTATTAAATAAGCACATTGAAGGATTCCCGTTTCATCTGAAATGGACTTGTCAAGGTAACCTAATTGCAGTGTCTGTGCACCAGGAAGAACGTAGCCTTCTTGGGATGATTTTAAGAATTAATTATTTAAGTTTCCTGTTTCCACTTAATAATCTCTACAGATTAGTGCATTACACTTATCCTTTTATGATTTGTAATTTGTCTAATTATTGTTCTTGGTACTGCCAAGCATGACATTCTTAAATGTGTTCGTTCCAATCCATGGGAAGGATTGCTGAGCTAGGGGAACTGTAGGTAAGAAAAAACTTTGTAGGGCCAATTTACTAATAAAACCTGGCATGATGCTTGCTGCAAAGATGCTGCCTGTCAAAGGCTTAATCAGGGGGAATAATCTTGCCCACTGTTGCATCCGGGAAAGTCACTGTTTATGACTTCAGGGAGTACTGTCTTGTTAATTCAAGAGATAAGCTGAAAGAGAACCCTTCTAGAAAAGTACATAAAGGGCTAGGGATGGGGGAGGTTTCTTCAGGGTGCTTTTCACTTGTTCCACATCAGTGAAATTTAAAAGAACTACAGAAGGTCTTCTACACTGAAGTGTGGGAGGGGGCGGTGCTGGCTTATCACCTTCAGCCTCTCTGCTCCGTCTGCACTGCTCCTGACCACTTGAAACTTCAATTTGCATCGGGATTTAGGTCAGTAATAGAGAAGCTACTGAATGGATCCTCATTTCTTAAAGTGTGGTTCTCAGACCAGTAGTATCAGCATTACCTGGGAGCTTATTAGACAAACAGAATCTCGAGCCTCACCTCAGACGCCCTGAATCAGAATCAGACATTTAAACAAGATCTCCAAGCTATTTATAAGCACATTAAAATTCGAAAATACTAGCTTGAAGCATTCATCTCCAAAGTGGGGTACGTTTCCCCTAAAGGGTGTCCAAGAAGACTCCTTGGAGAATATAAACAGTAATAAGAACTTATTTATCTTTATATACTTACATAATTTCTATTTTGGAATTTTAATAATACAATATTGCATAGTAGTACATGAATAAAACTTATAAATAATACATACTGGTTGTGCATGCTCAAAATTTTCCCTGGGCTCCACCCTGACCCACTAAAACAATCTCTGGGGGTGGGCATCAGAAATCTGCATTCCAAACAGTGTTCAGGGACCATTCTGCTGCATGCTAACATTTGAGAACCACTGTGTTAGACCAACTTCCACCTACTTTGTTTGGAGTATGACATTAGATACTGTTTATTTGCTTTCCAGAACTTAATTATCATGTCCATTGTTTTTCATGTGGCCCAACACCCAACCAGCAAGACTTTTATTTTATCATTATGGCATTTTTATCATTTGTACATCTTTATACAATTTCATTAGATCATTTAATAAAAATACTGCTATTATGATTTTGGAATATGCCCTTTACATATGTGTCACAAGCAACAACAACAAAAGCAGGAATATTTCTACATACCTCCCTTCTCTAGAGTTAGTTGATATCTAGACTTGTGAGCCTTACTCTCTGCCTCCAAGATTGGGAGGTAATAGACAAAACCAAATGGAGCTTGGAAACCAACAGTGTACAGAGGGCTATTCATACAGTGTCATTTCTTAACATTCCTCTCCAGTGAGGTGAGGGACCAGGTGTGGATTCTACAGGTGTCTTAAATTTGAAGGATATCAAACCCCATTCCTTATTTTTCAGGGAAGACCAAGAGACAACTTTGGCTAAGGTCAGACACCACTCAAGATACACCTAGTTTTCCTATTTGTTTCCCACTGGGTTTAAAGAGCATGCAAACAGTAAGCAAACACTTCATGATATCCCACTGTGCACTGTAGGCTCACAGAGATAAATAAAATATTTTCCTTGTGTAGAGTAGCTTGAAGTAGGATATGGAAGAGTCACATAACCAATTAAATATGTTATAATGTGTAACATGAAAAAAATTAGATCTGGGCAAAAAATATGGGCGTACTCAATGAGACAGCAATTCCTTCTTCCTTGGCAAGGTAATAGTAGAAGTCAAGGAAGGCTACACAGCAAAGATTCTCACTTGCTAGGCTAGCCTTGAAGGATGAGTGAAATTTTATCACTAGAGAAAGGAGAAGTGAAATAAAAAAGGAAATGCATTATTTCTAGGCTCAATTCCTGCTGCTTCTCGTATCACCCATTTTATATAGTTTTTATAGAATGCAGTGTGGGATGGGCTCATACTATCATTATCATCTTCATCAACAATATTATCAGGTCTTGACTATGTGCCTTGCACATGTACTTTTACATGTATTTTCTAATTTAATCCTCAAACCGCCCTGGGATTATATTCTATCATTACTCCTATTTGACAGATGGGGAAATAGAGGAACAGAAGTTGTAAGTAACTTGCCCAAGGTCACACAGCTCATAAGATGTATGATGGGATTCAGACCTAGGTATTGGGACTCATGACATCTCTCAAGATGACTAGTTGGTCACTGATCCCGTTAATGAGACATACATCTGTTGATAGAGCCAAGTGCCATGGCTGTGACACCAGTTCTTGAATTAACTCGTCAAGTAAAGTCTACGAACGGCTGCCCCCGCTTGACCAAGTTAAAGTGCTTTTCAGAAAGCCGGCTTGTGCCATATCACTTTTGTTCCTGAACAAGGTGATTTGTTGTAATGCTGCCAATTGCCTAGCAATCAACTGCCAGCTTTGAAAATAAACCCTGCTACTGTTTAGAGAGCAATAAGGAGGAGCCCTTGTTGGTTCAGAGTTGGCAGGAAGTTGTGGATCCCACCGCCATCTAAATGCAACCTAGGTGAAGTTAATTGTCCTTGCGGTACTTGGCTGGTGACCTATATGGGCTGCAAATTTGGTCCCCATCCTCTTTGGATTATGGATCTGGTCTCTGGATCTGTGAATATGGTCCTTTTTCTGAGCACTAAATTTCTCCTAAAATTTATTTTCCAAAACATTATTTTTAATGTTAAACAACCCCAAAATGCATTTTTCATGTTTATTGCCAGTGCATAAAATTACAATGCTGTGAACATTTTTAGCAGCATACCAATATCGTGATCCATAATTTAAAAGGTGACTTTAGCATGGCAATAAATTTCACGAGACACTGAAACCTCTGCAGAAAGTATACAAATTAGGGGCCAGCCATTCAGCCAACATTTGGGGGGATGTGGTTAATGACTATGCTTCCACGATTAGAGAGAACTGTGGAAGTGACGTTACCTGCTCCATGGTGGACGTGTTGGACCAGGAAATAATGAGGGACTGGGTTTGCAAACTCTCCTTTAGGAAGATGGCGGTGATGTTAAGTGCATGTAGTGAGGGTGATGAAATCAGGGTAAGAGATATATGCCTTCACAGATTTCCCCCCATTTAAAAAAGAAAAAAATCAGCACACACACACACTCAGGCTTTGTTGCATTTACCAGAAGGCGAATGCTGTGTGTTGGGAGTGGGGCTATTAGCTCTCGCTGGCTGAGTTTCACAGTTTGAAATTAATTTTTTTTCCTGTATTTTCGCCCTCCTGAGGTCCTGAACAATTGCCACTTTGTTGGTGAGCTTTTTTAATTTTCAAGGAAGGTAGGTGGTGTGTGAAACAAATCAACCGCTCCTTCAGAAACCACATCTCCATGGCTTCTCACTTTAGCTTCTGTCAAGCTGGAGGCAACTCAGGTTTTTTTTTCTCCAAAAGGTACAACGTCCAATTAGGAAGCCAAGTGAGAAACAGTTTCATCAGGCAAAGAAACTGCACAATGATCACTTTCTTAGTGGAAGGTGGTCGCTTATGGAAGCTGGGGTGAGACTCTGAACAAGGAACACGTACCTTGAAAATCAACACCAACGTCACCTATTCCCTCTGTGTGATCATATGAAGGGACTTGGTGATGTCAGGAAATTAATTACCAAGTGCAAAGCTCTGATGAATCCAAGGGAATGAGCACAACCCTACAAGTTGCAGGGCTGAACAAAACCATACAATACACACAAACAGGTGCACGCACATACACATGCCCCAGATTATGTGTTCAAGATGGCTCCCCACATTGTCATCATTACTCTATTTAGGCTAATGATGCCTGAGACAATCAGCGCTATCACGGCTCTGAAAATGGTAAGTACCATATAGAAAGGCCCCCCGGGGAAATTCGGCCTGTTAAGGCTTTTCAGGTCTGATGGATTTTTTTAATCTAGCTGCCAGACTGCTTTGAAAGCTAAATAGATGCCCATCAACAGGCTGTCTGTCAATGGTCAACAATTTCACATATTTTGCTTGTGTTGACATTTTTATTTCAATCTAATGGGTCATTTGCCAAATGGCGGCCCTCCTCATTAGGGACTCTTAGCACATCCAGTGAGTATTTTGGGGGCTGGTTTAGGTACAAAACTGGACGGCCCTTTGTTTCTAACTTTTTTCTTTCAAAAGATCTGAATTACTTGATGGATGTGAGTTTTTTGGGTTTTTGTAAATGTCTTCATTGGAGTATAATTGCTTTAGAATGGTGTGTTAGTTTCTGCCGTATAACAAACTGAATCAGCCATATGCATACATATATCCCCGTATCTCCTCCCTCTTGCGTCTCCCTCCCACCCTCCCTATCCCACCCCTCTAGGTGGACACAAAGCATCGAGCTGATCTCCCTGTGCAATGCGGCTGCTTCCCACTAGCTATCCATCTCACATTTGGTAGTGTATATATGCCAATGCTACTCTCTCACTTCAACCCAGCTTACCCTTCCCCTCCCCGTGTCCTCAAGTCCATTCTCTACGTGTGCGTCTTTATTCCTGACCTGCCCCTAGGTTCTTCAGAACCCTTTTTTTCCCTTAGATTCCATATGTATGTGTTAGCATATGGTATTTGTTTTTCTCTTTCTGACTTACCTCACTCTGTATGACAGTCTCTAGGTCCATCCACCCCACTACAAATAACTCAATTTCGTTTCTTTTTATGGCTGAGTAATATTCCATTGTATATATGTGCCACATCTTCTTTATCCACTCATCTGTCGATGGACACTTAGGTTGCTTCCATGTCCTGGCTATTGTAAATAGAGCTGCAATGAACATTGTGGTACATGACTCTTTTTGAATTATGGTTTTCTCAGGGTATGTGCCCAGTAGTGGGATTGCGGGGTCGTATGGTAGTTCTATTTTTGTTTTTTTAAGGAACCTCCATACCGTTCTCCACAGTGGCTGTATCAATTTACATTCCCACCAACAGTGCAAGAGGGTTCCTTTATCTCCACACCCTCTCCAGCATTTATTGTTTGTACATTTTTTGATGATGGCCATTCTGACCACTGTGAGATGATATCTCATTGTAGTTTTGATTTGCATTTCTCTAATGATTAATGATGTTGAGCATTCTTTCATGTGTTTGTTGGCAAGCTGTATATCTTCTTTGGAGAAATGTCTATTTAGGTCTTCTGCCCATTTTTGGATTGGGTTGTTTGTTTTTTTGATATTGAGCTGCATGAGCTGCTTGTAAATTTTGGAGATTAATCCTTCATCAGTTGCTTCATTTGCAAATATTTTCTCCCATTCTGAGGATTGCCTTTTCGTCTGGTTTATGGTTTCCTTTGTTGTGCAAAAGCTTTGAAGTTTCATCAGGTCCCATTTGTTTATTTTTGTTTTTATTTCCCTTTCTCTAGGAGATGTGTCAAAAAGGATCTTGCTGTGATTTATGGCATAGAGTGTTCTGCCTATGTTTTCCTCTAAGAGTTTGATAGTGTCTGGCCTTACATTTAGGTCTTTAATCCATTTTGAGTTTATTTTTGTGTATGGTGTTAGGGAGTGTTCTAATTTCATTCTTTTACATGTAGCTGTCTGGTTTTCCCAGTACAACTTACTGAAGAGGCTGTCTTTTCTCCATTGTATATTCTTGCATCCTTTATCAAAGATAAGGTGACTATATGTGCGTGGGTTTATCTCTGGGCTTTCTCTCCTGTTCCACTGATCTATATTTCTGTTTTTGTGCCAGTACCACACTGTCTTGATTACTGTAACTTTGTAGTAGAGTCTGAAGTCCGGGAGCCTGATTTTTCCAGCTCCGTTTTTCTTTCTCAAGATTGCTTTGGCTATTAGGGGTCTTTTGTGTTTCCACACAAATTGTGAAATTTTTTGTTCTAGTTCTTTGAAAAATGCCATTGGTAGTTTGATAGGGATTGCACTGAATCTGTAGATTGCTTTGGGTAGTAGAGTCATTTTCACAATGCTGATTCTTTGATGGATGTGTTTTAAGGGGTGTGTGCCTATGGCTATCAAGCATGTGCATGTATAAGCATGTGTGGTGGGTATTGGCAATACAACTCCTTCTTGTATACATAGCTGAGAATAGAGGATGTGCTACATCATAAAATACAAATTTAGGAAAGCTGGACATTAGTTAACTTTACTGATAGCAACTGAAAGTTTGAACTCCTTAGAAACAAACACCACATCAAGCATCCTTTAACATCTTGGCTTCTGAGGGCTGTAACAGTCTTCTTTGTAGCATGATCTTTGGCACTTAAACAGGAGAAATTTTGCAAAGATCTAGGCACTTCGTCAGTGTGAGAGGAAACCAAAAATGCTTTTTCCCCCACAGCATCCTCCAAAATGTTCCCCTTTGCAATAGGACTTCTCAGTAGATTTGCAATAATCACTCCCTACTCCCTTACCATCTGTGCAGGTTGCTGAGCTATTGTAGGTCAACTCCCAACCCACCCTTCTGTATTCCTGTTTGAGAGAAAGCCCTAGTCATCTTCATCTAGTGCTATGGTTTTAAATTTCATCTATGGTCAGTAACTTCCAAACTTTATCCCATGCTCTGATTTTTTCACTGAATTCCATTCATATACCCAGCTACATATTTGATTTCTCCACCTGGAGGACCACATATTCATCTCAAACTTAACATATATTTAAAAGAACTTTCTAAATATCAATATCTTGCAAAAATGTTTCTCCTATATTTGCCCATGTCTTGGTAAATGGCAGTACCATCTACCCAATTTTTCAAGCTGAAGGACTGGGAGTCTTCCTATAGTTCTCTCTTGACCTCATTCTCCACAGGCCATCCATCCATCAGCAGGTCCTCTGACCACAAAATATCCCTCATCTCTTTACTTCTCTCCATCTCAACAACCACCAACCAAAATGTCTTACTTGAACTACTGCAACTGCCCTCCTAATTTGTTCTTTACTTCTACTCTTGACCCTCAACAATCCACTTTTCTTAGCAGCAAAAGTTATCTTTAAACACAAATTCAGCAGATCATGTTAATTTCCTCCCTAAAATCCACCAATGGCTTCACAACATATGTAGAACAAAATCTCAACTCCTTACCAAGTCATCTTGTGGACCAACCACACCTGCCTCTCAGTTTCCATCTCCCACCATCCCCTTCCCTCTAATGCTCCAGAGATGTCCTAGAACATGACCAGCTTGTTCCTTTTAAGGGCTCTGCACTTTTTTCTCAGCCTAGAATTCTCTGCCCTTAATCTTCATGTATCCTGCTCTTTCTTGTCCCTCAAGTTTTCCCTCAGAGATCCCTTATTACCCTATCCAGAGTATTCTACCCCAAAGCACTATCATTTTACCCTATTTCAACTTCTTCCATCACTTACCACTATCTGCAATTGTATTGTTTATGTATTATCTTTCTGGTTTATGGTATTGTCTTTTTGAGCTAATGTATAAGTTCCGTGAACCCTGTATTGTTCACTCCTGTATCTCTGACATTTATGCCAGTGACTAGAAGGCATAAGTGCTTAACACTTACTTGTTGGACTTATGGATTTACCTGTATAATGCAATTTAGCACAGAGCTACATATATTCTTTGCCATTTTATAGAGTTTTGGATCTTCATCAACTAAATTAAAAACTCCTTGAAGGTAAGGACTCTGACAATTCTTCACTAAAATCATTACTAATAATTGCTTATTAACAAATTGACATGTAAATAATGCCATCTTTTAGGATATTTTTCCTAAAGGACAGTTGTAGTCAACATTAGGCAAACTGAAAATAAAATAAAAACTTTGCGTGTAGGGGGAGGCCAATGCATACTTAAAATATACAAAATTCAACAAAGGAATTCATAGAAAAAGAAAGGAAAACAAGGGAATCCAGGGGAAAACCATACAAATCATGTGGTACACATAGAAAATGTGGTAATGAAGAGCATCATAAAACCCAGGAAGTTAAGACTTCTAATGAGTAACTTATTCACTCATTCAGAAATTATACATAGAGGTCCAACTACATCATGGGCTCTAGCTGTAGAACAGTGAACTAGAGACACTGTTAGTGACCTTCGAAGATAATTGACTAATAGAGGAGACAGACAAGTGTTCAGATAATTATAATATACAGTAACTAGTAGTAGGATGGATAATCACAGTGCTTGGAAAGACCCCAAAGAAGCCCTCATCCAGGCCTGAAGGTCTAAGAGAGCAACCCAGAAGAAATGTTCGGCCACACAGTGTTAGTGCTATGCTCATCCCATTTTCATGCACTTAAGAATCACCGAGGAAGCTTGGTAAAGTGCAGAATTACAATCCTCTCCCCAAGATCCTGATGCAAATGATCTGTGAATCACACTTGGAGTAACTATGCTTAGTGAGTAGGAAGAAATTCTTTGGAGTTGGACCTTTTGCTCTGAGTCTCAGCTCTGCTCACATACTCTGGCTGTCTGGTCAAGTTTCCTTCCCTCTCTTACCTCAGCTCTCCCACCCACACAGAAGCATTCAGTCAACATTTGCAAGTATCACCATCATCATCATTAACAACCTAACAAAGGAAAGGAACATGTTACAAGTAGAACAAGCAAAATGTGGAAAAGCCAAAAGGCATGTGAGAAAATTTACTGTAACTATGGTTTGAATGACCCACATAAGAGAACAAGAATCCTAACCAGTGTGTATAGTATAATGTAGCCTAGACCAATGGTCAGTAAATCTGGCCCACTGCCTCTTTTTGAAAATAAAGTTTTATTGGCACACAGCTTTGCCCATCCATTTAAAGATTGCCTATGGCTGCTTTTACACTACAATGGCAGCTGTACTTGTCTAACAGAGATGAGCAGTTGTGACAGAGACCACATGGCCTGCAAAGACTGAAATACTTACTATCTGGCCCTTTATAGCAAAAAGTGTGCTGATCCCTGGTCTAGAGAAAGTGTGGCATAAGGGGTTGGGGCATGGATTCTGGAGCCAGACCCCTTGGATTTGAATCCCAGCTTTGATACTAGCTCTGAGACCTTGAGTAAGAGACTTAACTTCTTTGTACCTCAATTTCTTCTTCTGAAAAACATGGATAACGAAGGTACCTTCCTCATGGAGTTGTTATATAAAGATTTTAATCAGTTAATACATGTAAATTCTTTAGACGAGGGCCTGGTATAGAATAAGCAGTCCATAAATATTAGAAATTATTATTAATAAAGGCTAGGGCCTTATCTGTTGACTGAATTTGAATGATTTATGAAAACTGGCTTGGATGGGGTATCTCTGAATCTCCACTAAGATGGAGAAGATGAAGGCAGAACAGTCTGCTATAAATGAAGTGAAAGAGTTACTAACTTACCCATCACTGATTGTGCCCTTCTTAGTCTTTATTATTTTATATATATGCAGGGAAAAGCAACGAGACACTTCACAAAGGTCTGGCAAAAAACAAGTCACCTACTCCAAATATGGCCAAATTCTATTCATGTAAAGATAGCCGTTCATTTTTTATTCCCACACATATAATTTCATTTTCTTGGCCTGGCCACCATCCTGTCTGTTGCCTCAGCTGTGGTGACAGTCTCTTCATAAATACTGTGTAAACTCATTTTTCATTTTTAGTTCCTTTCTCCTCATGAATCATATATCCCGCCTTAGATGGCTTTGTTGGAAGGTACTGCAAACAGACCTGCTTTATAAATGATGTTGAATACAAATAGAACTTTGAAGCGAGACAGGCAGATCCGAGTTTGAATTCCTGCTCTGTCCCTTACTTGCAAGTTGACTAACTTCTCTTAGCCTCAGTTTACCCACCTGCAAAATGGGGATTATAATGATCTCCACTTCATAGGCTTGGCGTTGGGGAATAAGTCAGATAATACATGTACAACACCTGTCACCCGTAGAAATTTCCCAAGAAGTGATAACTACAGTTATCGTTATTAGTAAAATGCAACACAGAAAATTTTGGTTGGTGTTTTTGTGTCCCACTGTGCTGAAATGCCTCATTCCAAGTATCCAGCAAGTGAATAGATTCTGCCCTCTTAGGAAATGGTATTTTTTTCCTCAAGAACATTTAGGTGCTTTCTGACTGTTATTAAATTAAAAGGTTTATCCCTCAGGAGAGAAAACAATCAACTCCTACACCAATTCTATTTATGAAACAAAATGCTTTGGTTTTTCCCTGACTCAAATCCTCCTTCATGTACAATCTCTTTGAAATAGCAGGGTGTTTAGAATAATTTTCACACAGTGCACATGTATGTGCTTGTGTGCATATGTGGTGTACCTGCATTTATGTGTTTATTTCAGGGCTAAGTTGCTACTTGGGGCTTGTCTTGAGAGCTGTCCTTCATCTGCTCTTGGATGGAAGCCAAGACCATGGTGGGGGGTGGTTCCTGGCAGCAGGAAAGCTTCTGGGTCCTTATGGTGTGGGTGCTTCAATGCTATGTGGATGTGGATAGGAGGGAAGCTCAACAAGAGGCAAATAGGACTAAAATTTGCAAAGACATTTGTTATCTTTCCTGGGGAAGTTCAGACATAGCCAGACACCAGTCTTCTAAAATTCAGATGAACGCAGAGGCTTCTACGTGGTTATGTCCGCATCTGTGTACCTCCCATTTCTATGGCATATGTTAAGCTGCCCGTCAAGAGGATGTCACTCCTGGGGAGAACCAAGTATCTTTCCATGTTTCTGTTGATGTAACCCACACTTTATAGTTGAGCTTAATGGAAAAATCATTTACTTGGAATCAGGAGTCATGAACTGGATTCTATTTCTCCTTCAAAACTGACATCAGAATGTTCTTATCTGGGAATATTCTTATGCCCAACCTCATACACAGCCTTTATCAGGGTTGGGTCACTTTCCAATACAATTGCATATTATGACGGACCTACTGCATTAGAGCTCTTACTGCCTTGTTATTGTCTGTTTGTCCTTCTTTGGCAGAAGACACTTAGTCTTTTATCTGTGAATCCCCATAACCAGCTTAGTTCAAGCCTCTGGAAAGTGCTCAGGAAAAGCTTGGTGAATAACTGGGGCATGAGAAAGAAGAAAAGACAACGCCAGACAGAGTATGAGGCATGGTTCTAATGGTACTTTCTGGATAAGGTGACCAGCTCATTCCAGTTTACCTGGGACTTTCCCAGTTTTAGCAATGAAAGTCCAGGCAAACCAGGATGGTTGGTCACCCTATTTCTAGATGAGGATTCTTGCACAAGCTATCTGATCACTCTGTGTCACACTTTCTTCTCTTTTACCATCAGAGTCGGCATCTTCAGAACTATCACTTACTTCTACCTGAAGTAGCTGGCTGTCGACTGTGTCTGCCCAGCCTTCCACTTTTCCCTCTGGAAACAGCACCCAGTTCTCCTTTAGGGGGCCATTCTTTCTCCAATCTTAGTCCAAGCGGTTGACTCACCCTTGGCTCCAAGCTTGGACACATAACCCAGGCCTAACCAATCAAAGTGATCTATAGTTTTGGCTGCCATGATTGGAAATTATCAGGAGACCCAAGCCCGGCCAAGAAGACACAATTCTGAGACCTTCGCTGGAAATACAGAGGAAGATGTGCCCTTATTTCACCAAAGCTTTTAGCTGGTAGGCTGTGAGTCTGATGCCATAGAGGACAGCCACATAAAGGAATGTACTGCTTGAATGAGCCAACCCAGAAGGCAGCAAAGCTGAGAGATGGAGAGAGGCACATCCTACCATTATCACTGAGCCCTCAGATCAAGCCCTGCCAGATTGGCCCTGGCGGGTTTTGTGATCGGAATATACTTTTGTGCTTTAGTTCTTTCAATGTAGAACCAAATTTGAAACCAAAGAGTCCTAACATAGTAAATTTACAGCAATACAGGATGTTAGAAATCAGGTTGTATATGTTTCACTTCCCAGTTTCTGAATCTACCTTAAATTTCCAATATTTAAAAAAATCTCCCTTTCTATCCGTGACCATACAACTTTGCACTTTTGTGCCTGAGTCAAATATTGCCTGTGCAAACAATGGCCGTGTAAAGAGTAGTTTCCTGCTCACAAGTGTCTGCTCCCCTCCCCTTCCTACTGAACACGTAACGTAACCAGACACAATGCATTTTATCCCTTCACTCAAGTCTTACAACAAATATAACAAGAGGTACTCATGTTGTCCCCATTTAACGGGTGAAAAAACAGAAACTTCCTAAGGTGGAGTAACTTAATCAGCATTGTGCAGCCAGCAGTTCCAGAGATGTAAATGGAGAGGAATTATAAAATAATAAAAATGTATTCTTTTATTTATGCATTAAAGCAAATGTTAGTAAGTGTCTGCTCTGTGTCAGAAACAGAATGCGCTGAAAATACTAAGGTGAACAAGACAGTCACAGGGATTTGCATTCTAATGGGGTGACGTAATACCCAAGAAACCACAGGAATATCATTGCTGGCAGTTATAAGAGCCAGGAGGACAATGAAGGGGGTAGTCAGTGCCTGGAGAGGGTTGAACATTTTACATCAGTTTGTCAGGATGGCCTCTCTGAGGAGGTGACATTTGAATGGAGACCTGAGTGATGAGAGGGATGAGACCAAAGCATGAACTGAGGGGTGGAGGGTAGTATTCCTGGCAGGTGGTTGGAATACCGACCTGCAGTGTGTCTCACTTAGATTAAGTGATTAAGTGCTTGTATATGAAAGCACTTGGTAAATTATGAAGGGGGTACCATCACTCATTTTGATGAGTCTTCATTTTGAGTCAGACCCCAGTGACCCACCAGCCCTAAAACTCTCTTCCTGGGGGTGAGGCTCCTGGATTGAGGCTCAAGTTTTTTTGAGGTCTTCCAACACCATCCATCTCCTTTTTGTGGCATTTCCTTTCTGAAAACCAGTTTCCTCATCTGTAGAGAATGCACGTAAGGCATTTCACACAATGCCCGCATACAATAAGCACTCAATAAATAATTCTTCACCATTATATTTAATTTCAGGAATGCATGAGAAGGACTCCTGTGGGGAAATGTTCTTTTTTCTTTAACACTTGTCTATCTTGATAGCTGTATCTGTTAAGATTCTTTGGCTGCTAACAGAAGTCTATTTTGGCTAAGTTAAGCCAAAAAAAAAGAGAGAGAGAACTTACTGGAAGAGTAGGCAATAGGCCACGAAATCAAAAGGCAAGTTTAAAATTAGGTCTCAAAAAGTACAGGAACCAGGACTGTTCCATGAACGTGCAGAGACGAAGCCGATGAATAGGGCCAAGATACACTAGGGTTTGAGTCATTCTTTTCAAGATTCAAATTGCAAGGAAATAGAACCATTTGGCTTAACTTGGGTCACACGCCCATCAATTAGCCTAGGAGTGATGGGGAAGTTTGGTTGACAGTCACTCTAACACTGTGATCAAAGGGAGAGAAATGCACTCCAAATGTAGAGCAGAAGTAGTTAAGATTCTGAGCAGACAAAAAGGCATAATGACCATTACCATGGGCAAATTTGACTCTAATAAAGGGATGTGGACTTCCACTGCCAAGGAGGAAAACTGTTTGTTTGGAGTTGTAAATATGATACAGGAACAGAAAATGAGAATATATAGGATAAATCAGTTTTTAGCATCCTTTGCCGAAGTAGTACTGTATAATTATTAGGAGCACAACCACTGGGGTTTGAGCCCCAGCTTTTCCGCTTGCCAGTGGTATGAGTTTGGACAAGTGATCTCTCCCTCCCTATCAGTTCCCAGAGCCTCATCTAATAACTGAACCTGCCTCATAAGGCTGTTATTAGAATTAAATGAGTTAATACATGTAGAGATCTGAGAAGAGTGTCCAACATGCATTAAGTGATCAATAAATTTTAGTTATTCCTATAATAGTTGATATTATTCAATTATACATATTATACAGTAGATAGGCTCTTGCTGTCTTCAGATTCAAAAGTGGTTCTGAAGATTACTGATGTGCAGAAATCTGTAAATTTTCTGAGGCACCAACTGGTACCTTCACTTCAGGGTGGTTTTCTTGTTCTCTAATATTATAACGTGCTTAAACCTTTGTTTCTTTACAAAGAGGACCATAAGAAGAGTGAAATCTCTAGAAGAACTTTATAAGGTGGTTCGGTGTCAGGATGTCTTAAGGAAGCACTAGCTCTTGACGGAAGGACATCAGGAGAAAGCCAGGAGCATGAACACACATTTTCAATGTCAAGAATCACTGTCAATACTCAATTGCATGTAACTTGGTTTGCTTCACAAAGTTAATCATGTAGTGTATTTAGGAACAGCAGAACCACCACCGACAAACACAGAACATGGAAAAAGGAAAAGATAAGGAAGGAAGAATCCTCCCCTCCCTTCCCATAGTTTGATTTTTCACATCTTTTGTGCCAACAATTAACCTAAATTGCAGCTGTTTCAGAATTTCTTATCAGTAGCTTTTCCAAACCAAGTCCAGTCCTGTACTAATGTGACCTCACGTTCAGAAGCAGAGCAGTGGACCAAGATGGGACTGTCAGGACTCTAGGAGTGGAAATACGCATTCTTCCATTGGGAGTCCTTCATGGAGCCAAAGGCGAATTCAATCAGGGACTCTTCCAGGGCCAGTCAGGAAATGAACAAACTCTGCAAAGTCGTAATGTCCTTACTTAGGGAATACAGGATGGGATTCCACGTTGCTGGAGTTCCTTCTCTCCCTCATTGCTGTATGTTTGCGTTTCCTTTTTACATGCCAGTGGTCAAAGTGAATCATGATATATTTTTGTTGTTCTTTAAGGGGAGCCCTTGAAAGCCATTCTGAGACTGAGGTCCAGAAATCTAATCTTTGTTTGAGTCTGTGTTTAGTGGGGATTCAAATCCCAACTTAATTTAATCTTTTGACTTATCCTGCAGGTACTGCCTGATTATATTCCATTGCCACCAGTAATAAGATTGCAGGGACAGAATCTTGCTATTAGCACTTTGAGAAACAAAAGCAGGACAAAAACTGGCACTGGTATGAGTCAATGAAACCTGCTGTAAATGAATGACGACCTCTGCCAGCATTTCCCCTACCGCCTCGTTTTAATAAGCTATCAAAAGGCTACATATAAAAAGTTGCAGATTCCACTGATCTCCAGAAAACCTCCAATTTCAACTAAAATGGAGAACCTGAAATCCTTTGGCAATAGATATGTTAAAAGAACAACCCCCAATAACAGACAGGTTCTGGTAATGATTTGTTAGTGATTTTGATGATTTGCTTATATAATCATTCTTCTTAGGGTTTTATCGTAGTTGGTAATTTTTAATGAACATAGAAATAATAGCCTAGTGAAATGGGAAAGATTTCCACCTCTGTAATTAGGCTGCCTGGGTTACAATTTTCTTGCTAGACTGGTAACCTGACAGGAGTTAATAACCTCTCTATGGCTCAGTTTTCTCACCCAGGAAATGGGAACAGTGACACTATCTATCTCACAGGATTTTTGCAGGATTACATGAAATACTGCATGGAAAGCCCCTAGAAAATTTGTTAGCAGATAGAAATTATACAAGAAGTATTACCTGTTCTTACTATTAAGAAAAAAAATACAGAAAAGTGGGAGAAAAAAATAACACTCCTTGTCGAAGAGCCATGATCTATCATTTTGTGCTCTTTCTTTGCTGAGATTCCTTAGCTTTATGGACTACGAGGAAAGTGGAGCAAATTCTATGGGGAAAAAAGTAGAGTGCAAAATCCAGTTGACAAGTAAACATGTAAAAAGCTTCTCAGACTCAATAGCGATCATTAAAACAAAGGAATATCAGATTTTCACCTAGCATGTGAACAGAGATGAAAACTATTTTAATACTCAGTGCTGTTGAAGGATGGTGAAATGATGTATATAAATATTAGGGGTCTTCCTTGCAAGCAGTAGTGACCTATTTAGCCTGATTTTAGCAAGAAGGTAATTTGTTACAATGTTATTGGGTCACTCACAGCATTTCTGGGAAAGCTGAAGAATCAAGTCCAGGGTTAGAAGCCATTTGAACGGCCTCAGATGACAAAGAGAATTGGTCCAGCATTAGGTGCTGCCCCATGGCCAGCCAATATCCCACGAAATTGACTGCTGCCTCAGCACCCTGCCAGTTGCTCCCCCAGGAACCTGATCTGGAGCTCAGAACCCCGCAGCTGCCACGGGGATGTCCCTGCAGCCCCTTGCTTCTTTGTACCACCAGCTCCCTTTTAAATTCTGGGCAAGCCTGGGCATCTCACTGGAAGAACCTAGATGACAAAACCGCTTCAAAGCAACATGGAGAAGTGAGCATGTGACTTTTCAGCAGCTATTGGGGGAGACAGCCTCTACCTCAAAACTAAGGGGATTTCTTCAACATAGAAAAGGATTTATGGTATATAGGGAAAAAAAGAACAAAGCATATATACACCAGCAAAAGACAGCATCTTGTATTACCTGTGAGACTATAAAGTAGCTTATTCTTTATCTGAAAGCAATTTCACAGTATGCTACAATAGGCTTAAAAATCATTCATATCCTTTGACTTTATAATAATCCCACTTCTGGTAATTTATCCAAAGGAAGTTATCAGAGAAGCAAATACTCATTAACCAAAGCCTTATATATTGATCCAAAAAAGTTGACAATACTCTTAGTTTTTTTTAACAATTAAAAGATGATTTAACAAAGGTATATTATTTTAAACTTTATTTGAATTATGTTAAGGGAAAAAGTGGGAACAATAAAAACTTATATTTACAATGTAATTGTGAGCTGGATGCTGTTCTAAGAGCTTTACATGAACTGTCTCACCAAATCGTCACAACAGTTCTATGAACCACAGAAGTGAAGTGCTGTTTTCAAAGGGAATTTAAGTAAATTGCCTCAAGGGAAGAGGAAGAGGAGAAGAAAGAGAGGTATCAGAAGTCTCTGAGTGGCAGCCTAGACTTTGTTAAGGTGGTAGGTACATCTCTCTTGCTGTGTTTGAGCAGAAAGTAGAGTTGCTATCTGCTGCTGTGAAACATTGATATTTCTGATCTCCCTTTAGAAACGGGATTCTTTCCGTCCCAAATGCTAAACAGATAATGCTTATTTCAAGCCTAAGCCTCACTCCTCACACATCACCCTCTATAAAGAATTACTATTTTTTGCTCTTTTTTAAAAAGCACTTTTTAATTTTAGAATAGTTTTAGATTTACAGAAAAACTGCAAAGACAGTATAGAGTGTTCCCATATACCCCAAACCCAGTGTACCATCTTCCATTGGTATGGAACATTTGTCACAATTAACAAACCAACAGTAAGCCACTATTATTAAGTAAAGTTCATATTTTATTCAGTTTTCCCTAATTTTTCCCTGTTGTCCGTTTTCTGTTCCAGGATCCAATCCAAGATATCACGTTACACTTAGTCATCATGTCTTCCTGGGCTCCTCTTGGCTGTGATAATTACTCAGACTTTCCTTATTTTTGATGACCTTAGTTTTAAGGAGGACTAGTCAGGTATTTTGTAGAATGTTCCCCAAATGAGATCTGTCTGATGTTTTTCTCAAGAATAGACTGGGGTTATGGATTTGGGGGAGGAACACCAAAGAAGTAAAGTGCCATTTTCACCCCATCATATCAAGGGTTCATACGATCAACACAACTCATCACTGCTAATATTACCCTGGGTAGCCTGACTGAGGTAGCTTTGGTCAGATGTTTCCACTATAAAGTTACTCTTTTTTCCCCTTTTCCACGCTGTAATCTTTGGAAGGATGTTACTATACACACCCTACGCCTAAAGGAGTCAAGTTCCACCTCTGTGAAAGCAAGTATCTATGGAAATTATTTGTAATTCTTCCACATGGGGTACTTGTCTATTCTCCCCCATTTATTTGTTTATTCAATCCTTTTTATATCAGTGGGAACTCGTGGATATTTATTTTGTAATTTGGGCTAATACTACTTTGTGTATTTTAATGCTCATATTGTTTGATCTGAAACACCAATAATGATGGTGAGTAAAGCCATTGTCCAACCCCAACCCAAGACACCTGAAGACCACTGAGTCAACACCCAACAAATATTTATTGAGCACCCACTGTACACCACAATGAAATGGACTTCTTGTGCAGATAATAATGCAATTGGCCATTGACCTTTCTGTTTGTTATTCTTTGTTTAAGATCAAGCATTTGATACCATCATGGAACCAATTTGCCCAGTGATTGGCTTCCACAACACTCCCTCTAAAGATATCCTCATGGAGAGGTCTCTACCTCACATTCATTCACTGATTCATTAGTGAGATCAAAAGCTTTTCCTAGTCTGCTGTCCAGCACTCCAGGTCAGCTACCTTTCTCACTCCTCACAATGTCTATTTCTTGTCTTTCACCTACTCCTTATGTGTCTTCCCCTTCAGCATTGACTTTGTTCACTAAATAACAAGTACTTGGATAGAAGATCTTAATGCATGAACTCATTCATCTTTCTTCTTCATTTCCAAACTTACAGACCTGTTTCTACCACTACTCCCTTTCAATCTGCCTCCTATAATGCAAAGCCAGTTTCCTCATCTCCAGTCTTGATACTCTTCCTACTGCCTTAAAGACTAAGTCCGTTAATTGCCCAGTGTCCCTTCTTGTCTTTTTAGTCTCTGTCTGCAAACACGTCCATCTTCACCATCATTATCGCTGCTAATATTTTTTGAATACTTAACTATGGGCCAGATATTGTGATGTGTTTCATTTCATCCTAACATCAACCCCATAATGTAGGTACTATCATTAACCCCATTTTTACAAAATAGGAAATAGGCTCTACCAGATAAAGGAACTTGACCAAGATCTTGTTGCTAGAAAGTGGCAAAGCCAGGATAGACATTATTAGCAAGGTGCTGCAGAAAATCTCCAACCATGCCACAAACATATTAATTCCTGCCTCTCCTTCAAAAAGTCAATGTTCAAGTAAAATTAAAAAATAACCATATTAAATCCTCAATCCCCTCCAGAGGGAATTGTGTCTGGAGCAAGTTAACTGTTGGAGTGGAGCCAGCAAAGAGAACAAACAAACCTTACAAACAAAAATGTGGATTATCCAAAGTCTCTAGGCAGTAAGTTTTAAGCCAAGCGAGCTGGGAGAAAACAGTACGCTAAACACACACATAATGACAAATATTTCAACAAATGACATCCTCAGGGGTAAGGAGTGTGAAAGGTCATCGGAGGGAAGAAATATATCTTGGGTCCGCAGGATGAATGCAAAACTAAGAAAACAGGGCTTTGATTCTGTCCTCAAATCCTTTTGATTTCTCTTCTTTTCTTTCTTTCTTTTAATGACAAAAGAAGCCTTCTAACCGGCAAGGTAAATAGTTCATGGGTTATTTATTTTATCTCTATTCCTAGTTAAATTGAGTTCAAAATAATTAGATAACCCTGGAAAAGCTGTGGCTGGTACTGCTAATTCCACCTAATGATTTTCCCGTGAAGTTGCCCAGTGAAAGGGGTTATCTGTTAAAACAAGCTTTAAACTATTAATAGAGTGAAATTACAGCTTCAGCAGCTAACCCCAGGTAATATGGCTCTGGTAGGGTATTAAGACTCAGGATTGGGGGCCAAGTTGTTCGTTTCCCCCAAATGACCTTTCTTCCTCACTCGCGGTTGACTGTACCATACCAGATGTAACAGTTAACTTGCTCCAGACACCTTACACTATTTGTGGCCTTAACTGAGGGACCTAAACAAACAAATTAATCACCCTGGCCCATAAAAATGACAGAATTCATATGGTAGCATTCTTCATTCTCTCCAATTTGTTTTCCTGAAATCCCCGCAGCAAGTTATTTGCTGAATATGCGAGTTTTTTCCCCCTTATGAAAATTACAAATTGTTGTCAAGGTTAATGAGTTAATATTCTCATTCAACATTTATTTTATGGGGAGACGCAGGAACGCGCAACTCTTCCTGTCCTTCTTTCCACTGCAAAGTCTGGTTTCTTAATCAAAATGACAAGGACACTGTCCTTTGTATGATACTCGGAATCATCGGGACTAAAAAATGAGCTTTATTAATCAACAGACCCTGATTAATTATTATAAAGTGCAGCGCCTACATTTCTGTACATTTTAATAATTCTTGCAGAAGGCTAACAATGTCCCTGGAGATTTGGAGTCTTTGGGGTTTGAATTTTTCTAAGTAATGTCACAATAAATAGTCAAGAGTAGCAGTGTTCTTTCTCTAATCCACTTCGCTTCAAACTGGCAACCCAGGGAAAATCTTCTTCTTCCTATTTCCCATCTATAATTCATCATTTGCATACAAAGTAAGGAGCCAAGAATCAGCCGTTTCATCAGTTTTCAAAATACCAAGGGACAATGAGGGTGATTTATCGTAGGCCACATGATCTAGTTCACATAATCAGAATATTTCTGTGGAAAACAGCCTGACATGATTTTGTGATAAGAGTGACCACACAAAAGATAAACGGAAGAAAGGTCAGGGGTCTGAGATCTTCCTGTGAGCCACCACTCCCTGACCTCCCTTCCCAGACACGCCCAACCCAAGTCCCTGTCAACAATGGGGTATTATCCATCCTAAGGGCTGCAGGCATACACACATTTTTTTAAGACTTCTGAACCATCCCTTTAATATATCACCAGAATATTGACTACAGCTGTGGAGATATTCTCTGTCTTGACTGGGGTCACGTCAGGGTATATACACTGGACAAAACTCATGGGATTGTACACTTAAGATCTTTGCATTCCACTATATATTAATTTGACCTCAATTTATATTTTGAATAAAGAGCTTATAGAAGAGAATTTAAATAGCAATGTATATATGTCTATAACGTAATAATGATATAAGCATATAGAAGTATGTATGTTTATATATGTGTATATATAAAGTCATATATATTTGCATGTGTGTATATATATACATAATGCCTATGACCAGCAACATTCTCCTGTTTCTTGTTCTCAAAAATAAATCTGAAGTGCACATGGATGTAAACCTGCTAAAAGAAGGAATGGTGGCTTCCAGGTCTGAGATTCTCTTGGGGCTTAAATGATTCTACCCCTGAGCATTTTGTAAGGTGACTATGGGGTTGGCAGATCCTCATGGCCACTGATTTTTTTTTTTTTTTTTCGGTATGCGGGCTTCTCACTGTCGTGGCCTCTCCCGTTGTGGAGCACAGGCTCCAGACGCGCAGGCTCAGTGGCCATGGCTCACGGGCCCAGCCGCTCCGCAGCATGTGGGATCTTCCTGGACTGGGGCATGAACCCGTGTCCCCTGCATCGGCAGGCAGACTCTCAACCACTGTGCCACCAGGGAAGCCCACGGCCTCTGATTTTTGATGCACTAGAATAGGGGTTCTCTGTTCTCTACTATGAAGATGATGATGAGGCAGCTCCAAGGGTCTGATTGGAAGGCCACCACAAGAACATCTTTGCAGCAGTTATCAACCACGGTGTTTCTACATATTGGCATGTTACAGTGTGTTGCGAAGTGGGTTTCAAGCTAATCATTGCCAATAATAAGGTACTAAAATGCGTAATGATCTAAAATATAATAGTAATGAATTAGAACAGGTACAAGCTTATGTCTGCCTACATATGGCCTGGACCACCACATTCATGGCAGAAGTAGGCCCCCGTAAACATGGTGGGATCATGGGATTCTCTGATTTTGATGCATCAGTTTATGTGGAAGGAAAAGTGTATCTTGAGCAGGACCCAGGCAGATGTGTCTGAGGCAACGTTATGAATTTTCCTTCAAACAAGAAAGGTTTGGGAGTAGTGGAGTGTTCCTTGTGCAACCCAGGGTAGAGACAAATAAATAAATAAATAATAGCCATACTGTGGTCAGAACAAGGAGAATAGGGGTGTAATCTGCATGGCTAGCAACCAAGGTCCAGATGATAGCAAAGAAGTTCGTACATGCTGCATAAATAGAGGATAAGAACAAAGACAGGATCCCACACACCCTACCACACACCCAACTCTAATTCCTATCTAATCTTCTGGAACTTAAAAAACAATCTTGAGAAAGAGGAGAGAACCCTGAATTGAAATTTTTATTTTCATCATTTGACCTGATAGGGACTTGCATCAGTTATGAATTAGGTCCAAAAGTATATAATAGAAAATCACAATAACAGTGACTTAATGAGATAAAGAAGTATTTATCCCTCATGTAAGCAATGCCTGTTGGTAGGCATTCTGGGGCTGGTATGACGGATTCAATATGTCACCAGGAGCTTGGGCTCCTTTCTTTCTGTTTTTCCATCCTTAGATGAGGTTTCCAACTTCAAGCTCTCTTTTGGAGTCCAATAGAACTGCTAGAGCTCCAGCCATTGCATCAGCATTCCAGGGGGAAAAGAAGAAGCAGCAGCAGGAGAAAGGCAAAGAACAGTTAGATGTCCCATTTTTAGCTTCCACATATCAACTTGCACTTTCATCTCATTGGCTGGAAGGTATTACATGACCATTGCTGGCTTCAAGTGTGGCTGTGGAATGTTGCTTTTTAGCTGGGCTCACTATGACCCTGAATAAAATTGGATATTTGCCGCAAAGGAAGAAAGGAAGTAATAGATATTAGGAAAGCAGGTGGCAATCTACAATCAGTAGTCTCCATCACAAGCCTCACAGTAGAAATTAAGTTGACTTAGAGAACATCAGAGATGCTATGCTTCTTCTTGTAAATTTGAGTTTGTGGCCTGAGATCTGTACCAGTCTCATCATGGATGACGTCTCTCCTTGAGTAGGAGAGAAAAGAATGCAGTCATAGGCAGAGCACGTGGATTTGGGAATAGCACACAGTCTCTCTTCTCCAATAGCCCCAACTATTACAATGTGTCATTTGTAGTTCTAGCAGTTATGGATTACTTTCAAGCTTGATTTCTTAATAAAATTCTTTTGAGCTTTCATCAAAGTCTAAATGCACCACTGGAAGTCCTATAAGTGACTCCACCACCCAAACTAGATGTCACCATGAAAAAAAAAGGATCAAGAAACCTGGCCTGCATGTTCCAAAGAAATACAGGAAAGGGAGAAATGTGATCCCACTCCACCGTGCTTCTGGGGGGCAGTCCCTCTTGCATTCTCAGGGCAGGAGTTTCCATTACATGTACGGTAGAGTCCTGATAAAACATATGTCAGATTTCTTTATGAGGCTCCAGCATTGTGAGTTCAGGACACATGCAGGTGCCCAGGTCAGAGATCTGTGCCTTTTCCTGCACAGTTTTACTATAGAAGTTCAGTAGGTACGTCTTAGGGCTCTGGAATCCCAGGTCTCCTCACCACACTTACATTTTACCCTGTAAAAGTACAATTTGGAACCACAGATAACAAGTAAATGAGATTATGATGTTAGCTTTCTCCAGAGATAACAGCAGTCCAGGTCATAAAACTACCATATGGCAGATTTGGCAGTCTTTGCTGAGCGCCATGGATTAATTATCACATAGACAGACTCCGGTCCCCATTTGCAAGCGCCTTGGGCCCCTGTGGCAGGGATTGGCAACCCGGTGAAGGCGAGAGCTTGTATTATGTTTGGCAGGGACACGATGTGACCTTACTGTGGCCAATTCTGTCATCTCTTAACATTTCGCTCATGATTAAGTTTATCATTTCAAACAAACACAAAATGTCAGGTCTCTGGGTCTATTTAACGTAGAGAGCCAAAATAGACCTCTTTGATTTAAAGGGGTCCAGGCCAAGGGAACGATCTGATTAGCTCTCCCATCTGACTTTTATTAGAGCTATCAGATAATACAGTGAGGGCAAAACCCTTGTTCCAATTGGCTGATGGCCACAAACCAGACCCACAGGGTACCCCACCATGTTTCCCTTGACATCTCCAGGTTACTAACTCAAAGCAATGGTTGCTGGGTTGATCCTCCTGAAATTTCACCTCTCAGCCTGGCACCTACTGGACCTGAATCACTTCTGTTCACCTACTGGACCTGAATGACTTCTGTTCATATCTATTCTGGTTCTCCATCAGTTGAGGATACCTGCACCTCCTGGACTTTCTGTCTGTTCCAACTCTCACTGATAAGGACAGATCAGAGGGCTTATCAACCTCTCCCCATCTGGGGCTTCAGCTAATATTCCATTCTCTCAACAGATGCCTTGATACCATTTGACACTGGACGCGGAGTGTTTGATGGTTTACTTCTCAAGCACTTCTTCACTCAACTGGACATCACCAAGTGGAAGGGAGGAGGGGAAATGCTCTGCATCAGCTTAGTTCTAAGGATGTTGCTGTAGAGATGTAACCGGTTGAGATCTGTACTCAAGGAGCTGGACACTTCCATCAGCTCTGCTTTCGTCCTGATCTCTGGTTTGTTTTATGATTATACCAGTCAATGTCACAATAACTACAGAATTCAGGCGACGATTTTTTTTTTTTCCAACTGGAGCAGAAGTTAAAGCCTCAGACTGCTCTGAGCTCATTCATTTGTTTATTTATTCAATAAACATTAAAATGCCTGCTCCGGCCCCTATCCCCTCATCAGATCATTATGAGGATCACCCTCTCTCTCTCTGTCCTACAGCCAAATGGGCTTTCTGAGTGTTTCAGATACGCCGAGGTCCCTCCCTCAGAGACTTCTGTCATGTCTCCTCATTCAGTGCCCTCCTTTTCCGTTTTATCTGACCACCACTTGCCTACTTTTATTCATCTTTCACATCTCTACTCAAGTGTCACTTTCTCAGAAAACAAACTGGGAAACTCCATGGTATCCCTTCACAACTAGAAGAAGAAGCAAATAACAAGGAACAATGATCACAGTTATAATTAATAAATTAATCGTGTGATGAATTTTTTAATATCCACCTTCCTTGCTAGCATGTACACTCCATGAAAGCTATGACTGTTTTTTTTAATAGATCGTTATTGGAGTATAATTGCTTCACAATGCTGTGTTAGTTTCCGCTGCACAACAAAGTAAATCAGCCATACGTACACATATATCCCCATATCCCCTCCCTCTTGAGCCTCCCTCCCACCCTCCCTATCCCACCCCTCTATGTCATTGCAAAGCACGGAGCTGATCTCCCTGTGCTATGCTGCTGCTTCCCACCAGCCAACTGTTTTACATTCGGTAGTGTATATATGTCAGTGCTACTCTCACTTCACCCCAGCTTCCCCCTCCCACCCCAAGTCCTCAAGTCCATTCTCTATGTCTACCTCTTTATTCCTGCCCTGCAACTAGGTTCATCAGTACCATTTTTTTTTAAAGATTCCATATATATGTGTTAGCATACGGTATTTGTTTTTCTCTTTCTGACTTAATTCACTCTGTATGACAGACTCTGGGTCCATCCACCTCACTACAAATAACTCAATTTCGTTTCTTTTTATGGCTGAGTAATATTCCATTGTATATATGTGCCACCTCTTCTTTATGTGACTCTATTTTGATCAGTGCTGATCCTCATTTCCTGCCCCGGTGTCTTACATGAAGCGGTGCTCAATAAATTCTTGTTTATTGATAAATTGAGTATTTACATGTGTTGCCCAGAGGGCTGCTCTTGAGGTGATAAATGAAATGGTCCCAGAGGAACCCACAGGTAAGGTGTGAAGGGTAAACAAAGGATGGAAAAGCAGTGTGATACCTGTTATAATACAGTACAGGTCTTGCAATGGGTAAAATGTTGGTATTAAAATATGTGGGTTTTCAGTGTCTTTCAGGACATTTCTATACCCCTGCAAACACTTTCAAGGAGATGGTAGATACAGCCTAGAATTTTTTTTTTAAAGCCAGTTTTCAATTCATTGAACTTGTAGAAAAAATAAAACCATGAAAGCCAAAGTGCTTTTGATTTTCAAGAACCAGGCTTTTTTTTCAGGGAAAATAAAGAGGTTTTATCAGAATTCTAAATATCAATGTTAGAAATTAGAAGACTAGATAAACACTATGTTTCATAAATAAACAGAAAAATAGGGGCAGATATATGATGATGTATTATTCTTATTCCAACTTGAGAAGGAAACTAAAAAAAAAAAAAGTAGGGCTTCCCTGGTGGCGCAGAGGTTGAGAGTCCGCCTGCCGATGCAGGGGACGCGGGTTCGTGCCCCGGTCTGGGAGGATCCCGCGTGCCGCGGAGCGGCTGGGCCCGTGGGCTATGGCCGCTGAGCCTGCGCGTCCGGAGCCTGTGCTCCGCAACGGGAGGGGCCACAACAGTGAGAGGCCCACATACCACAAAAAAAAAAAAAAAAAAAAAAAAAAAAAAGTAAAATGGTTGGGAGAAGAGTTTTGGAAAACAGAAAAGCCATTGGTGGGTATCCAAGAAAAAGCTCTTGCCTTTGTCCCCACATGAGAAACAGCCTTTGATGGGAGACATGGGATGTGAGACAAATGTCCAGATAGGTTTGGGAAAATTCTGGGTCAAGAGGATTTGTAACTCACTTCCTCTGGCACAGCCCAGTCAGCCTGTAAGCCTCTTAGAGAAGGCTCTGTCCCATTCAGCACAGAGAAACACGGCGCCAAAGAAATGTGGCATCCAAACAGTCTATTAGCAAGGGCTAAGGGACATCTCTAGATGTAGACTTATAAGGACAGTGTCATAGAATACTGACTGTGCCAGCCAAGAGTTCCTGAGTTCCCAGCTGCAGAGGGTACATGCTAAGATGCAGAGAATGGACAAAAAATGCAGGGATGCCAGACATGAGAAGGAGATTCCAGAACATGATCCCCAAACACCAGATGGAATAACCTATCCGCAGTGGAGGTCAGTGGGGCCATAGGGTGGTGTGACCCTGAAAGTTCCTCCCTTAATGCCAGGATGACCTTCTCATCATACTGCAACGCTCCAAAAATTATAGAACCAAGAGGGGAGGGTGATGGGTACAGAATCTTGAATATTACTGAGATTTAATTTGGAAGTGATGGAGGTGATGAGATGAAGAGTTTCTAGCTATAAATAAGGGCCCTTGAGTTAAAATTTTCTTTTAGCTGTAAGAAAATAAATCTACATTTTTGCAGCCCAGAGGCTATGACCGTCAACATCTGAACCTGTTACAAGTTGCTGTAAGAGCTAAAAAAAGGAATAACTAGGTCTGTCCACGGGTGAACAGAAAGAAGATATTTGAGTTGGGTCAAGAAACATAATTAGGAGTGTGCCAACTGAAGGTGGTGGGAAGGCAGAGGGAACAGCAGGTGAAAAGAAGAATGAAAGAGCCCGGCCCAATCAGCGAAAAGAAAGGGGATCAGAGTGGCCAGAGCACAGGGCTTTCCAAAAGGATGAGGCTAATCTGAGGAATGAGGAATGCGGACTCCATTTGCAGCCTTTGAGAATGGACATTTTTACAAAGGAGAATAAAGTCGGAGTCTTCTGTAATAGTAGAGAAAGCAGAACAACTTCTCTAAAGGATAGTTTGGCTTTATCTCTCAAGGTTTAAAAGGCACATGGCCTTAATCAAGAAATTCTACTTCTAGAAATTTGAATCAGAAGTGTTTGCTTGCCCATGTTCACAAAGCTGTGTGTACTTAAAAATTATTATTGGAACAATGTTTAAAACAGGAAAAAAAAAGTAAATAGTCTAAACGTTTGTTTTAGGGGACTGATACAGTAAAGAGGGAAATATTATATAGAGGTTAAAAGGATTAAGAGTCATTACTATTCTCTGAAGTTGAAAGATCTCCAAGGTATAATTAAGCTGCAGCTTCATCCCTTTAATAACTTATGTCCTGAAGCAGTTTATTTAACCTCTTTGTGCCTCTGTTTCCTCATGTGTAAAACAGGGATAGGAATATGGACCTCTCATGAGGATTAAATGAGTGGATACATATAAAGGGTTTAAAACAATGTCTAATGCATATTAAATACAATATGTATGCATGATTGTTATTATGTATTAAGATAGAAAAATGACACAGTACAATATGTATCGTGGCATCCCACCTGTGTAAAAAAAAATACTTGCATGAAGGTTACATAACAAATATTTATAATATCTTTCTGAAAGAAGATACAAGAAACTGTTGGCAGGTGATATATCTAGAAGTTGTTAACAGAGGATAAAGACTAGCCGGGAAAGGGGCCATTTCATCATTTTATTCCCATCTGTACTGTTTTTAATTTAAAACAAAGTGCTTGCATTATTTGTAAAATGACCCCCAAAAGGCCAATAACAAAATTAATGATAATGTTTGAAACATTTATTTACTAAATCACTTTGAGACTGATCTACATGAATTCAACAAATAAAATATTTAATGGAAAATTGTAGTGAGCAATGCAATATACAGGTCATGATGCTGTGAAAGGTTTGTAAATTCTCAAACTCAGAGAAAACGACCATGGCCCCGTTTCCCAGACTGCCACTTTTAAGGTGGAAATGGCTTCCAATTATTATTACTAACATTATTAAATATTATTAATAATCATTGTTAAATATTATTCTTATCATTTTAGTTCTGCAACTTACTAGCATAGCGACCTTGGCAGGTTTTATAACGTCTTTGGCCTCTTCTTCTTCATTTGAGTGTAATAATTGTTCTTACATCAGGACAGCAGTGAGGATTAAATGAGACAATGCATGTTAAGCACTTTGCACTAGCATATAGTAAGGGCGCTAAAGTGCATGGTAATAATAATAATTTTACCCTCATCATCTTATATTAACCACACTCAGGGGCATTTTCCCCTGCTAAGACCATTCTCCTGAACCCCATGCAAAGGAAGGACTGATTCAAAGAAAAGCTTCTGAACAATTCGAGCTTCTTTCTTACAGACACCGTTCTCTACATCCATAGATGAACCCTTCTGGATAGTGGGCAATGGAGAAGACTGATGTAAAAAGGAACAGTCCATAAAAAACTGACTTACTGTTTTCCAGGTATTTTGAAGCTCTGGAACCCTGGCAAATCAATATGCTTGGGTAAAATGAATTTCCAACTCCCAAGAAAAACCAAACCAAAACCAAACCAAACAATAACAATTGCTTTCTCTGCTCTGAAAGAATGCCCCACATCCCTGTCTTTGGATAAGATGATATCATCAAGACACCATCATTCAATGCCAATTTATGAGAATCAGCAATGCAAAGTAGAAAATTAAGTCATGGTGGGGATGTAGGACAGGGGTATAATTAACACTGACAGGTGCTTGGATTTTTTAAAACCAACATCAGGAAAACCACACAACTACAGTGTAATGTAAAACATTCTCCTGAGCTGGCAGGGAAGTGGACTGTGCAACCCACAGGGTCTCCGTTCCAACTCTAATTGCTATTATTCTCTGGGATGTGATATCTTAATCAGAAACAATAGCTTGTCTAATTGACTGAGGTTGGGAGGAGGCCTGCTACCTCTCGCAGATAACTGAACAGCGAGCACAGTAAATGAGTAATGCGGTGAAATTAAGAAAGGACAGTTCAGACAGTGAGATCAGTTAGATTGTGAGCCATCATACAAGAGGAGGCCCAGAAGCTTCTTCACTTAAAATACTGAAGACTAGAAAGGTGACATAGAGAACATCTTCTGAGGAATTATCTTTTATTTGCAAGATCGGATGGTCCATTTTCTTTTTCAAAAATAATGTGAAATAATTGCTCACCTTTATAATGTGTCTTTCATTTAAGGAGCTTAAACAATATTCACATATAGCATGTTTGTATCTCTGATCATCATGACAAAATGGTTTATTGTAATCTCAAATTTTCAGATGTGGAAGTTAGGACAAAAGTGATCTATTATCTCCAACATACCAGATGTATTATCATACATAAAATGAAATATAATATAGGAAGGATCCTATATGAGAAATAATGAGTCTAGTACAAAACTCTTATGTCCCCAAACATATATGAGGAATATTCAGTATAAATAACACAGCATAGCTATTTTGATTCAAACCTTCTGCTGGCATGTACCTGGACAAAAGAGAAAACATCTTTTCTCTGAAAGTCATTTTGTTAGAGAGTATTTGCTTATACAGTTTGAATATACTTAATCTATAAGTCTGACTGCAAAGTCAGAATGCAGCTTGAAAGCAAAGGACCAAGAGCCAGGAGAGCCTGCTTCTTCCCGGCAAGGCATGTGATTTTTTTAGTCAGGTCACTACGTGTCCCTGGAGTGACACTTCCTTTATGTTTCCACCGCCAAGGACTCCTTTCTTTCTCTCCCATCCCAGAAGAGCCACCCTTCTCTGTCACACTTCATCTCCTACATCATGGACCTATTGTTCCTCACCCCTTATTTTATTATTATTGCTATTTGCTCATCACCTGCCCATCAACTTTTGATTAGGAGATAAATATTATTATTACACCCAAGTGAACCAACAACCTGATCTGTTGAATTACTCTGGGTTAAGCATCCCTTAATCCTCTAGAACATTACCATCAGTCCATGCCTCTCTGTTCCTCCCTATCAGGGCTTCTACAGGTCCAGGGGCCCCAAGCTGGGAGTACTAGACAAGGTTCCTCAAACTCCAATGAACGAAGAAGGGATGATTAAGGGCAGGGTATACCTGAGAGCCTCCTCTTTCAAGAACTCCATTCCACCACAGTTGCCAAGTGGGTGCCCAGGCTTAGGGTTGAGAGACCTTCCAACTTTTAGTTAGAAACTGGGATTTTTATGTGAAGCTCATGATGTTTAAATATCGGCTACCCCTGTATTCATCACCTCTAAGATGCCATCATTTTAGATGCATCTTTTTTTTTTTTTTTTTTTTTTCTGTATGCGGGCCTCTCACTGCCGTGGCCTCTCCCGTTGCGGAGCACAGGCTCCGGACACACAGGCTCCGCGGCCATGGCTCGCGGGCCCAGCCGCTCCGTGGCATGTGGGATCTTGTGGGATCTTCCGGGATCGGGGCACGAACCCGCGTCCCCTGCATCGGCAGGCGGACTCTCAACCACTGCGCCACCAGGGAAGCCCTAGATGCATCTTAATTTCTCAGAAGTTAAATATTTTTCAAGTGCTTTCCAGAATCAGTGAAGTATAGTAGGTTTATGTTTTTTTCAACAGTCTATAATTTTTGCTTTACAAAATTTTAACTTATATGTAAAAGGATCATGGGACTGAGTTGAGCCACTGGCCAGCAGTTTTGCTTTCTTAATTCTTGCCTAGTCCACACGTTCTCCAATAGCCTTTCCAGCTCTAATATTTGATTATTTTACTCAGTCAACAACATTGAAATAATAATAAACAGAAACCTTTTAAAATATAATTTCTCCCGGAAAACCAGTATTAGAACAAATTAACTAAGCACTTTGTAAGTCCTCGGTAAGACATATCAAACACACCCCCCTTTAAATAAACCCATACAGAACTAAACGAGAGTTGGTTCCAATTTGGTTCACTGACATATTATGCGTCCTATAAAATTAAGAATTTATTGACGTTACTCAGCTAAACTTTATATTCTGAAACCATGATTTTCCTAGCACTTCGCAGCACGTCTACCTCCCAGACTCCTGGCGCATGTTGCCTCACAGGCCCTACACAAAGCCCTGGTCTATTTCACCCTTCAGGTTAGGACCTGCTCTGTGTCAGGTGCCAGGGGATTGTATGTGTCATGTCATTTCATCCTCACACAGCACTCTGAGGTAGGTGTCGAGCAGCGCTCATACTGAGATGGACACTGACTCTTAAGGAAGTTAGAAGACTTGCCCTGAGTCACAGCTGATAACGTTTGGCCCTTCCTCATTCCTCTGGCCATCGCCGTGCTCTCTGTGCCCTGGAAAACGAAGTAGTACTCCCTAGCACAAAGGGTTCTTCTTTCCAAAGCTTCTGCTTGAGTTTGGCCAATGGAGAACATCAATAGGAAGTTAGAAGGAAGGAGGAGAGAGAGATCTCAGTATAGTTTCCCTCAGGCTCCCTTCCTGAGTGGTCATAACAAGCTGATGGGGACCCCCGTTATGAGGTGGTCCTCTCCACATAGCCCTGTCCTCTGAGTCTGGTCATCTGTCCTTTCTCTTGCCTCTCCAGGCACAGGAGTTATAGCCCTCAGGTTCTCCACTATTCCTGGACGTTTCCCTGTAACCTGCCCACAGCTTTGTAAATAGCCTCTTTATTAACTCTCTTAAAAAATATGCATATTGGGGCTTCCCTGGTGGCGCAGTGATTGAGAGTCCGCCTGCCAATGCAGGGGACACGGGTTCGTGCCCCGGTCCGGGAGGATCCCACATGCCACGGAGCGGCTGGGCCCGCGGGCCATGGCCGCTGAGCCTGTGCGTCCGGAGCCTGTGCTCCGCAACGGGAGAGGCCACAACAGTGGGAGGCCCGCGTACCGCAAAAAAAAAAAAAAAAAAAAAAACAACGTAAAAAATATGCATATTGTAGGTGCCAGGCTGAGAAAGTTCCAAGGACCAATCAGAGACTCAAATTTAGGTCCCAACAATGCAGAATCAAGAATTCTTTTCACCAAACCACAGAACTTCTCAAATATCTCCTTAAAAAGACTCTGAGTATGTGGTATCACACTGGTCTGTTTTTAAAAGGGGGAAAAATAATTTAAAACAGTTGATAGTTGCTTCCTGTGGCATAACATCAAATACCATTTCTTTGAGAATCACCTAGCACCTTTGAACTATTTAGAAAAAAAAGTTATGTAAATCCAAGATGTTAATAGTATATCATTTTTGCCCAGTGATAAAAGTGTCAGTGACACAAGGCTACTATAGGATAAAACCATTTCAGCAGGAGAAAATCTTTAGGAAACAGATCCTACTACAAAGGAATTCACTTTGTATAAAAAGTATAGGTTTGTTGAATTCAAAAAGGTGTCAGAAGATTTACTAATGCAAGGAGGCACACAAGATTATCTGTACCTTGAGAATGGAATGTTTCATTTCCTATGGCATTAGTCAATGGTATCATTAATTGCACAGGTGGTCACCTGGAACTGCTTCAGGCATACCTCAATATTTGGTTCCAATAGACATTATAAAATAAGTTTCCTTAATGCCGATAATATTCCTCTTCTATTGCTTTTTATTCATATAGCTTCAATTCATATACTAACTAGCTCACCAAGCAATTCTGGGTTCCAGTTTATTTTTCTGAAAACTAATGATAATATAAGAAGTAAAACAACAAGTTTTTTGTTTTTTTTTTTGCGGTACGCGGGCCTCTCACTGTTGTGGCCTCTCCTGCTGTGGAGCACAGGCTCCGGACGTGCAGGCTCAGCGGCCATGGCTCACGGGCCCAGCCGCTCTGCAGCATGTGGGATCTTCCCAGACCGGGGCACGAACCCATGTCCCCTGCATCGGCAGGCGGACTCCCAACCACTGCGCCACCAGGGAAGCCCAACAAGTATTTCTAATGAACACTTACTATGTTCTGTTTTCCCCCTTTTAAAAATGGCCCATGGTAAGCCATCTATATGCATTTCCACAATGTATGTATCGTATTTAATATTTAATTAAATATTAATATTTAATATTTAAATATCATAGAACCATACTAGTATCATTATCCCCAAGTTACAGATGAGAAAACTGAGAGCCAGTGTGTTTATCTTGCTCAAGGTCAGACAGCTCAGAGATAACAGAACTGAGACATCAATCTACTGCAAAGCCAGCACTCTTAAGCGTTTTCCAGAGGTACAAAGTCAAATGCAACCTAAGACCAGGTAGGTACATAGAACTGATGGTGCCAGCTGGGAGCAGAACAGGGAGGGTTATAAAATTGGAAAGTAGATGCCCCACCTAAAGGGACAGTCACTGTTCAGCTCCAGCTGATCAATCATTTCCATAAGAAATGAGGACACAGTGTAGCCATGTCTTTGAAAGTTTTTCAAGAGAAGTGGAAATCCTGAATTTTTATATATGAATCTCCTAATTTTTAAATGCAGGTTATCACCCAGTAAAAATAGTTTTGGTGTTCAAACTAAGCTCATGGACCACAGGTCTGTGGCTTGCGCTTTTGTCTTAGCTCCTTGGTAAACAGAGAAGGCTCATTTCTACAATCCTTCGAACATCACCAAGGCCCTGGAGTTAGTTACAGCAAAGGTGACCAACCCATCTTCGTTTGCCGGGGACTTTCCTGGTTTCAAAACTCTAAGTCCAAGGCCCCGGGAAACCCCAGCCCCAGGCAAAGTGGGATGAATGGTCACCTAGTTAAAGCAGAGAATTGGCTTCTGGCATTTACAAAACTCCAGAAGGTCAAATAACCTGACCTTTAGAATGTGTCCTTTCGGGGGAATTTCACTCTCCTTGGAGGTGATAATTTGCTAAAGCTTTTGGTCTTCACTTCAAAAATTAAACTGCCCATGAAGCCAGGATGTAATATTCCCTGGGACAGCCCCCCAAAGCGAGTTTCCGAGAAACTCTCTCAGTGAGGAAGGGAGGGCACCAGAAGGCAGGCGGACATCCCAAGAAAGCTTCTGCTTGTTGTTTGTCAGAGAATCCTAATTCGAATCCAAATGGGAGCTCGCCATTATCGGGGACTCACACAGCTCCAGGTAAACAGCTAATGAGCAGGCTGCCAGTTCCATTTTTATCAAGAGCCCTCCGAGACTCAACCGTGCCATTTCATAAAATATGCAGATGATGGTGCGGGGAGAGGAGCAAAGGCTTTGAAAATGATTCACACAACCTAAAAATGATGTTGAAAAGGGAGGAATTAAATATTCACAAAGTGAGAGAAATTAAGGCATATTAACTGTTAGAATGTGGAAATGAAATGAGTAGCATGTACAGAGTTGATGAGAACTGCATGATTACAGATCTGTCAAAAGTTTCTAATTCTGACACCGCGCGATGCGGAGGTGCTAGTTGGCTGGTAAGGGCAAAATATTAGGTATGGGACAAGCCGCACGACGCTGACAGATCAGAGTCAAAGGGAGGAAGACACAGCAGTGATTAACATCAGGCTCCGCTGAGGGTGAACTCCACGTTCGCAAAATGAATACTAATTACGAGCACAGAACAGACTTTAAGTTGGCCAGACGCTGATGCTGAATGTGGCTATTAGGTCTGTAATGAGGAAGGCACAAGAAGGCCTGAAGGCCAGAGAGGCTAAATTCAGTGAGGTCATCCCACCCTCCACTTTTAGGGGATGGGAAGCCAAGTTGTGGCCCATCCAAACTAGAATTAGCAGTAATTATTATATAATATGTAATGATGGGATTTAAATGGCTAACACATTTTCTCTGCTGAGATCATTTAGACATGATTCATACAAATGATTAAATTAATAGATCTTCCTCTTTTCAGTCTGCCAGGCAGCTTAAACTAGATTTTTCAACACAGACTGATCCTAGTGAAATCATATGAATAGAGAGATTTACGGAAATTGCAGGAGGAATTGGTTCCATGTATAAGGGCACACTAGGGTTTAGAGAAATTCACAAATTCACCTAAAGGATGAACACAACTCTTGGCCCTTTCTCCTTTTTTTTATCTACCTATATTTTTAAAGGAGGTTTTAGAGGTAAAGATATAAAATCACCCTCCTCAAAAATAAAGAGATACAACACCAAAGGCGAAACAAGTATTTATAGAGTTGCTTTCTTTACATCTAAAATGCAGCCACTTTTCAAAGAAAACAACTGATGTATGTAAAAATAGATTTTAAATAATAACACGGAGCTGATTCAGAGAATTTTAAAATTTAATGCCAATGGAAAACAGTTTAAAAGATGATAGTATTTGCATATCAGGTATTCATGATTTCAATGCAGCATAGAAATTTCCAAGACAAAGTCAAGAAAAGATAAACAAATTGCAAACAAAAAGAAAAGCTTAGAGTCATCTTTAATAAAGCATTTCTCTGCTAATATTCCTCCTTAAATCCCATCATTGTCATTGGATTTGGGTTTTTTTCCTCCTGCAGAAGTATAAAGCAGTTATTAGGGACCTGAGGAACTGCCAGAGACCCACCATGTTTTCTGAGTGGAGGGTTTTCTAGTCCCATCAGCTGCACAACATACGAGCAAATTAACAGGCACTTGGGGAGGAAGCCCACAGTGTGAGGCTCAGGCATGTAATAATTAACATAGCCTTGCTACCTCCGTGGCATCTTGGGATGAAAATATTAATCATTCACAGCTGTGATCGCCTCAAAATCTATTTTATGGCTTTGACACATCCATGAATAATGCCACTTACTATAATGTGCAGAATATCAGAAAGAATATTTTTACAGCATGGCTGTTCTTCTATAATACACTGTCAAAAGCCTGGTTCCTGCAGCATCTACGGAAAACAGAACATAACACAAACCTAATTCTATACTATACTTTACTGAGCACCTACTATGCACCAGAAATTCCATGTATTTTTTGCTCACGCCTTACAATGGCACTATGAAGGCAGTGCTGTTATTATCTCCATTTTATAAATGAAGACATGGAAGGCTGAGAGGTGAAGGTCAAACTGTCCAAGAAATAAAGGCAGGATATGAATCTCAGTCTGCTTTGGTCCAAAGCCCATGCTCTTCTGACAGCATGAAATTCAAAGGGAACTCTAAATATTACTGTGACATTGGTTTCCACAGAACCCTCACCTTCCTTGGTCTCTGGGAGAATCACCTTGGCAATTAATTCATTTATAAAATTATTCAGAATGTTTTCTCCACTGCTTCATCACTTTCATTACCCTTCTTTTTTATATTTCCTACCCTTGATATGAGCACTTAGCTCAAGTTCACACCCTTGCCAATTCATTCTCCACACTGCAGTCAGAGTGAGTTTCCCAATGTAAATCTAGTTGGGGGGCTTCCCTGCCTAAAATCGTCACTTCACTTAGGATAAAAGTGGACAATACATTGCCTACAACATCCCAGGTGACCTTGAACATCCTTTGTGCCACCCTCCCCCACCAGCTTCATCTCCTGTATCCCCCTTTCGAGATCTTTTACAAACATCCAGAAAAGAGGAGGTCTCTGCGTTCCTCAAAGCCATCAATCTCATCCCATCTCAAGCCCTTCCATATGACTAAGATGTTTCTGGCCGTAACACTGCTTTTCTAACACTACTGTCCCCAGTCCCGTATGTTGGCTAATTCTTTCTCATTCTTTGGATCTTCCTTCACTTAAATTTCACATTCTCAGAATTGACACCCCTAACTCCTTAGTCTACTTTGAGTTTTCCAGATGCTCTCAAACTCTACCCATGTTCTCCCTGGCAATTGTCACTATCATAAGTAAACTGTTCTTTGTGTGATTGTTTGTGGCATAACATCTGGCCCCCATGAGAGATTTTTTTTTTTTTTTTTTTTTTTTTTTGCGGTACGTGGGCCTCTCACTGCTGTGGCATCTCCCGTCGCAGAGCACAGGCTCCGGACGCGCAGGCCCAGCGGCCACGGCCCACGGGCCCAGCCGCTCCACGGCACGTGGGATCCTCCCGGACCGGGGCATGAACCCACGTCCCCTGCATCGGCAGGCGGACTCTCAACCACTGCGCCACCAAGGAAGCCCCCCATGAGAGATTTTAAACTCCATGATGGCAGAGGCTATGATTTCAGGGTCAGGCACATAGCTGGTGCTCAGTAACTGTGTGTTGACAGAAGGAAGGAATGAAGGAAAGACTGAATGAAGCATCTTCATTTTCAGCCAGGATCCTTTCCTCCTGCACTTTCTCCATTGTCTTAATTCAACAGGGAAGGCTTTCCTTGCTGACATTCACACTCTTGGCAACAGCCAGGAGTGATGCATCAGGAGCACTGTTGTTTTGTCAGGAGGGGGAGGCTGCATTCATGCCCTTGGAGAATCTTCAGGCTGCAGGAGCACGGACTACCCCCAGGCTCCCAGAACTTCTGCAGCACACCTGCCTCAGGTAGTTGTAATATTGTGCTGTAATTGCTTGTTTGCACGGTGGGCTCCCTCCCTCTTAGACTATGAACTCCCCAGGGCAAGAACTCATATGGTATCTGTATCCCTTCAGCATCCAGCCCATGGCCTGAGCACACGAGGTGCTCAGTAAATGACTGTTGAAAAACGATTTCATTAGGGAATGACTCAGCGAGTAATCGAACAAGTAACTAGGGGAATTAGTAAATTAAGGAGTTAATATAAAATAAGTGAAAGTGAACATGAAAACAATTATTCACCCAAGTGTTTCCTAAGGTGTAGTGCCCATCCCATTGGTGAGACACAGAAAATTTTGAGGAATACACAACTTTTTAATTTTCGTTGCTAAGGAATGACAAAATAGATGTTAGGAAAAATTAATTTGCACATTCTTTATATCATTGATATTATTACTTAGGACAATTCGAGTTAAATAAAAATACTAAGTGAATATAATATTAGTATTACCAAAAGTTACTTGGATATGGCAATAATGATGAAATTGGTATTATAAATGAGTGAGCCTTGGGCACATATGGTTTGAAAATGAGTGGGGGAAAAATGCCCTAAGATTTCATGAGCTTTTACTATGTACCAGGCACTGTTTTAAGTGCTTGATCTATATAAACTTGTAGAATCTTCATAATAGGAGTGAAAACCATCCCATTTTACAGTCTCTTCTCACTCTATGATTCTCTCAGAAAGAGTTTCACACCCTTTCCCAGGCAACAGGGTCATGACTGCTCCAGACCCAACCAACTCTCCTTCCCTTTCCAAATCGTTTTCTCATACTTCTTTCTCTGCCTGAAACGCTGTCCCTAAGGCCCTTTGTGCGAATCCTAAATCTGAGTTCGGATTCGGCTCCTTGGGAGCTGGGGCCACCGGATAACCTTCCTGCTCTACATCCTCCTTTCCTTCAGGAGTCAAGTGGAGGCAATAACAGCCCACCTCCTCGGGCTGCTGTGAGGAGTAAGTGGGATGAAGGTACTGCAAGCTAGCGAAGCACCGTAACTGGCACATGTTATTAACCCTCAGCATGTGGAGGCTTTTATCCTGCAGTGGGTTGAGCTCAATCCATATACTCAGGAGTGCAAAGAATACATTTATTTTCCTAACCCTAAATTTAATTTCATTTTCAAGCCCTGTTCCGCCAGGTGGTAGGAACGTAATTGATTCAGGGTCTCACTTCCTCCCTTTCTTTGAGGTTGAATCTTAAATTCCAGAGATGGAGTTTCCGGTCACTGGCCACAGTTACTTATCTGTATGGATATGCGATTATATGTCCTCATTTAATCTTGGTCATGAGAGTTAAAGGTGCCTCTTCTCACCACAACACACGAAGCCCCAACAGCGATCCTTGCAGCTTCCAGGCCATGTCTGAACTCTGATTCTCCCCACTCTGCACTATGGTAAGGGAAGGCTGGGCACTGAATTAGACCATCTGCCTATCATCCTGCATCAGTCCAGATGTGGTCGCAGAGAATATTTGTACACTGAGGCACTTAACAATTGCTGGAAGGATTGCAGTGTCACCTTCTAGGTGTGACTTCTGAAACCACACTGCAGAACTGACTTGCCAGGGAGCTGCAACCTCTGCAAACATCAGAAATATGAAGAGTCAGGAAGCTGCCCCTGGAACTACTGGCTTCAGGACCACTTCCTGATTCAGGGTGAATCCATAACAGCTGGCTCCAGAGCCATGCCTGCCATATTTGCACTGGCAATAACATAGATGCTCCACACTCTGCCTCTTGATACCCACAAAACCAGCAACTGGGTACTAGGACTGCTTTTAATGCTGCTATGGAAACCCCGATCTTCCATGACTATGCATTGCAGAAGAAACCACAGAAGTGACTTCAACCTCACTCCCGCCTTCTACTTCTTAGGAAAGTGCAAGGTGGGGCAAGGATGAGGAAGGAAGGAAGAACGTGAAGACAACTACCAAGGAGTTTCTAAGATACCTGGCACCTTAGGTCTCTTTCCCGCCTTTGTAGGCTCTGTACAAATTCCGGGTTCACAAATTTTGTCATGCAAGCCCTTTCCAATGCTTTATCCTCTCAATGTTCTCTTCACAACCACTCTGCTGGTATTATTATCTCCCCATTTTACAGGTGAGGGAACTGAGGCTGACAGGAATAAAGTATTTTAATGCCACATAGCTGCAGGGATAGAGTCAGGTTTGTTGATTATAAAACTTATTCAACTTGGATTACTAATACAAAATTAGATTAAAAAGTGAATATCTATTTGGAATAAAAAATCAGACAAATTATAAATTTTAAAAAGCTAACAAATCACAAAATCTGGGCAAATAATATTTTATTAACTGCCTGACATCTCTAAAATACTTTTCTTACATTTTCTTTTTTTTTGCTTCATGCTCTTTGATTATCTCATCAAGACAAAGACTTTTATAAAACATTTTCCTATGGAGAAAATAGAAAAATTACTTAGTTTTTCCCTTAGCATGGTTGATCAAAATCTTTTCTATTATTAGTAGTTTACAAATATTTATGCAAGCTTTACAACTCATTATTGGTAATATCCTATAAATTTTTAGGATAATTGTCAAATTTGGGGAAGTGTCTTCCCTAGGTGAACTATAGAATTTTAGAGAAATTTCAAGTTTTTTGTGTAGTGACTAATCTTAAATTCTTTGAATTAAGGACTCCCAGTTACCGGTTTGTTACTGATGTTCTTACTTAATGGTGTATTCTGAGTTTTATGTTATCTCATCTATGCTAGAATTTTGTGCCAAGTCAGCAAGAAATTTAAACAGTGAAATTATGATAATTTTTAATATTTCCATTAAAAAATAATATACGGGTCCGCCCCACCTACCCGAGTGAGGCGGAGCCGGCGCCCGCCCAGAGGAGCAGCAGGAGGAGAGGTCGGAGTCGTCTCCAGGAGCCCTTAGAGACAGAGTCCCCGGAAGCGGCGGTGACGGCAGGGGCAGCGCACCGGCAGATTCATTCCATCACCTAAAACCTGGTAACGGTGGGCCACGCAGAGTCTTACTGATTTCAGGTGAAACCGTAACTGAAGATGTCGAGCAAGACAGCCAGCACCAACAACATCGCCCAGGCAAGAAGGACTGTGCAGCAGTTGAGAATGGAAGCCTCCATCGAAAGAATAAAGGTTTCAAAGGCATCAGCGGACCTCATGTCCTACTGTGAGGAGCATGCGAGGAACGACCCTCTGCTGATGGGGATACCAACTTCAGAAAACCCTTTCAAGGATAAAAAGACCTGCATCATCTTATAGATGAGTAGTGAAGTGGTTCCTCCCCTCTTCTCAACAAAGCAAATGATGAGCAGCTCCTTGAAAAGATTGACCTTTGGCTTATTTGGTAACCACTGCTAATAACTAAAATGCTCTTAACTAACTTGGAATCATGGACTCTGAAGTCTTTGTTTTCTGAGTTGTTCTTTCTCTAAAATGCCCTTTAATGAATTAATACAGAATAACAATCTTGTTTTCCATTTGTTAACTCTGGTGTCATATTGGGTTACTGCTGAAGGAAAGTTGGTCTGGCCTTTTAAAAAAAACAAATATGTGAATGATCCAGTTAAGACCTAAATTACCTAAGGACTCGTCTCGATTAAAATGCCAAGAATAACTTGTCCTAAAGCCTTTCTATCATAGTATGTTCTTGATAGGGTTATGCCAATCTGTACAGTATATGTGGGTGAGGAGTGTTTTGTGTATATATATGTGTGTTTGTATATACACATCTCAAAGCTTATTTCCCTATTAAAATGTCTCTCTCTCTCCAGACCATCAGTTCAACTCCAGAAGAAGTTATACCTTTATCTTGAGCTGTGTGTGGGTAGAATTAAATTCTTTTCTTATAGTTATTGTACAAAAAGTAAAGAACACCCTAAAGACTGCATTCATTGTAACTGAGTAATGAAGTCATCTCTCTCCTCTTGAAATCTTGCTGACCTCTTAGGCTACACTAAACTGTGCCAATTAAAATTTAAAAACTGAACTAAAAAATAATAATAATATATGGTGCATCTGTAATTATGTATGTTGTATTAATGAGTATACTCCAGAAAGAACAGAACTTCCAATTGGACGAAGTGTTGATAAGAGTCAAATCCTCCACTAGTGTACATAGCTGGTATTCAGAAGCATATTCCACAGACTAGCTTCTGACTCCTTATATGCTAAACCATGTTTCTCTTCTACTGCCCACTGGTGGTGCAGACACTTTAGGATATATTCACATTGGAGGACTGCCACTGACTTTGCACCTCCCCACCATAGCACTGGGTTTATTGGCACAGTGGTTATAGGAGTGTTCCTAGAAGTCACTCCTACACCAGGACACCGGCTGTACCTTAACCATAAATAAAAGTGACACAGGAGGACATAAAGATATTACATTAAGCACTCAATAAATCAATCATCTAATATTTCCTATAACCAGACCTTAAAATGACAATGGCCATTCTAATGCCACCTAATTCAAAGGGAAGAGTGGGAAAAGACAGCATCTTAACCAACTGTGTTTAAAACACTTTACTTTCACAGATGTTAATAGATACATATCACCAGGGCAACACACTGGAAGGACCCCTCCCAGGGCCTGAAATGTGCGAGTCTCTGAGGGTTAAGCATGCTTGGCCTCAAGGTATATCCGTGCAGCCAGAAACCCAGATCTAGAACTTCTAACTCTGCAACAGGGCCTCTTTCCACGATGCCTGAAGACCTCCCTGTTCCAAGAAGCGTCTGCACAGGCTGGGGACATCTGTTTGCTTTATATTAGCCACAATTAATAATCAGAAGCAGAGACACAGCCACTTAACGTATATCAACCACTCTTCTGGGAGTGAGCTGTCATCCTCCAGGTCGCTTTTCCCGAGATAGGGAAATTGATAGGTCACTAGTGTCTGTGAATAGCACTCAAAAGGTATCACATTTATTTTAGCTGCAGCTTCAAATCAGTGGCTATCTGCATTATGAAGAACATCATTCTATAAAACACATTTGGTCTTCATTTTTCAAATGCTCCTGAAGGGAACATATGGTAATCTGTTTAACTCTGTATTCCACAGAGATACCCCATCCACCAAACCCTCATGCTATTTTTATTATAAATTCATGTCCTTTTTATACCCTAAATATTTCCCCTTTCTGCTTAGATGGGTAAAAATACCTGAGGCTACAAGACTACCCTGTTAACCATCAAATTCATGAGTCACACCCTCCAGTCATTAAATACAAGAGAAATGTTATTCTCAGCAGATTAACAAGTGCATATTGGCACAGACCCATATTCTTCTGGGTTTTAGACATGAGCTATTTTGAAGTTATTTGCGTTTTACCAGCACCCATGCTAACATAAGCTCTCTGTTTGAACTTCTGAATTATTCTTCTCCTTTAGAAGATAACCCCCTGGGCTTCCCTGGTGGCACAGTGGTTGAGAGTCCGCCTGCCAATGCAGGGGACGCGGGTTCATGCCCCGGTCCAGGAAGATCCCACATGCTGCGGAGAGGCTGGGCCCGTGAGCCATGGCCACTGAGCCTGCGCGTCCGGAGTCTGTGCTCCGCAACGGGAGAGGCCACAACAGTGAGAGGCCTGCGTACCGCAAAAAAAAAATAAATAAATAAGATAACCCCTGCAAGTTTTCCTCAATTGTCCAGTTTTGAGGCTATATTTCAAAGTCTGATTATTTTCCCAGATCTGAATCTTGCTCCTCCTTGCTTCTACTGCCCCATCAACAGTGTCATTTAAAACACTGATTTCACTTCTTAAATATCCCTAAGCTCACTGCCCATCCCTACTTTCAATGAGAGCTCAGGGTGGAATTATGACAATGGGAACTCCAGGCCTTCATTCCAGTGATAGTTATTATTGATGCTCAATCCATAAAACAGAGCTGGCATTTAATTGGAAGTTGCTTGCCAATGCAAGGAAGGAAGCACAGTTCCTAAAAGCATAGTTTGGTTTGTGCGAGAGGAAGAATTTCTTTATAAAAAACCAATGCAGTTCTTTCTCCCAAAGCAGGCATAAACATGATATATAACCTGCCTTTCTTTACACATATCAGCATTTACAAAAGATGGTCTATGACCAGGCAATTCTCTGTGGTCAAACATATTTAGAAAACACTTCATTTTAAATCCCTCTCTTTGGTTTTCATAATGCAAATTAGTGTATTTAAGGCTCTAGAAGTCCTTTGCTAAAACAAACAAAATCTAACTTAAAAAAAAAAATTTCCCAACCAATTGCACTTGATCATATGACTCTTTTTCCTCTAACATCCACCAAAACTAATGTTCCACAAAGCACTTTGGGTAATGCTGCCATAATTAATATTTTCTGATTTTTCAATGGCATATTATGCTTTTAATGAATAGATTGTATGCAACTGAGGAGCATCTCAATAGGTTTCAGAAGATTTGATTAAACTCTTTTTTTAAGTTTGAAAAAAATAATAAATATGCTTGCATAAAATAATGTAGAAATTTTATGTAAACCTCAGAGTTAAGTATCAAAATTCAGAGTCTGAAGACCTTGAGTTGCCTTTCAGCAACATCTCCCAATCATAATTAACAGAATTAGGCAACTGATTAACCAATTATTCATTCATTGTTCACTTATTTATTCTTATTTATTAAACAACCACTTTATATACACTACCAAATGTAAAATAGATAGCTAGTGGGAAGCAGCCGCATAGCACAGGGAGATCAGCTCAGTGCTTTGTGACCACCTAGAGGGGTGGGATAAGGAGGGTGGGAGGGAGATGCAAGAGGGAGGGGATATGGGGATATATGTATAGGTATAGCTGAGTCACTCTGTGATACAGCAGAAACTAACACACCATTGTAAAGCAACTATACTCCAATAAAGATGTTAAAAAAAAAACAAAAAAAAACAACCACTATGTGTCAAGCACTGTTATAGGCACTGAGATACCATGAATAACATGTCCATAGAGAATTTGTAGCCTCTTGGAAAAACAAACACTTATAAATAATAACACAAATACATATTTAATTTTAATTGATGTAAGTTCTATATAGGAGAAGAAATTAGTGCAGTGATAATATGAAACAGGAGAAAATGGTCCAACTTTGAGGAGAAGAAAGATGTCAGGGAGGGCTTCCTGGAGGAGGTAACATTAGGCCATCACTGAAAGGGTTATTTGGGACAGATCAGGATGAGGCAGCGCAAAGAGTATTTCTCAGCCCCCACAAAACAGAATGTGCCGGAAGGAGTTTTGCTGACCCAAAGAAATGGAAGAAGGCCATGTGGCTGGAATCTGGAAAGAACAAGAGAGGAAGTGTGGGATAAAACTAGAGAGGTAAGTAGGGGTCAGGCCTTCTAAGGCTTGGAAAGCCAGTAAATGTATATGAATCTTTTAATCCCAAGATCAGTGCAAAGCCTGGTTCATCAAACCTTCCAGTTTTAAGGTAAGATTAAAAAGAGTTCTTGGTTTGGAAAATAAAATGGATTCTAGCCTGAGCCGCTTAAGCATTATTTTTTATCATTAGATAAAAGATTACATCCAAAAATGATAAGAATTAAGCAGCCCAAATAAAAGAGGTTCAGTTATACAAGATGAACCAAGCCAGTTCTAAATCCAAGAATTCAGCGGTCATGAGGCGAAAATGTGCTACAGCCTATCCAAAAGCTGTATCTTGCATAAAAGCAACCAAGAGACCCATCACATAATCAGTATAGCCCACAGGGGAGCTGTGGCCCCAAATCCACTTTACCTTTTATCCCTCTCTGATACATCTGAAATATACTGGTTCTAATCACAGTAAGTGAATGAGGAGAAAAGGTAGGATTTCCATCTCCTTAGACAATACGCTGCTCAGAACAAGCCATCTTTATAAATAATTCCGTATTATCCCAGTCATACTGTTTGGATATTTGGGACTTATTTAATGAAATGGTTGGCTTTAAATATTTCCAGAAGTAGGCTAGGCTTTTAAAATTCAGAGCATTTGTCATCAAGACTAGAGGTCAGGATTTGTGATCAAATAGTATGCCCTCGGACTTGAAATACTGTATATGACCTATGACTAGAAGAAGGATGGCCTCCCAGAAGTTAGTAGCTAGTTCTGGGGGAAGAAAATGCCTGCGTGAGGTTATTTATGATCAATAACACTACTAATAAAATTGCCTTGGGGCTTCCCTGGTGGCGCAGTGGTTGAGAGTCCGCCTGCTGAGGCAGGGGACGCGGGTTCGTGCCCCAGTCCAGGAGGATCCCACATGCCGTGGAGAGGCTGGGCCCGTGAGCCATGGCCGCTGAGCCTGCGCGTCTGGAGCTGCAATGGGAGAGGCCACAACAGTGAGAGGCCCGCATATAGCAAAAAATTGCCTTAATTCTCCAAACTATTCCATTTGTCTCCTTTATCGCTGAAAAATGGCATGTCCAAGATACGAGGCACTCACCAGTGAAAGCTTCCCTTTCCTATGCCTCTCTGCCCAGATCCAGGCAGTCTTTGAGTCTTGAGTCTTGTTGGATCTATCCAACAAGATCTATCTCCTCCCCTCCCCTTCTCAAGCCAACAAAACCAGATGAGCTACTTTCTTAGGGTGACGAAAAGACCATGGGCTTCTCTATCATAAAGATCTGGGCTCAAATCCAGGTTCACATCTCAGAGAAGTTGCTGCCTTTCTCGAAGCCTCGTTTTCTACAGAATGGTGATGGGGTCAGGTTCGAGCGTGCAACCAGAAGCCAATCTACCTGAGTTCCATTCATGGCTCTCCCGTGTGATTTTGGAAAAATTATTTAACCCCTACAAATCTCAGTTTCCTCATCCAGAAAATGGGGATAATAATAGTAGGTCTGTTGTGAGAACAGTGAGATAATACAGTAAAACACCTAGGACAGGGGCTTCCCTGGTGGCGCAGTGGTTGAGAGTCCGCCTGCCGATGCAGGGGACACCGGTTCGTGCCCTGGTCCGGGAGGGTCCCATATGCCGCGGAGCGGCTGGGCCTGTGAGCCATGGCCGCTGGGCCTGCGCGTCCAGAGCCTGTGCTCCGCAACAGGAAGGCCACAACAGTGAGAGGCCCGCGTACAGCAAAAAAAAAAAAAAAAAAAACACCTAGGACGGTGCCCCATACTGAGTGAGCCTTCGGTGTTGATTAGATCGTGAGTATTAAGACAAGATGTGGTCCCACTGGGGCTCGTCCAGATGGCATCTCAGGAGGGCACTCAGGTCCTGCAGGATCACCTTCTCCTAATGCCATGTGCCCCTCAAAACGTCATACTCTGGCCCCGATCTAACACATTTTGTTACACAGATGAGCTAATCCCTGATCCCCCGAATCTCCCCCTCCTTTCTGTTCCTCTGGCTGTAACTCAAGGCAGCCTGCTTTCACCCCTTTCCTGGTTTGGTAGCTCTTCAGGTCAGGGACAACGTCTTGTTTCATGTACAGGTACTTGACAGTAAACATAACACATATTTTTTTTGGCAAAAAATATTTGGCGCATTTGTTGCCTTGCCCCATAAAGCTGCATCCTCACTGGATTAATTCCTCACCCAAAGAAATGCAGGACAGCAGGGCAGCTGTGTGTTGAGCTGCTGTGCCTGCTGCAAAAACCAGCCCCATACAGAAGGATGTGACATCCCCTCCCCACAGCCTGAAGACCACCGGACCCAATTTCACCCTAGGCACTGGAAGATTCAGGATTCCAGTTGCCCAAAATCAATCCTAAGGGGGACATTCACATTCTGAAATTTTACTAGTTTTTACTAGGTTCCTCTTTCTACCACACTAGAACAGTGTGATCAAACAAATAAACTTTTTTAGTACAGTCACGTTTGGGGTTTGTTTGTTTGAATTTTTATATTGTTGGTGAGGCATATTGTGAAGGCAGCATGTGATAGTGTTTAAGAGCAGGAACTGTACTTCCTGGACTGCAACCAGACTCAGTAGTACCCTCAAGCCAGTCACTGATCTTTCAGTCCTTTTCTCACCTATAAAATGGGAAATGATATTAGTTTTTCATTACATTGTCACGTAAATGGTTAGAATATTGCCTGGAACATAATATTCATCCATTAGCTAATGACATTAGTAGTTACTTCAAATGACAGTCTGTAGTAACCACGTGTACAACTTGATTCCCCCAGCCCCTAAACTCGGTCAAGTCTTACTGTTAGGTATGTTCTTGTAAGCTTCCTTTATAGGCTGTGTGTGTGTGTGGGGGGCACCTGCTCTGTGCCAGGCACTATTCCCCATGGTCGGGATATAAGTGTCAAAACAGACCATGTTGCTGTTTTTCTGCAAGGGGAAAAAAAATTTAACAAATATATAAACAAGATAATTTGGCTTATACGCACCATGAAGTTCACAGTGTAGAATGATGTGACAGAAAACTAAGAGAGGGACACTTCTGATAAGTGGTTAGGGACGAGTTTTCTGAGAAGGTGACATTCACACTGAGATCTAAGTATAGCAAAGGAATTATCATGCAAACAGGAGAATAGAATACCAGAAAGGTCGAAAAAATACAATTAATCAAGTACTTATCTGAATAACATCTATCTCACTCATGTAGACCAAAGATCAGGAGACTACAGCTTCTGGGACAAATCTAGCCAGGGGCCTGTTTTTTTAAATGAAGGTTGGTAAGGACGAAGACACGCCCATTTGTTTATGGGTTGTCCACAGCTACATTCTTGCTACAAAGGTAGAGCTGAGTAGTTCTGACAGAGGTCATATGGCCCGTAAGTCTAAATTATTTACTATCTGGCCCTTTCCAGAAAAAGCCTGCCAACTCCTGGCGTAGACCATAAGACCCATGAGGGCAAGGCCCACATCTGTGTGTCTGTGTCCTGCTGGTTCCTTCCCTCCTAGTTCTGTCTGACCTAGTAGATGCCAGTAAATAGCTAGAAAGAGAATAAATGCAGGCTATCTTGCACCTTGGCCAATTTTTTAGGACTTTATTTACAATGAAATGTTTGAAGTGATAGTGTCAGAGCACACAGCCTTCCTTCAAGAGAACATCTTTGGTCCCCACATGTTTAGAGAAGCAGCAGTGCGACATGGTGGCCCAGGTAACAACCGCACATTTATCTCACCATATGAATCTCCTGCAAAGGACTTAGATCAAGATGGGTTACAGGCTGAAATGAGACAGTGGTTCTGTAGGGCGCCAGCCAATCTGGCAAGGATGGCAGGACAAGGAAAACACCTCTCTGACAGCTTCAAAGGCAACTCACCCTATGTATGGTATTAATTCAAAGCAGCAACCCTTCAACCTGGCATGTGCCAGGGTTTGTCACCCTTTGCACTATCAACATTTGGGCCAGAGAAGTCTTTGCTGTGGGGCTGTCCTGCACACTGTAGGATGTTTAGCAGCATCTCTGGTCTCTACCCACTAGATGCCAGTAGCATCCCTCCTCCCGATATGATAATCAAAACTGTCTCGAGCCTTTGACAAATGGCCCCAGGAGGGCTGGGTGGATGGAGGAGTGAACAAATCCCCCTCAGTTGAGAAGTACTGGCATACACTGAAAACATCCTCCTCTTTCTATGGGAACTTCTAGATGTTGGAAGCAAATACTCTCAAAAATGAATATTTAGAGAGCGGCAATACGCAATAACCACGCTTTCAATTCAAATCACCCTTGTGTATTTTCACATCCACCTAGGTGGGGGGTGGGTGCCAGTTAAAAATGACAATGTTGATAATTCCTAATAACATTATGGAGATTAATTTTCATGACTAGGAGCATAACTTTTTTTTTAACATCTTTATGGAGTATAATTGCTTTACAATGGTGTGTTAGTTGCTGCTTTATAACAAAGTGAATCAGCTATACGTATACATATATCCCCATATCCTCTCCCTCTTGCGTCTCCCTCCCACCCTCCCTATCCCACCCCTCTAGGTGGTCATACACAACCAAATGTCATATAGATAGCTAGTGGGAAGCAGCCACATAGCACAGGGAGATCAGCTCAGTGCTTTGTGACCACCTAGAGGAGCATAACTTTTTAAAACTTGTTCAGTTTGATCCAAGGCTGAGAGTTGTACGCCCTCTTTGGGGTTCGGGTGGTGTTGTAGCAGTTATTTTAAAAACGCTCAGGCACAAATGCAATCTGTGTGCTGTGACCCCTGCACAACTCATAGGCCAGGCATGATAAGGAATCTCAGAATTCTCTCTCTGCTGCTGACAAAACCTCAGCTAAATCTTCCTGTCTGCCCATAGCTAATGCTCCACAAGCTGCAACACCAAGAGCAGATGCACACGTGGATGACATTTTTTTTTGCAGGGAGGACCCAGGAGGTGAGCCCAGAACAAGAGAGAGAGACAGGGAAGTAGAGAGTGTGGCAGGCAGCTAGGCGGATTCCATTTTTCAACAAAAGGGTCATTAACATGACCTCCTTGGGAAAGAAAATTCAAAACAGTGCCATCTTAGCCTAAATGGATATTGAACCTAAAAATTCATTGTTGCTTAGGATGCTTTATACCCCCAACACCAGTGTAATTTTTGATATAGTACATTTCATTATACTTATCATTATATGTCAGATAATTTCAGCAACAATTTCCCTAAGAAAGAATGGATCATAGGTTTTAAACTAGCAACCCATAAATATATATAGTATATATGTATATACGTACATACATATATGTAATTTTATATATATATATATATATATATATATATATATATATATATATATGGCTCACATTTTGCTTTTAGCTTTGAATTGTCAACATTTAAAAAGAGATTTGCATGAAAAATTTGGATCTGGCTTCTCTTCACAATCCAGAAGATCTGCTCCCACCTTCTTAAATGATGACGATTCACTGAATATGAGCAGCAGAGAGTGTGCTTCCTAGTTTACCACACTCCCTACCACTCCCCAATAGTAATCCTTGTCTATTTCACACGTTCAGGTTAGCTGCCTGGAACCATTTGGCATGTCTGTTTGCAGCGGCTTGTATAGATTAATTTTATCTTTGTATTTGGCCACTTCCTGCAGCCAAACCAAGTGCCTTTTCACTTTCAAATAAGCTTGTTCCAAACGCATTGCTTCCATAAAAGTTTGTCTGACTAAGCTTATCCAAATTTCTTCCTCTGACTATTTTCTCCACCCAAATATATCATATTTCATTTATGGCAGCACTTCCCCAAATGCACCCTGTGGACCAAATACATATTGTGTATAGGAAATATAAGGATACTATGGTTCAATTAATTAAGAAACTTCAACAGTACACAAGGTTAAAAGTGTCTTTGCATCAGTACTTTTCAGAGTCTATAAATACAAATGTGCTGTATGACTTTCCGGGGGTGGGGGAGGGTGCACAGTACATGAGCATTTCCTAGTTTTCCATGGAACTTCAGAAAACTCTACTATCATGTTTTCTTGCCTATAAAAAATGCGTATTCATAGTCTCCAATATTTTTGCTAATTGTTTTCAACCACAGATAAGTTGCAGAGAAGGGAGGGGTAAGCCATCAACAGAGGTGGGGGAAAGGGGTGGAAAGGGGAGAAGTTTTGATTTTCATAGTAGGATCATTAAAAAGCCAAATGTAATCACCATCAACATAAACACCTTTACATAGAAGAGAAGTCATTTTGAACACCGCCTAAAGTAGGAAAAATAATATCTCTATCAAGGACCACCCTTCCACTGAATACATTTGGCTTGTAAAATGTATCCTGTGTTTTTCTTATTTCCTTTATTTCATTGAAGATCTGTAAAAACTTTGTCACAGACTGTCACCAACGTGCAAAAATGAATTTGGGAAACATTGGTCTACATTCCGTTAAATCTGGCAACAACACAAACTCAAAAACCACTGTAAAAATAGTTCCCACATGAGAGAAGAGATGCTAAGTTTCCAAGGGAGGGATTGCTATGAGCTGTGGAAACACACTGACGCAAACAGGGAGAAAAGACAAGGATGAGATGAAAGTGGATTTTCCCTTAGAGTGGCTTTTGGAGATTCCCTTCCCTTATTCTGATCTTCCATTGAAGTCACACTGGGGAGGGTTTGCACTCCTGCATGAGCTCCAGGGGCTGCCCTGTACGGCCCGGCATTGACGGGAAAGAGTGATGATCAGGATGCAAAGTGGATGGATGACCTTAGCAGTTTGGGTCAGAACAAGAAGAAGCAGAAGTGGTACTTTGTAAAATGAGCCAGCATAGCCTAAAACCTTGAAAATATGTTACTTAAACCATTTCAAGATGAAAAAAGATGATGATACTTACAAAATGCAAGATACAAATATGTCCCAATTATCCACCATATGGATGGTTTTGTCCTGTGACTGGTTTTTTTTTTTTTTGGCCATTTGACCCTTACCAGTTGATTGGGGTGATAAAATATGGAGCCTCCAAATAATCCACTTTTATTTTAAGTAGGATTTTTTTTCTTTTTTATTGCTCTACATATTGGTGTCTCCTATAGAGATTAATAAATCCTTGAGAGCAAAAACTGAAACTACGCATTTTAGGATCCTCACTGCCTGGTGCCTGGTAAGTTCTTGCTAAATGCCTTTGTGAATAAATAAATGAATGTGAAAATAGATGATGAATGAAGACCAGAAAATAGCAAACTTAATTTTTCATTTTGCTTTTTTTTTTTTTTTTGCGGTACGCGGGCCTCTCACTGCTGTGGCCTCTCCCGTCGCGGAGCACAGGCTCCGGACGCGCAGGCCCAGCGGCCATGGCCCACGGGCCCAGCCGCTCCGTGGCACGTGGGATCCTCCCGGACCGGTGCACGAACCCATCTCCCCTGCATTGGCAGGCGGACTCTCAACCACTGCGCCACCCGGGAAGCCCCCATTTTGCATTTTTTAAGTTAAACCTTTTAATTTGAGATAATTATAGACTCACATGTAGTTGCAAGAAATAATACAGAGGAATCTCATGTACCCTTGGTCCAGTTTCTCTTAATGGTAACACCTCACAAAACTATAGCGAATATCACCACCTGCATACTGATATTGATGCAGTCAAATATGGAACATTTCCGACATCACAAGGATACCTCATGGCAATGTCCTTTTGTAGCTACTTTCCTCCTGCCCCCACATGAAAGTCCAGGTTCCCTGCTCAGTCTCTGTTGATATCAGAAAGGGGGAGTTAGGGCTCCTCATCACTGCTGGGTGGGTGGGAGTTCTAGTTCTCCACTGGGCCTCACTGACATCCCCAGGGGAGAGGGATGGAACTGTTACTGGTGGGCAGTGGTGGAAGTCCTGACTCTCCCAGGGGCCACCTCTGACCCCAATCAGGTGTGGGCTTTGAGGCACCTTATTACAGCCTCATGAATGGACATCTCAGCTTCCCGTTGGCCTTTGCTGCTGTAGGTGGTGTTTGTGCCACATTTCTTTTGGTGGTTGTTATTTAAAAGTTTTCTACCTTACTAGGCTGCCCCTTTCTTGGTCCTTTGGCTAGAGAGAGCAGGGTTTTGTTGGGGCTTTTTTCCCTGCACCTGCTGGTGTTTCTGGGTTTCTGGCTTCTTCAGCTCCAAGTCTGGGATGCATGAAGCGAAAAGAAAACTAAGGAACTCACCACATCACTTCTTGAGTCCCGAGGTCCCTAGCTGCTCTGTTTCCTTCTCTTTGCTTTCTTCTCTTCACTTTTCAGTCTTTTTATGTTATATATATATATAATGTGCAGGGTGTTTAGTTGTGCTTAGTGGGAAGAATAGGAAAAAATGCATCTACTCTATCTTTTTGGAAATGGAAGTCCTCATTTTACATTTGAAAACGGGGTAATTTTTTTAAATTCCCTGACTTGTAATAGATGTTCTTCTTGAAAATTCCATGTGTTTTTATCTAAATGGGCACTTATTCTATTATTATTATTTTAGTGCTCATCCATCTACAAGCACTACAAGCACTACTAGTTGGAATCTAACTGGTGAGTCAATGTCTACCAGGTGAGTTGATCTCTAACTGGTGAACCCCAGAGTGAATTTAGTATATAATACAACTTCTATTTCAAAAACAAATTCCCACTCATCCTGACTTTTTTACTTACATGTATAAAATGTACATATTTACATTTTGAAATATTACTTTTCCAAAGATATCTACTACCCCCTCTTAAAGGCAAATAGTTTACTTTGAATTAACTTTTCAGAACATAAGAGAAAAGAAAGTTCAAAAACCTCTAGTTGGAGACATTTGTTTTGATTTTACTTCCACTCTATTTTAGCTAGAGTTCACAAAACAACAACACCACAGAATGCATTTTCTCTAATTTTTCATTGAAAACACGCTTTTTCTTTCAAGAAAGTTCACAAATGTGAGACAACACTGAAGCCCTTTCAAAATAGGGAAGGAATTTTCAAAACATAGATCCATATTTGACACTCTCTCATTTAAAAAATCATTTTATTTTAGCACATGGGGGTTTTAGCCCATATGATGTTTTGATTTGCCAGACTTTGAGGTCAGAGCAGGAGTAACAATGACTGTGGAAGCAAGTCCTACAAAGAAGGTATTTTGATTTTCCCACTTCCATGTCGGGGCCTTGACTTCAACCTTCTGCCTTTGCATGGGCCCGACCTACTGGCAGTCTCACAGGAAAAACACACAGCGCACAGTCTAAGAACCAGAAGTAATGAAGAGAAACAGCTTACAGTCTTAGAACATGGTAGACGAAAAGTGAGGCCCCAGGGTTATGATAGGAAATCGGGGGCTGAAAACTGAAAATGACTTTTAATCATAAAGGTACAATTTGAATCCTCAGATACTAGAAACCTAGCTCAGAGAGTCACTAGATTAACTAAGAGCAGCAGATTTATCCCCTCTTGAAATGCACACACACACGTATATGCACGCATTCATATCATGATTTTTTTTTAATTTCCAAGACACACCCTAGGTCAGCATAATTCACAACTCCATCTTCTCTCTGTGGTTCCTCTTTTTGTCTCTCCGTGCACAGTCTTAAATCATAATCCAACCAATAGATACCCTCAGTGATATCTACAGTGTGTTGAAGTCACCAGACAAGATCACATGACCATCTACAGACTGTCTTTGCTGTTCAGGTTCAAAGGAATGACCTGTTCTTTTCAAAGGATGATTCCTAAGAGTGGAATCAAATTAACCACTGTCTCCCAGGGAAACTTCTCTAACCCTAACCTCTCCACTGTCTGGGTTAGATGGCCTACTATGTGCCATCAGAATCCCTGGGCTTGCCTCTCTCATACAATTTATTACTTGAGCTGCTGAGGGCAGGGGGGATTGTCTTACTGGATGTGATGTCCCCAATACCCAGCACAAGGCCTGACATATTGTTCCTGTATAATATTTAAAGGAATGAATGAATCTGCTATCAATTGGTCAATTTGGGAGAAAAAACAGAAATGGAAAACCTTTAAGTGACAATACTCTGACACCATATGAGCAAAGGGAAGAGTGACAGGCAGGCCCCTTTCTATGCTTTTCCAAGTAGACGGTTATTATAGCCCTGTTTATGATGCTGAAAAGTTGGAAACAATCTACTCCATCAACATGGGAATAGATGAATTAAATGTAGGATATTTAGCAGGTCAAAAGAAATGAGCAAGATCAATATGTATCGACATGGGAAGACCTCAGAAAGATTGTTGAAGGAACAAAACAAGTTGCAGAGCATGTACATAAGATACTTTTATATAAAAGTAAAAAGAAGTCCAAGCAATTCTATAAGTTCTGGGTATAAATAACAAAACTATTATATGTATTTTCTCAGGGAATATAACATAGGTACAATTTATTTAAAGACAAAAATGGTTAGAAGGCCATATTTCAAACTCATAATGGTGGTTTCTTTAGGGGAAGGGAAGAGAAGTAAGTGAGGGTATCAAAGGAGACTCTAGTACCATCCTTATTGTTCATTTTGATTTAGAAGGACAGTTCTTTAATTACTTGTATTACTTGCATATGTATTATTTTTTTTCTTATCCACTAAAAGTTGGTACATTCCTAGACTTGAACTGCTTGCAAATTGTGACCCCAGTGCTCCAGAATATCTTGGTAGGATTCGTAGAATTTTTTTTCCCTTCTCCTTCTTCATTAAAAGCTGAGAAAAACATTTGTGAAGGATATTGCTTAGGCCAATCCTTCTCATTTTGGAACAATCTCATTGTTTGTCAACTGCCAGCTTTGACATTCTCTCTCACTTCCCACGGTCTGGCAGCCGAGAAGGAATCTGGAGCCAATTCGATTCTCCCCCTCTGAAGAAACAGCTTAGCAGTCTGCACTGTGTTTGGAGAGAACTAGTAAAATGTGCCATTTTTTCCCTCTATTCCAAATGCCCAAGTGTGTGTGTTAAGATGGGAAAAATCTGCCTCATGGCAGAAGTGTACTATCAGCATCCTCTTCAAGAAGAATTAATTTTTTGATACATCTTGCTGTTTGATGGAAGGCTTGATAGTACAACAGCAGAGTTTCCAGACTCCACCCCTTACTTCCAAAAGTTTGCAATCAAAAACAGACCATATGAACACAAATGTTCCATAATAATTACAAATGTTGATTGTGAGCTATACAACTCAACAACTCTCTAAACAAAGTTCTACTATTATCACACCCATTTTACAAATTGAGTAAACTGAGGTTAAGTGAATTGCAGAGGGTCATACCCTTAATATGCAACAGAGACCAGTCCAAACTGTGGCCTTCTAGATCCAGAGAGACCCAATACCTTTTAACCATCCTTCCATATTGCCTCACGTCACAGTCTCCCCTACTTGGTGCTTAGCAAATAAAAGATCCTCAATAAACACTTCTTGAATGAATTAATGAACAGTTTATACCTGACAGACACTTGATTAAAGGACCTTGCACAAAACCAAGGGCACGGCTAACCCCCCCAGGTATACTGACAATGAGCAGTATAACCTCACCCGCAAAATAATCATGGGATTTGGAGTCATAAAGACATAGACATAACCCTTGACTACTCCACTTGCAAACTTAGATAAGTTTCTTAGTCTGTATAAGCCTCAATTTCCATATTTGTAAAAGAGGTGAAGTGTGGTAGGCATGATTCTAAAATGGCCCCCAAGAGTCTCACCCCCTGGTGTTACACCCTCTGTATGATGCTCTCCCCTTGAGTATGGATAGAACCTGGGAATACCAAGGGATATCATTCCTGTAATGAGTTACTGATCAGTTGACTTGGAATTAATCAAATGGAGATTAGCCTGGGTGGGTTCGACTAAGTCAAAAGAGCCTTTAAAAGAGGATGAAGCTTCAGAGAGATGATGTTGCTGGCCTGGAAAGCAAGCAAACCACCATGTTGTGAATAGGGGGACCACATGGCAAGGAACTTCAGGTGACCTCTAGGAGGTGAGAGTAGTTTCTGGTCAACAACTAGCAACAAAAGGGGTGTGTCAGTCATACTGCTACAAGGAAATGAACTATGTCCACAAGCAGTGAGCTCAGAGGAGGACTCAGAGACTCAGATGAGAATCACAGCCTCCACCAACACCTGATCTCAGCCTGGTGAGACTCTGAGCAGAGGACCCAGTTAGACCATTCCTTGACTGTTGATCCATGGAACTGTGAGATAATAAATTTATGTCATTTTAAGCTACAAAGTTTGCATTAATTTTTACGTAGCAATAGAAAACTAATACAGACTGTGATACATCATATAGTAACTTAAAAATTAAATAAAATAATAAAGGCAAATTGCCTAGCACATATATGATCACAGTATATTTTAGCCCTCTTTTCTTGGAGAATGTGAAGCTACCCACATACCACTCTGAAAGTGAAGGTGATGGCTGGAGTTTCGGCCTCCATCTTGGCCCGTGAGGACGAGAGCCACACTAGAGGTGGCGAGTGGAAAGCTGGAGGGAGCCTAGAGCCCCTGACCCTCACATAAAACCACATCAGCTTGGACCTGTGTACGCAAGCAACACCGTCCATAACTGACTCACTCTTCCGGCGTTTCCCTTTTACTATCAGCCCAACTCAATTCTGTTAACAGGTCCTCAACAGTGAGGTACAAACTCAATTTATTGACTCACAATCAGGCTCTCATCAGCAAAAGTACTGACAATGCTGACCTTCTTCACAGGAGCAGGATACCCTGGATTTTCTAGAACAGAGGAATTCAAATGATACCATACAAGAGGGTTGTTCCACTTGTTGGCCAAGAATTCTGATGAAGAGAGTTAAGATTTCATCTGTGCAGGAGGTGAGAGTAAACAATGAGAGAGATAGAGGTAGATGCCAACGTAGAGAGAGAAAGAAGGCACACGGCACTCCTCAGTGCCGTACCGCTGGATTCCTCGGCGTCCCCAGCGTATTTAAGAAACATCCTTCATCAGCATCATCATTATCTGCTCCATCAGAGGAGGAGGGTCATCAGCAAAGAAGGATCAGATCCTCTCACAAGCTCATTTCAATGCTTAAACTGCAGGCCTCTCTTTTTTCTGGAGAGAATTTCTATTTTATCGTTAAAACTGCTGATTGCAACCCCACTACTGCATGACTATTTTTCACACACACAGAAAAGGAGGTAATGCGATCAACGCAGCACACCAATATTAAATTACTGTAACTCATTTACCCTGCCGGCACGTCATTATCCCTCTCCCTTCACAAGAGCTTGCACACGCACACAAAATCTATAAACTCTTTCCAGGAATACAAAAGCATCCTCTATGATGTTGATAAGAAACAGGACAGTCACTCTCTCCTGACATATTTGTTCTTTAAAAACAAATCAATGGCACGGGGATTTGGCACCTGAATGCAGAACAACGGCTTGATGAGGCAAAGATTGTCTTCATTAAGAACATTAATATTCATAGAAGTAGAAGACCTGACACAAGAGAGGACTCACTAACCTTTTCTCCTATTAGATTTTTACTTCTTAACACAATTACAGTCCGGCAATGACTTAATTAATGCTGCTTTTCGTCAGACGCCTTTAAAGAGCTGTCAATTTGGTCCTGCAGAGGCTGTCAACGAAAGAGAAAGACAGTCATCTCGGTGAAAAAGACACAGGAAGAAATTCAAACACTTAATAATATTCAAAGTGCTAAGCAAAGTCACATATCAACTGGGATTAAGGAGAATTTTTGTCTTTTCCTTCCATCTTGTTGAAGCCAGTCTTGGCGATGGTGCATTGGGAATTGACTACTGGGTTGAGAAGGTGCAGAGAAAGATGCAGTGAAAAGTGCAGAGGTGGAAGAAAAGACCCTCCCTAACTTGAAGCTGTGGCACATCAACGACCTGTAAGCTGGGAGGACCTGGGCGATCGGTTCGCTACAGTCATCGCATGTAGCCCTGGACTTGAAAAGCGAGCCTAGTGTCCAAACACCTCTCTCTATAGGTGAGGAAATGAGTCAATCCTATGTATCTCTGACCCAGATCTTGCAAATTTAAGCTCTGCCGGCCAAAATTTCACCTGCAGGTATTTTTTTCTTAGAAGGTACAGTGTTAAAAATGATTAAAGTATCTGCCGAGATATAGAATTTCAAGATGAAGGTCTTTCTTTACAACTTGAATATTTAGCAACCCTGTCCACTGCTCCTCATGGCCATGGCCTGCAGAACTCGAGAGATGGTGGCCCTCTCCAGTTTTATCACCATTCCCCCAGCTTACACCAAGTCAGCTCCACGCTTTTCCTTGACCGCCTGACCCCTCAAGGCCCAAGTGATTGACCTTCTCTCTTTACCCAGCTTGACTTTGGCCTCTCTCCTAAAATCACCCCAAACTTCCCCAGATGTCAACACCTGTGCTCAACCACAGGATTATCAGTTTGAACAAACTATACTGTTTCCAAGGGTATTTCCTCTGGTTATTTCTTGGCTAAAACAATGTACCTTGTCACACGGCTGGAATACACCTCCCAGTTCTTAGCCTGCATCACAGCACTATTGACGTTTGGGGTCAGATAATTCTCTACTGTGGGGTCTTTCCTGTACATCAGAGGATGCTTAGCAGCATCCCTGGGCCCTACCCATGAGACGCCAGTAGCAACCTCCTCTATCGCTTCAATGTGACAACCAAAAATGACTGCAGACATTGCCAAGTGTCCCTCAGGGGACAAAGTCACCCTTGGCTGAGAACCACTGGCCTATTGGTCCCGCCTCTATCTTCAGCCTCAATGCCCCTTCCTCAGAGAGGTCTTCCTGATCATTCTAACTCATTCTCCCGATTCTCTGCTAGGGCACCCTGTGCATGTCACACTCCATTTGCTGTAGGGTTTTTTTTCTTCTTTTGTTTAGTGGCTAGATTAAAAGCAGCATGAAAATAAAGGCTACTATAAATAGCATTTGAATAACTGATTCAGCATTTCACAATCCACTGTGAGGTTAATTATGCCTCGTCAGCAATGTGGTGTTAATCCAATCTCCAGGATGGCTCTGGGGAAGAGTCACAACATCGTTATTCCTTCTTGGTTAAGCTATCAGTGACTCAGGTCACACAGACATGACAAGCAAGCCCTCTTCCTTATGACTGTGCAATTCTTCTTTCAGTGTTCAAAGGTGTCAAATACTAAGTCCCATTTGTTATATTCTGGACACCGACTTCTAGTTTGGAAAAATGAGCAATCATGTAGAGCAATGACAGTGTGGTGAAGCCTTAATTTTTTCCTGCCTGAAAAGCTACTGGCTGCAACTCTGTGTGTGAAGACCCAGAGGGAAACCTGCAGATTTTCTTTACTCTGGGAAGAGTTACTGAAGGGGCACCACTTAGCCATGCAAGGAAAGTCCAGCAGCTACTTTACCATCAGAGCTGGTTACCAGAGAAGCAATGGTAAATAGGGACAAGGTGACTGATGCAAAGAAAATTTCCTGACGTTTTCCTTTGGTGACTCATTATTTTTAGACCTTCTCTGATTCACTGAGGTATTCTTAAGATATTTTTTACAGGCCTCAAAAAGTGGTCACTGAGAAAGAGGGGCATCCTGGCTGGGAACCCAGAATCAACATCAGTCCCTAACGGTCTGTTGGAGAAACCTGCCCAGGGCATACCACGTGACTAAGGCTGGTGAGACCTCACATCCTGCCATTCCAACTCAGCAGGCATACTTCCTAGAAACTGTTGAGCACAGAAGGGGAATCCAAGAGGGATTCTAAGTTCGGGATATCACTTTGGTCAAGGCTAAAATCTTAAGCAGCTAAAAGGCCTCCTTTCAAGGGTGGGCAAAGCCACATAGGTGGGTGGGCCCTGTTCTCAACAGTGACACCATGTGGAATCACCAGAAACAGCAGCAGCTGGGACCCGAGGTTGGGTTCCAGCCTTCCTAACCACCATTTCTCTCTCCAACTGGCTTTTGAAGCAAAGGTGAGTCTATGAAATGGCTATAGCTCCAGGGACTCAGGAACAATTCATGTGGGCATCAGAGGCAGAGTATGGGGTCAGGGAAGACTGCATGAAGGATACACTACAATTTCTACTTAGGAGTATTTATGCGGCCTCAAGCAATTAACTACAACTAATAAAAGGTGTAGCTGTTTTTACTCCTCAAGTTATAGAATCTCATTATACCAGGGTGGCTTTCAGAGTCTGCAATTCATCTGGCTCTGGTGTCAAAGACAAGGGAATGTGTTATAAGACCACTAGGAAGGGTAACTTAGATTTTAAAGTTTCAGAACCGGACTCTGGAGAACTTACTGCCCCGCTGTTGGTTTTTTTCCCAGTGCATTAACCCACTGATGGATGGAGCATATCCACATTCGGGCTGGCCAGTCCTAAGTTATGGAAGCAAAGGACTCATCACACTTCCCTTCTCTACCTAGTGACGGAGGGCTGCATATAGAGGTTTTGCGGGGACACAGGTCTGAGTTCAAGTCCCGGTTCTGCCACTTATTAGCTGTGCAGTCTTGAACAAGTTCCTCAACCTCCCCCAAGCCTCCATCTCCTCATCTGTAAAACTATGATAATTATTTCATCCCAGTTAGCTTTTATCAAGAACTTCTTACAAGCCTAGCTGTGTGCTTTTCAAGCAGCATTTGATGTAATCTCATAATAGCTACGAGGTGCAGGCACTTACTTTCATGAGCAAAAAGTGAGGGTTAACAAAATGCTCAGGACAGTGCAGCTAGTAAGTTGTGAGGTCAGGATGTGAGCTTAGGCTGCCTTAGAGCTTGTGCTTCAACTCCTACTCTGTACTTCTGGGATGGGGTTTTACGATCATCAAATGGGATCAGGTATTTACGTATTAGGTACCCTAACGTGTATCCCTAACATGCAGCACATAGGAAGGGATCCATAGATGCTCTCCTACTCGTCACACATGAATCTCCTCCTCCTAAACGTCATCTCCTTCTTATCCGTTTCTCTCAGCTAATAGTAGAATCTCTTTGTTCAATTATTTAACCATGGCCTAATTCTGCATGCTTCTGTCTTAGGGCAAAGTCTTCCTTCTAAGAACTTCTTTTTCCTCCTTTTGTTCAAGAAATCATTCTTATCATTCTTTGAGCCCATGTACTCTTACTTATTCACACGAAGACAGAAATACAATTTTTCATACAATCCTAACATAAATGTTGGCATTAGTTCCTGTCTAAATTGAATGTCTGGGGCCCATAATAGCATCTTTGCCCCTAATAAGACCTCCTCATGTTGGAAGTGAGCCTTTCTGTGTAACTGCATACATTGAACTGATTTTGTAAATATGTTGAAAGCTTATAGTTGACTACCAATGGGAGTTAATTTGGCCTGGAATTCTCTCCAGGGGTTCAAGTCATATTTCATCATTATTAGATTCTGTAGACAAAACTATTTGCCTTTAAAACTATCACTGGAAAAAAAATATCCTCATTTTCTCACTGTGGTTCCACCTAATCCTTAGCAGGCCCAACACAGTGGGGCAGGCATGAGGTCACTGATCTTCTCACTCCGCCACACTTGAACTCACAGAAATCTCATGCACAGGTGGTCCAGCAGAAGCCCACGGGGTGACCCACATTTATTATTGAATGAACTCACTTATCTCTGAGGACCTCGTGTCTTTTGGAAGTCATAGGAAAGACTGAAAACACCTTTCAAAGAAAACTTAATTTACTTAAAGAAAAGTGTATGTACCCCTTCAACCATCTTTTTGTGTCTATTCCATGGACAGGATGATGGAACAGACAATTTCAAGCCAAGGAGCTTTTCTAAGACACCTGTCTGCTGATAACTGATTATGAAATACAAGTGTCTGGAATGCCCAAGAAGAGGGATTACAATACATCCACTGCAACAGGCTGGGGCAGAGATGGATGTTTGCACACCTGGGTTAGGCAAATTCTCCCCTCCTTAAGGGAACAAAGAAAGGTTGTCAGATCTAAGAAAGAGAGTCATCTTCCTTCTGGACTCTCCTTGCCTTCCCCAACATGGAATATGAATCGTGTGTCAGGAAAGTTGAGAGAGAGAATTCTCCTTCTATAAAATGGGTTGAAGGAAATTTGGGGAGAGAAATCAATGTAAATATTGATAAGTGATCGGCTCATCTTGGAATCAGAATGCAGATAAAGAGAATACACTTAAAATGCAGGTCTTACCACAATTTTCATAGTTATTAGCAGTTGTTTGTATTGATATATATCTAGATAAAGTCAGCAGTAATAACAGATATTATGTATTGAATGCCTACTACACGCCAGGTAACACTCTAAGTTATTTACGTATCCTATCTTATTTAATCCTGACAACAATCCAGTGTGGAGGGAGTCACTATTTGCATTTTATGGATAGGGAAACTGAAGTCAGTTCTCTGTGACTTTAAGGTTTATACTCTTAAATTTATGCTATATATATAATCTCATTTCACACACACGAATGTGCATACACACGTACGACTGTGTTCACACTCCCAGAGGCTCATGTATGTCTATAGATTGCACTCTGGGAAGTCTCAGATGATGCAGAAATAGTGAATAACTGTGCACTGCAATAATCCTCAGGGTGGCTGTCAACAAGCCTTAATTTAAAAATAAACAAAGTGAAACAAAACATGCAAATACGGTAATAGCTGCATTCTGCATTTACACTTCGTCTCTTTCATAAACAACTCTGAATCCTGAAGCAGAGAAGGGTTTTGTGCTTGGGTGTGTGCAGTCCTCATCGAAATGCCTCACACAGCTTCTGAATCAAAAGCACTCCGTGACAGGATGCATTACATTTAGCTGCACCCCGTTTGGGATACCTTTCTGAAGCAGTTATTGGAGGTAGAGATAAAAAGTGAGCTTTTCCGTATAAACTTGTGCTAACTCTTACATTCGCTTTTAATGAACAGGTCATATACGGTTCTGAGGGTGTCTGCATTTTTCTTTAGACCTCATTTCTTCCCTTCGGCTGTAATGAGAGGGGAAGAGAGAAGCAGAGAGCCTCTCCAAGTCCTGCAACAGTTCATAAATATCTCTTTAAATATGAAACTGTTGAAACCCTCGGTGGCCATTACTTATTTATTAAGCTCCCTATCCAAACTTCTCTCTGCATCATGACCACTCTCTGAACTCACACAATGATCTTTCAATATGTCAAACACCGAACCCTCCTCTCTCAAATCCCATCATCCTCTCTCGCCTCTTTGCAATCACCTTTGAATTGGCCCAACTTCTGTTTCGTATTCATATTTTAATTCAGTGCATTGTTCAATTTGCCATTGATTCTGCCATATTGCCTGCCCTGGAATCACACATGAACATAGGAAATCATCCTTAGCACATGCACATATTTTCCAACCAAAATCCTTTTATCAAAAGAGATAAAACCACAATGTGTTACCTGGCATCTGCCCAACAACGTACTTTACTAAAAAGTAAGTCAAGTATATAGGTCTCCTTTAAAACAAATTTTTTTGAAATACAGAGAATTATGAGGAAGAAAATTCAACGATCGTAAGTACTATCATCTCAAAATAATTTTACATATTTTAGTGTGTTCCTAGGTGGTCTTTGCCTAAGCATTCTTTTGCACAGTTTAGACTATACTATATGCTGTATTGTGAATTCTCCTCTTAACAGTAAAATATAAGATTTTCACATATCGATAGAAATGTTTCCTAATCATCAGGAAAGAAGAAGCGCAAAGAGGATATGCTTATTAAAACACAAACAAAATAACATAAAAGAGGGTAGAATTCTAATCTTGTGTGCTGCAGCTCGATCACAAGTCAAACAACATTCTTTCTAGTCTCAGATACGGTATATCTGGAATGTTCTGGATTTCTGGAATAGCTGAGTGGTGTCCTGATTATTCACACTTGTTCTGTCTGGTTTATAATCTCTATCGATATTTTGTTTGACTATAATAAGTTCCATGAGGGAAGGGACCACAATTTGTCTTATTTTCTCTGTATATCCAGTGCCTAGCACAGTGCCGGGCACATGGTAGAGCTTAGGAAGTGTATGTCAAATAAATAAATTATTTATCTCTTTTTCCTGCCTAACCCTCAGGTGAGTATTAGATGCCAATCAAGTGGCATTGGTATTAGGCTCAGAGAACAGGAAAACAAGGGTGTTTCATTTTGTAGTCAACATAACGAGGAAAAAGGGATTCCTATCTAACGTAGCACTGTTGTTTTTTTTAATTATTCTGCCTGTTTAGAGAAATAAATAATTACAAATCCTTTTGCTCATTTCAATATGTTTAATCTCTGAAAGACTGAACCTGGTCAGGGAGCCCTTATAAACATAGTAAACTTTCTCATTTGCCTTTTCAGGAAATTCTAAGACTTCTTCACACTGAGTTGATGGTAATTAATACCATCCCCACTGTGCACCTGAATACTTTATTATTCCACAAAGGAGAAGACAGGAAGCAGCCTTACAAAAAACAGAAAGCAGAATTAGATGACATCATTAAATGTTGGACACTGCACTGAACTTTGGGAGATGCTTTACAAATCTCAGTGCATGACAAAAGTTGTTTGCACAGGACTCCAGATGTAGAAAGAACTGTGGCTCTTTCCCAGACATATTTACCAATTGTGCTTTACTTTTCCCTTTAAAAATAGTAAGGGATAGGGCTTCCCTGGTGGTGCAGTGTTTGAGAATCTGCCTGCTAATGCAGGGGACATGGGTTCGAGCCCTGGTCTGGGAGGATCCCACATGCCGCGGAGTAACTAGGCCCGTGAGCCACAACTACTGAGCCTGTGCATCTGGAGCCCGTGCTCTGCAACAAGAGAGGCCGTGATAGTGAGAGGCCCACGCACCACGATGAAGATTGGCCCCCGCTTGCCACAACTAGAGAAAGCCCTCACACAGAAATGAAGACCCAACACAGCAAAAATAAATAAATTAATTAATAAACTTCTACCTCCAACATCTTAAAAAAAAAAAAAAAGAGGAAGCAGAAACCAAGAGCTGATAGAAGCTATGCAGTGGCAGCTGTGAGGTCAGGTGGGGCAAGGATGAAATGTATAAAAGTTGAAATCATAAGGAAACAGAAAACCATTAATTAAAAAAAAAAATAGTACCTACTTCATAGAGTTATTGTAGTGGTAAATTAATTAATATCTTAAAGGACTAAGAACATTGCCTGGCACAGAGTAAGTGCCCCCAATATTAACAATTCTGACCCTTAATTTATTCATATATATTTTTATTATTTCTCATAATATATATCTAATATAATATGTCATATATTATGTAGTTATATATAAATGTAATATTATATAATTCTATATATAATATATAGAATTAAATAAAATATATAATTATACATTATATATTATAAATATATTAAATTACATATTTTAATATGTATTTAAAGTTAAAATACTTTATTGTAGAATTAAATATTTTTTAATTCTAAAAATATTAATAAACATTAAACATTTTTATTGTTGATATTTGGGGAAAAAAAAAGAGTAAAAAAAAAAAAAGTCACATTTAACCCTTCACCAAAAGATAACCATTGCGCTTACAAACGAACATCTCTTTACTTCAATAGAAGTAGTGGTTCTAAGATGTTTACAAATCCTTTAACATTTCTTGCCTCAAAACCTGGAACCTAATGTTCCTCATCTTGAATGAGGGCCAGACTTAGTGATTCATTTGTACCCAGTAAGAAGTGGAGGAAGTGATGATATACGACTTCTGAGGGAAGCTGAGTCATTGCTACTTTTGGGTTATCGTGTGGATTGTCACTCTGAGGGAAGCAGGTCACCCTACTGTGAGGACACTCAAGCAGCCTGTGGAGAGACCCATGTGACGAGGAGCTGAGTCCTCCCACAAACAACCAGAACCAACTTGCCAGCCATGTGAGTGACCCAACGTAGAAGGGGCACCTTCCAAGTGCAGGCCCAACCACATCTTTTTCTGTTGTTGTTGGTAGTCTGGCACTTGTTTATTCCAGCCCTTGTGGCCCATTTGGGGGGTCAGGGGGGAGCAGGCCACAGGAGCCCACGGGGACAGGGGTCTCGTACCCTCTGTGGCTGCTGCCTGAGTATGCCAGGCGGGGCAGGGCAAGGACTTGGGGAGCCCCCGGATTCTGCCCGTGATACAGTCTGGGTGCTGTTCTGGAAGGGCTGGTTTCCGCTGCCTCAGAGGACGAAGCAGCGGGGGAGGCCCTGGTTTCTGGTGGGTGACACCTGGGAGCCCTGGTCAGGGCTGGACTGGAGGATCCTGGGGCTCCAGGGCCCCCACGCCATTGGGGTGCTCCACTCTCTCCAACAGGATGAGCATCTCACAGGGTGGGGTCTGCGGGAACAGGTCCACGGCCACAGCCTTGACTGGCCGGAAGGGACGGCCCTTCATCCGGTTCCACGGGGCCCTGCAGAGGTCCACACCACCCACATCTTGACTGTAACTTCAGGAAGGGCCAGGAGCTGGCATCTCTCAGCTAAGCCACTTACAACTTCCTGACCCAGAAAACCATGAGACAATAACTGTTTATTTTTGGAGTAATTTATTCCACAGCATTAGATAACTTATACAATGACTATCTATAGTCATGTATAATTTCTAGAATTTCTGTTGGTTTTTTTTTTAACTAAGCTCCACTGCTTTTCATAAACTTTGATTACAAACTCTATATGTGGCTTCATCGCTGTGAATATTTTAACATATTAAATCTTTTTTAGAAAGTTCTATTATCAATAGTTATGGGGGAACTAATTCTGTCACTTTTTGTGTGTTGATTTCTCATGGGGGTTCATATCCATAGTTAGTGGACTCCACATCCAGGCACAAAGCAGGCTTGGGATGTAGATTTCTTATGGTTGGCTCTATCCACCCATAACACTGGGTAAATAGTAAATTTCCTTAAGGTTGACAAGTGGGGGAGTTCCTGAGTTCTCCTTTTACTAATTGGTGGCTTTTGACTTTATGCAACAAGCTTATTTCTAGCTCCTGCTCACTGTGCGAAATTGAGGCCTCATCCCACACACAGACACGAAAATCCCAGCTTTAAAGTCTTTCCTAGCCCCTGTGAGGCTCTTCCACCCTTCCCAACACACAAACACATCCAATTCTGTTCTGTGTTCTCTGAACAAACTCTTCTCAAGCCACCTTGGTTTCTCCTTCTCTCTGTTGATTATCAGAGTATCCCAACTATAGAGTCTCTTCCCCTTTAAAAGTCTTGCATCTCAAAATAGTACACTCACTGAGACTTTACTTAATTCTGTTGACTCAATATTTTTTATTTAAGCCAAATATAAAATATTCCCAAACATGTATGCTTACTTACAAACTTCTCTACAAGGTCTGTTTTTCCACAAATACTATTTAACTCTCCTATTTGTCACTTCGTGACCACTACCCATGATCTAGTATATTTGTTAATATATTAACACCAAAAATTGTAGCAGATATTCTGTACTATTGACTCAAATGCCCTGGTGGATGAGAGGCAGTGCTTCTTGTCATAAATCGTGGTTTACTATTCAGTTTTGATTGTAATAATCTACCTGTTGTGCAAGGTGTCTATGGCCACGCCATATTGTTGTTCTTTCTTCTTTGGATAAGTGGATGCCTTAGCCTAGTTCTGGACATCTCATAACATGTCAGCTCCCTCCCTGAAGCACAGCTTAGGGGCTGCCACACAACGTGCAGTGGGTCTCAGAAGTACACAGTGAGCACCAGTGTTCCATTTTCATTGAGAACAGCTGCCCATCTGCTGTGGAGAAGAGAGGCCTCAGGGTTAGAAGGGACGGAACGACTCAGCCTTTAATGTTGTTGCAATATTATCTTGTTGACAAGTGCAGCATCATAAATTTGAATCCATTAGCTAAAAGGATCCATAAATATTTGAATAATGGCCTTTTTAGAGTTTTACCAGTCTATCAAACTTGTCACATGTCCACTTTTTACATTTTTCCTACTGCTGAAAAGAAAAGGGCTGAACTGAATCTCATGTATTTTATCCTTGCTTTCAAAATGGAAATGCTTTGCCAAGCAGAAGTTGATTAACAAAACCACACTAGCATCTGGCGGTGGTAGAGGGTATACTGTCCACTAAACTTTGCTCTCCCCTTCCACATGGTGGCGTCCGGCCAGCCAGGGCTCTGCTTCCTAGCCTCGCATCCAGAAACGGCCGGATGACGTGTTCTGGCCCTTGACATGTGAGCAGATATGACATGAGTCCCATTCAGAGAGGGGTTTTATGGAGCCCATATGTCTTCTCTGTTGTCTCTTTTTCTTGCTAGAAACTGAGGAATCTGAGGCAGTGTATGGTGGAGCCATAAGCTAGAAGGAACCTTAGATCTCGAACCACTTCCTGGAATAAAGTAATCCACATGCTAACCATGAACACCAAGACTGGTCTGTTGCATGTGTGAAAATGCACTTCTACTGCATTCAGCTATGGAAATTCTGGAATTGGTTTCAGGAGCTAGTCATACATACTGCAACTAACAAAGTGACCTATTTTAAGTTAAAATAGTAGCAAAACTACTGATTTTTTTGTTTGTTTTCACTTTGGAATTACAGATTTCTTTGTTGTTGTTGTTGTTTTCAGAAGAGATGTAAATTCTGACAGAGTGACCCCTGAGTATGTTTCCAGAAGGTGGAGTATGGCCTGGCTCTGTCTCGTTTGTATTAGATCATGAGTCTACCGAGACTATCTGTGTAAACACCTTGGCACCAGGCAAAGGCACCAAGCAGATAGGTACTTAATATGTGTTCTTCCACCTGCTTGTCTGATTCCTAGAGAATTAAGAGCAGCTCTCAATCGACAACTCTCAATAACAGCACGATGAACTCTCACCAGGGAGTTCAGTCTCACACTGTCACATTGGTGGTTTTGATGGTAGATCATTACATGCAGTTCAACCACATTTATAGGCTTTCTCAAGTCTATCCATAGATTAAACATCTCAACAGAGCTTCATCCCACATTCCCCTCCCAAACCATTATTGTAAGGAATAACACTCTACCGCTACCCTCTCTGCCTGTGGGACTATTTTAAAGGTTAACATTCATTGAGTTTTTACAATGTGCCAAGTCCTGTGCTAGATGTGCTATAAACGTTATTCCTGCTAATCCTTATAACAGCACTGTAGGGTTTATACAGTTGTCTCCAGGACAGGAGACTTAGGGAGGTTAATTAATGTGCCAAAACTTACACAGCTGGTAAGTCGAGAAACATGGATTTAAATTCAATTTTGCCTTGTCCCAATTCCACAGGCTATGGGAATCTCGTAGACAACATTAGGAACATCCACACAATAAACTGATTTTCTAACCCCGGGTTTCTCAACCTTGGCTTATTGAACTTTGGGCCAGATAATTCTTTGTTGTAGGGGTCATCTTGTACACTGCAGGGTGCTTCGTAGCATCCCTGGCCTCCACCGCTAGATGCCAACAATACCTCCTTGAGTTGTGACAAGCAAAACTGTCTTCAGACATTGCCAAATGTCCCTAAAGGAGAACATTATCCTCAGCTGAGAACCAGCACCATAACCTAATGTTAGAAATATATGTTCATCCCTTAAGGAACTGAGGCAGTACCTTCTTTCTGATTAACAAAATTATGTAAGTGACCATGTCTCCATTTTCACTGTGGCTACCAAGAAGCTCAAAGACAAATTTAAGTTTCAACGATAGCAAATAAGTATGTCCAAAGTCCTGAGCAATTTCCATTCATCCCTAATTCTTGATCTACTGTCTTTTCCTCTTCCTTCTTTATTTCTCTACTTATACTTTTTCCCATTATAGTATGTCTTTCTCTACTTGAAGTTATTTGAAATACTTCACAGAAGATCCAAGGTAAAAATAAAAAACATTTTTATACTGATTTTGAAATCAACTTGCTTAATCATTTGATCAAAGGTGAATCTTTCTAGGAATAATAAATATTCCTGTTTTCTCTTTAAATCTTTTCAATAATTCTCTCTGATACTAAAAAAATCAAAGTTGGACTAAGAAGTTGAAATTTATTGAAATTTTCTGGCTCTCAGAATCATATTTTAAAATGGGTTTCGGCATAGTAAAAAAAAATAATAAAAAGAATAATTTTTAAAAAGAAGCTAGAAAAGCTTTGGAAATTTTTTTTTCTTCGAGTGTTCTCATTGCAAATGCTGAAAACGATTATTTCATTAAAGTATTTTTATTACTAAGTTTAGAAGGAAAAGATGTTGAAATAACATGGATACCTTTCTAAGATGTTTGTCTAAGATTTTGCTACCACCCATGCTCTAAACTGATACACAAAGACAGATCCAGCTAGTTGACAAACTCCACTTTTAGAATTCTACCACATGTTTTCACAAATGAATTTTCCAGTCTGTCAATTAGTGGGGAGATAAAAATTGGGTCCAGAACAAAGGATGACTCAGAGGCTCATTTGGATTTGGGATTTCTGGTTCTGCTTTGACAGATTTGGAAGAAGAGGCAAAACATTTCCTGTAAATACCATCGCCGGGATGGATTCTCACTCTCTCTCTCCTTCATCAAACAGAAATCTATATTGTGCCTTGAGTTGAGCCCCAGAGAAATTATCAATATTCACACATCTGGCACAAATCTGTTGTAAGGAAAAAAAAAAAAACATGATGCCATCTGTATTTCTTCCCTCGTTTTATAGCATAGCTCCAGTATCCTGTAGTCATTTTGTCACACGGTCTTGTAAATATAAAGTTATATTACTTGGCTTGTTTGAGGACAATGTTCATCATAAGGGGAGGATGAGGAGATGATGTCACTGCCAGGAAAAAAAAAAAAAAAGAAGCAGCAGCTCGCCTTTCCCAATCCCCCACCTTCCCTGGAGTACGAAGGAGCCAAATTTCATCAAGTTTGGCACAGTTGTGGGAATTAACATGACTGAAATGTATGCCAGATTTCAAAACAATTTCTAACAGTTTCTGTGAGACCGTGTAAGCAACTGAAAATTGACATGTTGTGTTGTGCCCGAGTCAGCCAACTGCTGTCACTGCATAATTAGATTTTCCTGCATGAGAGGAGAATTTTCTTTAAAAAATTATGAAATAAGGCAGAAACTAATATAAAGTATAAGTGGGCCTGTTATTTGCAAAGAGGTAGCCTTCTGCTGAAGAATGACTTTGGACATACACACGTGCTCCCAGAAGAGGCCAATGGCCCTGGCTTTCTGTGCTTCATGTGCATGAAATGCTCTTTGCAAAGGGAAGAGGATTTTCAGCACAGGCCAGATGGAAGTGGGCCCACTTGGCTGCCCAAGGAATGGCTGAAACCCAGAACTAGAACAGATTTGGAGCTAATGAATGTATGTTACTTCCTTCTAATACAGGATAATAGATGTGGCAGAATATGTGGGTGTCCCCAATCTTTATTCTCCTGTCTTCAATAGTGACAGTAGTTTTTGTTGAGCATGAGGTCACTCAGCAAAAGACTACATTCCCCAGGCTCTCTTGTACCTCAGTGTAATCATCTAACTGGGTCCTGGCCAATGAGACATAAGCAGAATGTAAATTTCCAAATTCTATGTCATTTCCTTAACAGGAAAAGTGGGTACCCTCCTTTTTCTCCCTTCCTGTCTTCTGAGGGCAGTATGGTCATAAGCCATTTTTGACCATGAGTTTGAGATTCATACCATGTGGATGTGGGCTGCTCCCTAGATATAGCAGAGCAATAATATAAAAAGAGCCACATCCCTGATACCTTTCAGTTGCCATACCAACCTTGGATGACCTCCTGGAATGTTCCATGAGAGAGAGGCCAGTTACTGCTTTGATTAAGCCAGTGTAATTTTGGATCTGTTATAATGACAGACTTTTCTGTATCCTAACCAATACTGCACACTTGGAGATGAACTTCAGAGTTTATAAGAGCTCTTGCAGGCAGGAGAGTGTTTATACCCCTGGACATGTGTAGTATCTTTGTTTCCTAACCGTCCCCTTCAAAGTAGATACCCTTTTCCCAAATGACCTTCTCTCTCTGAAAGGTAAAAGATGACTCAAAATATCATTCATTCATTCATTCATGATGAGGTGATTACAATTATTATTACAATTTTACAAATGAAGAAACTATAAGTTAGAGAAGCATACTAACTCTTCCCAAATTACACAGCAAATAATTTCAGTTTTTTCACATCACTGAAATAAAGCAGTGGAACCAACACTAGAACTCAGGTCTGCTGAATTCAAAGCCAGTGATTTTAAAATCTCTTTGCTCCTCGACTATATTTTATGTAAGGTTTCTTTGAATTGAATTTCTGAGTAAAAGTTTCAGTGTATTTGCAAAAAAAAAAAAAAAAAAAAAAGGCCAATAACAGAAACCCTTAACTCAAACTGGCTTACTTATTAGTGGGGCCTTATTGGCTTATGTAACTAGAAAGTCCACCGCCAGGACTAGTTCAGTTCTGGCTTGATCCTGGGCTGGAACAATGTCCTCAAAACATAATTCTTGCCATCTCTTACCACAGCTATTCTTCAAGTTGACTTCACTCCCAGGTTCCATATGATATTTCACCTTGTTTAATTCCAGCAGAAAGGAGCCCTACACTACTTGGTCTGATTGGTTTATGGACTTGTCTGTCAACTAATAACTATGTCCTAGAGGATTCAGGGCTCTGATAGGCCAGACATGGATTACCTCATAAATCCCAACCAGGCCACAGACTCTTAAGAGTGGAGGAAACATGGTTCTCAAGAGGCCAACAAGAGTACTGCCCCAAAAGAAAAGAAAGTGGATATTGGATAGGCAACAATGACAAATACTCACTGCACGCCTCTATATATACTCAAAGCTGCCCTATCATAGGAATCTGAACTTAACGTTTTATTACCCTTTCCAAACGTTGGCCGAAACTATTGCTATTTCTCCATAGTATCCTTCACTGATTCCCAGTCCTACCCACATACTCACAAAGTATACAAAACGGTACACACACACACACACACACACACACACACTCATACGTACACCATTCATTCCTCTGCCCAGTGCTGTTCTAATTTCCCTAAAAAACCACTTATTTTCTGGAGGCAGCCAGCACTTCCAAGGGTGATACTGCACCATGGTGCTGGACTCAGATTACTAGTATTTGTAGTCCAGGTCTATAATCTCAAGCAAGTAACCTAACCTTTGTAAGCCTTGATATCTTCATGTGAAATGAAATCACAATCATTCCTACCTCATAGGGTTGCTATGAGGATTAAAGAATTCATATAATACTCTAAGCACACAATCTAAACTCACAGTATGTGCTAGCCAGTATAGGTAGTAGGTCATGGAGGCCCCCTCTTTAGTTCTCCTTCCTCTAGGGAGCCTTAATTTCTCTGAACAATCTGGCCTAAACTGCCCTTGTTTGAATTTCCATAATACTTAGAACTGATACAGTATGTATTGGCTATGAGGCATACATCATCTGCAGTGATAATCTGCCATCCCAGCAGCCCAATCCCTGTGACAGAGGTTGTCCCCATTCTCACACTGGGAGTTTAACCCCCATTGAAGTCTATAGATCTGGAGTTAGACAGACCAGGGTCTAAGTCGGAGCTTTACTATTTACTAGCTATGAGATCATGGGCAAATTATTTAATTTACATAAACTTCAGTTTTCTCCTCTGCAAAATACAGCTGATGTCAAACATAAACCAGGCAATATATACATAGTACTTTAGTGTGGTTCCAGACACATAGTAGGTGCTTAATAAATGGCAGCCGTTGTTCTATATTACATGTAGTTTCAACCTGCTTCAGTGCTTCAATTCTCCACCTTAATCATCCTAATAAATGGTCATGGAATTAGTTTAATTGATCTAAAGACCTCTTCTATGCATGACTGGATCAATCCCCAGACATATTTTGTAAATACCATAAGTCTACATGGTCCTATCAGAGTAGAAGTCACACTCAGATTGACTAAAACATTCTAGCAGTCAAGTTCAGAACAGGGATAATGACAGAGAACTAAGAAAGACTGAGTTCCTATTATGAACTGAAAATGCAATAGAGATTCATTTGATTATCTCATTTGTTCTTCCAACAATCTTGGATAACAAAACATCCTAATAAGCAGTGGCTTAAAACAACAAAAATGTTGTATTTTCACAATTTGGTAGGTGGCCTGTAGTTTCTCTGGTGGTTTTATTTGGCATTCATACAACTGCATTCAACTACACAGGCAGGTGTGTGTTCTGTAATGTTAAATGGGCCTCACTCATACATCCAGCAGGTACTGCTGGCTGTCAGCTAGAGCACCTTGGTTCTCCTCCATGTGTTCACTTATGTAAGCCAAACTGGCTCTCTTGCAGTATGGTGGTCTCAGGGCAGAGTTCCAACAGGGCAAGCCCCAACGGGCTGGCTCAGCTTACACAACCCATCACAATGGACAATGATGTTTCCATGGGCCAGAGCAAGTTACATGGCCAAGACCAGAATTAATCTATTCTGTCTCTTAATGAGAGATGTAGCAAGGAATTTAGGGCCTTTTCAAATCTGTCACCGAGAGTTTAAACAAGGCAGCATGTGGCAACCAAGTGGCAGAGTTTAGAATCAAATTCAGATCTGAATGTTCCTGTACTCTTTCCAATATACCAAAAGGTCTCAGAACAGTCCAAGAATGATGATTTTCCTTAATCCCTCAGATTTATACTTTCTTTCTTGTAACATAGATTAGAGTCCTTACCATGTAACAGCATCATTTCTAGCTCTGGGGTGGAGCAGTGTACAAGACAAGCAAAAACCAGGCCTTCAGAAAGCTAAGAACATGTAACAATGTCAGATTAATAGGATGGGGGTGACCGGAGGAGGGGGAAACTCTAGATTGATTGGCCGGGAAAGGTTATTCTTGGCAGACGTGAGACACGAATGGAGAAATGAAGGCAGCCATGGGAAGATGATTCTAAGGAACGTGTCCAGGAAATGTAAAATCCCCAAGGCAAAAAGGAGCTTGGTGTTGGAAGGACAGCGATGAAACAATGTTTAGAGCAGCAAGGGCAGAGGAAAATAGTAGGGGAAGACTTGTGAGAGGTGGAAGCTACAGTTTATGGGATCTCAGAGGCCATAAAAAGGTGTTTGAATTGTATCTGAATTGAAGCAGGAAGCAACTGGAGCATCCTGAGCAGGGGACCAATGTGATCTAGTTTATATCTGATCTGGGTAACGCTTGGTGAGACACTGTAGTTCTGGCCACCATGTGGTATGGAGATTAAACAGCAGCAAGAGGGGAAGCAGAGCTCAGTTGGAAGGTTAAGTGCTGACAGTAGCAACGGGCTTGGAGAGAAGAGGAGGTTCTGTGATGTGCTTTGGTATAGGGTTTATAAGACTTTCTGGTGGATTTCCTGTGGGATGGAGGTTAGTACAAACAGAAAATTGTAAGTAGGGTTGAGGATATCAGTGAACACCACGCACTGGGGCCACAGGTAATCAACAAAGCATGAGCCTACTTAATCTTGAAACTGAATGTCTTTGTTTCACTTAGTTTTCAAAAAGCATGAAGAGGAGTCTTTTTAAAAATTATTTTCAAGTTCATACAAGTGTGGTAGGTGATAAGGACAAAATGCTTTAATGATGTCCAAAGGGAGGGAAAAGGAGTCAGAAATGGATACTTTCTCTTTGCTGAGAATGCATTAATCCATTTTTCCCAATCATGTTCTCTGATTAGAATGTAGGCATTCACCAGTAAACTACAAGGTAGTCAAATCTAATAATGAGAAAAGAAGAGACGAACATCATATTGTCTCTATGGACACTTAATGGATGGTACATTCAAATACAGTGCAACAATCATGGCCTCAGCACTATTGCTCAATAAAACTGAGACACATTAGCTTCTCCCTAATCTACTTTCTAATCCCTATACCCCCCCAAAAAAAATTTATATATCTTAGCCTCAAAACACTTAAATTAACCCACATCATTCAGGAGGCAACTGCACCTTGTCAAGGCAAGAGATCTGGATGCCCATTTTATCTAACAAATGACATCCTGCGACTTAATTCCCTGTTGTCTGCAAATTTTTCCTGCATAAAGCTCCCCAAACAATAAACCATCTTTCTGTCTTGGCCATCATGTATGGGCTCATTACTTTACACATCATAATTATAATCAACGAACAAAACTCAAGGAAAAAAAGTCAAACAATGAAATGGTACTTTTTTCTTAACATCAGTGCAACTTTATGTGATTAAGCGTGTAACAATACGGATGGGTACTTTGGATCATTTCTATGTAGCTCTTTTACATTTTGCAGATTTTCTTAACAGGTCCAACTACCTAAGGAGGGGGGAAAAAGATCTTTTTACCTTTAAGACTTCGAAGTCTGATTTTTTAAGTGCACAGATAACTTTAATGCCTAAATTGAAAAATGAGAAGAATATCCGTAGGGAAAAAGGAGCTTATTGCTGCCTCCCTGAAGTTCATCAAATGTTGTCACATATTTCTCTAACATTTTTGACTTGGTTAAGTGCAAATTTAGGTGAACACACTCTTTTTCCCAGGGTTCATGGCAACAGAAATATAATATGTATTTTCTGATTAATGAGTTCAGCTCTACTGTCTAAGGGATCTTAGGCAAATGGTGTTTCCTAGAGGCAGAGGATTGGACCAAATGACCTCACATTTCCCTTATTTCTTGACTTAGTTTTTGCTAACTTTTTAAGCACTCATTTCATATACTTTCTTAGGTATATTTGTGGCATACAATAACCTGAAATTCCCATTCTCAGAATTTAAATCCTCAGCAACTCTACATATAAATTTCTCCCATGACAATGGAGAAAATATAAATTAAGAATTAAGTAAATGGATGAATGTTAATAAAGCTCACCTTTACTCTCATCAATTAAGTTATTATGCCAGCTGGAAAATCAATGGATTACAGTTCATATGATTATTGAAACACTGCCATGCACACAAGTCCAAATTCTTCTTCAATGTGTGATTTGGGGCCACAATGTCTAATTCACTGATGATAGGCCAGATCCCCTTGCTAGTCTCCCTTTTTATTTTGTAGTTATCACTGATGCCATTTCATATGGTTTGTGGTTACCAGGGGAAAATTGACAATATCTCTCAGGCCATGATGAAACCAGTCTCAACTAGGAAGCTTCTGAAAAGGTGACCCTAAATAACAAGGCTGCCTCTGAGAAGACTGTGTATGTAAACTGTGAATATCTCATTCTGCACTCTAAATAGTTCCCTGAATCTTTGTCTCCTATTAGTTATGTGGCCTTGAACATGAAGCTTAAACACTCTGAGCCTCAGTTAACTTACCTGTTAAATTATGGGGTCATAGTAAGGATTCAGTGAGTTGACACTTACAAAATTCTCAGGGCAATATTTGGTAAGTGTTAAATACTAGTACTGATGGGGCTGTTGTTATTATCTCTTCCTTTAGCGAACTTCTGATCCAGCTGTTTAAGCCCTCCACCGAGAAGCCTTCTTGACTCCCATCAGCGAAGTTAGTCATTTCTTCTTCCATAATTCCATACTTCTTCCAGTCCTTAAGTAATTTTTATTATAATTATTTGCTCTTACATTCATCTCCCCCACTGACCCCTGTCTACCCCTTTGGTTGATGTCTTTCCAAAGTAGAAATAACATCTTCTGTGTATCCACCCTAGGTACTAGCATATCTCCTTGCACATGTGAATGAAGAAATGAATTTGCTCTTCGAAAATCTACTGGTAAAAAATGTAGGTGGGTGGGTTCAAAACATCAGTGCAAAAACAATAAAGCATTTTGCTTAGGCTTAACATTTTAAAAGTTCAATTGAATTAGAATATTGCCATTTTGCAAGAATAAAAGAATGAATCTACTCAAGGATCATCAATGGCTACTCCATCAGAAAAAAAAAATAGATACAACTATACATTATATGTCTCCTGATGGATGTACCAATACTACCTCTAAAATAGCCCTGCCTTTCACACACAAAAAAGCAAGCCTTAATTACATCAAGCCTCTTTATCAATCAATTTACAGGAAATACAGTGGACAGAAGAGGAACATGTTATATGACACTATGATGATGAAATTAGTAAAATTCAGACTGTGAGAATCTCTATTGGGCAAACTGTAAGATAAATGACCAAGTAAATTTCAGGGGGAAAAAAGAGAAGGAGAAAGCTGCAGATTCAGAGACTTTAAGAAACAAGTCACTCAACTGCAATGTGTGGATTGTATTTGAATCCTGATTCAAACAAATTCTAAAAATAAATTGAACACTGACTGGATATTTGAGAATTATCATTAACTACCTTAGGGTTGATACGGTTATTTTTTCAAAATGCCCTCAGCCTTTATACATATATACTGAAATATTTACAGACGAAATAGTGTTACATGTCTGAGATTTTCTTCAAAATAATCCTGGGTGGGTAGAAATTTAGATAAGACAAGATAGAGTAAGAGCTGAAGATTGTTGAGGTTCGGTGATAGGTACATAAAGGTTCACGGTACTGTTCTACTGTGAGTGTGTTTATAATTCTTAATTATAAACTTAAAAATTAATAATTCCCTGTATGTTAAAAGAAGTTTTATGTTTCCTCTAGATCTCAAACACCAATATGATTTTGCTATCCAGTGGACCAGATGCACTTATAACGTAAGTGTCCAATAGTTGTTTATTGGATTGGATTTTCTTGTTTGTTAATTCTTTGGTATAACATATACCTTCAACAGTAAATTTATCAGCTGAAGAACAAAGTTATTGTTAAATATTCAGTAGTAAATGTAACACTAATAATTATATTAATAATAGCTAATAATTAATGAATGCTTACTTCCTTGTCACCATGAATGTTAATTTACATGGAGTTCTTGCAGAACTTCATGAGCTGAGGTACGTTATAAGACACTGTGGGGATGCAACTACCAACACAGAAACTGAAGCTTTGTGGGATGAAGTTAACTCACCCATGATCACATGATAAACGGCAGAGCCAAGGCCACACCAGATCTTCCATACTTCAAAACCCATGACCCCTCCCATCTGGAACCTTTCTTTATGGGTCAGGTAGGATAGGTGACTCAAAATAAGAATAAAATAAGATTCCTTTTCATAAGAAGCACTACAGAGACCTGATCTTAAGTCAAATGGCTACAGAGAGATGGGTAGGAGTGGGAAAAGTTTTCCTAGATGAACTGAGATGAGCACAGGAGAGGATGGCTGAGTTCACACAAGTGTTAAGAACAGGTCTAAGACAGGAAAACAAGACAACCAAAAGCACAGAGCAAAGATTCATAACCTGTGGCCCAGCCAAACTTCTAATTTGAACTGCGTAAGATTTAAAATATTTTGGAACGACTTTCCAACATTCAAAACTCATAAAATTTCACACATAAATGTGTATTTCTGGGCTTTAAAAAAATTGGAAGCTTCGGCAATGCTAGACCCATGTTTCTACATAGTCATGAGAAGTTCCAAAGCAGGGGAGAGATTTGCCGAAAGTAACATTTTAGGGAATAGCATGGAGACTGCATTTAAGGAAGAAGATGCTAGAATCAGAAATGCTTTTTAAGTCTGGACTGAAATAATGAGGTCCCAGCCAACTTAGAGGCATAGGGGACAGAAAGAAAGGGGGGAAAAATCCATGAACAGAAGGGGCAACAAGACTTGGTGGTAGAATGGACTTAAGAAGTAAAGGTATGTGACCTATACCAAGTCATAATTTGCTTCAGATCATCTAACCTCCATGACTGGAAGATGAGAGGTTTGGGGAGGAAACTTCATCATATCAGGATCATTAGAAACCAGGGAAGATGTTAGTTTTGTGTTGTAACCTTCTGGGAGATGGTGACACAAGAGATCAGCACAGAAATGTATTTAAACTAGACAGCAATGTAGTAACCACATTGATATCTTGTAAATACTTAGAAATAGGGAAACAGGATTTGTTGAAGAGGGAGGAGATGTAGAGGTTGGGAAACTGTTCAGCTCTGCAGTGACAGTTTCAAAAGACACAAGACCAACCTAGTCAGCCCTCCACTGAAGAATTTTACAATGAGGTCAGAGAAAAGAGATACAGAACAGGCAGTTAGAGGCTCACGGCCAGTGTAGATCTGATGAAGCCAAAGCAAAGGAATAACAGTGTGTCCAGGGAAAGTTTCTTGAAAGTATCACTTCTTCTTTAATCGTATCATGAAGGAAGAGTAGATACAGCACAAAAATGTGGAATCAATATAACAAAGTTTGCAGTGATCCAACCAATACTGGATGAGATTCTACTAACTAAAAAACACATACAATATACCTCTCCATGTGCTTTATTCTTCCTCATAATGCTTGGCAATGCCAGATATCACATTGTACTTGCCTATCTCCCCCAGGACGATACAAGCTCCATGAGAGCATCTCTCATTTACCAGGGTATCTTCAAGGCCTAGAACAGTTCCTGAAATATAGTAAGTTCTCAATAAATATTATTTGAAAGGGTCCATCCTCACAATGCTCACAGTCTCAGATGAACAGAAAACTGAGCAAGCAATTATAATATGTGACCAGCATAAGTAGTTCAGGAGGCCAGGAGAGCAGAGGTGATGCCCTGACGTGTCAACTGAAAGAAAAGCTACTGTAAAATCCCTATACCTCCCAGAAAGAGAAACAAGAGAATTTACTCTCACTGTATATTTATTAAATGGATTGTACCAAAAGACACACAACCCAATGCTAAAAGGATGATGAAATCGCATCATTTTTCACTTCTGTCTCCAGCTAACACAAATCTTATACAAGGGAAAAAAAATGCCACATGTGATTTTGTCACTGAATTTACTGGTCCCTAGTATCACTTAAATGAGGGTGGAGAGAAACAAGCTGGACATGAACAAGTCCATGTCATTCATGAGTTGTACAGAATCATCTCAGCACTGGTGGAATTTAGGGCACTGGATAAAATTTTTGTTGTGCATGTGTGTTTTCAATGAGAGATCATTCTAGCCTTTATGAAGGAAGTCAGTGGACAGTTATTATGCACTCTGAAGGGCTGTAAAGCCCTTCCCCTCTCACCTGTGCTAGCCAGTCTGGACATCAGGGCAAACACCAGAACCCAGCGTATCAAAATGTTTCTGTTGCAAAACAGCAAGAAATTGTCAGATATGGATGGTGATGCTGACTTCTCGATAGGGGAAAAAAGGACCTAAATTAGACTTCTATAAAAAGAATACTGCATATTTATTTCCACAATAACACACAGGAAAAACGTTAGTCAAGAAGCAAGCAATTGGGTGAATAAATAAGCTTGTCTTTGTTCTCATCAATTAAGTTATTACATCAGTTGGAAAACCAGTGAATTATAATACAGATGTTTAATGAAACACTGCTGAGCCTATAAGTCAAACTCCTATTTTGTGGTGTGATTTTGGCTGCATAGTTTTGTGTGTGTTAAACCGTATTTATTAGCTGATACCCATTATTACTTTGAGCAAGGTATAATTCAGTTGTCAGGCTCCATCGCAGGCAAGGAGATTTAATCAGTAAGAGCCGCTTTGCTACTGAGTATAAAACAATGTGGGTTTCATGAAGCAATCACGGCAGTGTGAAAAAATGGGATTAATTAGTATTGTATAAGAACAGGCAGCATGCTCATTAAAACCTTGTGAGGTGGCTCTTGATAAACTGCCACTTGATAGGACCGCATTAATGTGACAAGGCAAAGACTTCATTTCCAAATCCTTTCTGATTGTATCTTGCTTTTAAGTTACCTGGAATGACCCTCCTTGGCATTCTGAATACAAAGATCAAAATGACTGCCAGGGACCCAGGTGCCACCTGGACCAAGGAAGCCGAGCATAGATGGGGAAGCTTCAAAGACAACTTTTTTTGAACTTGCAGTCAAACATGAATCAATAGCTGTAAATGAGGCAGCGCCAGGGGGGGTGAATTTGCATTCGCACTCCGCAGGTCGGGCAGAAAGTAATTTGACAATTGGCAACCCACCTTAATGAAGGCCACATACAAATCCTCTGTTTGTTTACCCAATGCTGGCGGTGTTTGGAAATGTATACGCCCTGAGGAAGATAGCAGGGGCTCCCGAGAGCCTGGGGGGGCGGGGGGGAGCTATCAGAGAGATAAAGGAGGGCAGTACCTCAGAGAGCCTTCTCGGCACACTTCTCTCTTAGCGCACACTGACTAATTATTTGGGTTTCCAAAATGCCTCTCTTACTTCCTAAAATGAATAGTTATTTTTTGCTTTGTTTTGTTTTGTTTTCACAGCAAAAGCATCTGCACATGAAAAAAGCCCTGTGAGAACAATCTGCTTTGGATAAGGAATATTTTTTTGATGTGCTTTAGACCTGTTTTCATCTTTGGGCATCCGATATGATTCTCTTTCAAACCTGTAACAGTTTGGGTTGGGTCTTCAACCTGCAATCGTTTTGGGGAGGGGGTTGGATTTCAAGCTAACATCACCAGATCTTGGAGGATCTTCTTTTACCTACATCCCGCCAGCTTCCATTTTCCTGGTGACTTCTACTAACACAGCATATAAAGCAACTGTATAAAGAGCAGGTATTTGTTGGGTCTATTTCTAGGACTGAAAATGCACTCAGAAACCTCAAAAGTTTCTGTTCCTCCACACCCAACTATATATATATATATATGTATGTATGTATGTATGTATGTATGTACATATAAAGCTTGTTAAATCTGACCACCATATTAATTTAATGCTTTCTGTCATGAAGCTCAAGGTCTTGGCTCACAATTATAGGTTGTTTGCAATTGAACTTGGGTAATTCCACTGCAGTCTGCAGATATGAGGCACCAGGCAGAAGAAGTCAGGCTACCTGAGCAGACTAGATAGGATTAAGTGCACTGCTTTATCAAGTGATGTGTTGCAATACTATTAATTTAAACCCTAACATCTCATTGTTATGATCTGAGCCGCATGATGTAATGCAATATGACAGCCATTGAGTTCATAGAAAATGGAATTCATCTCTCAAAATTTCACACAAAATAAAGGCACAGAGACAGACAAAAATAAAGGAAGACAGACAGATAAATACCTTTAATTTCTTTTTCTGTATCCAAATGAGTCTGCCTCTGTCAGGCAGCGTTAGGAGTATTATATATCATCAGCCCATTTGCCCAGTGATCTCCGCCATCTTATTTATTCCTCTGTTAGAGAAAGTATTGTATATGTTCCTATTTTGTTTCTTTTATTTTAGTAAGTGAATTGCATAGTAATACACTGTAAGTGGTGGTGCAAGCATCACCGCTTATGCATGACACAGTAATAGGAAATTTTCTGCCCCTCTTAGCTTGATGAGAACCTCCTTCAAAAATCGTACAACCCCTTCAGGTAGTAGCCACCTACTTGATTTATAATCCTACAGTGGCGGAAGAGGTTAGCTGGGTAATTTAAATCACTAGATTTCACTAATGAACTAGGGCCAGGGAGAAAGCACTTTACATTGTAAAGGCTCCATTTCACCTTCCTTATGCCCCACATACTTTATCTCCAAATTTTTACATTATTTATATAAAGAGGGAAATGGTTCTCTCGGAGGAAAATGAGTGAGCAAAGCATCTCTGCTGATAAGTATCCCCTACAATTCTATGCAATTCAGATACCCTCTCTGAGAGCAACAAAAATAATGCTTGATTTAGCACAGAGATATGTTTATATCATAGAAACAACAAATAATACAATATTTTGGATGTGTTTATATTAAAAGTTATTTGTTGCCTATCTGAAATTCAGATTGAACTGGGCACCCTGCATTTTACCTGGAACTCTAAACTACAGGGAAGATGGAAGGGTAGTGCACTTACCCCAGGGAGGGCATTACACGAAATGCCAGGAGAAAATGCTCTACAAAGCTTGGGAAAACTGACCATATGTAGAAGCCTTCTGGTGTCTATGTTTCTCAGTAGAACATTTTTATTCAGCAGATTACTAAAGGCTTCACTGAGCTTTGAAGTAAACCATTGGTCACTTTTTTCCCACATGGATAAGCAAGTTTTAAATGATGTTTCCTTCACATTAACCTCAAAGACACTTTTCTACTATTGCATTTGGTTTAAAGGAAACATAACAGTGCTTCTCAAACCTAGGGATTCCTGGAACCTTCCCACCACCAGCACCACCAAACAACTTGTTGTATCGCCACAGACTGCAGCTTCAAAAGCTTTGATCTGTGTATATCCAAAGGAATTGAAAACAGTATTCAAACAAATACCTCGACAAAGAAATACAAGTACATGCATGTCTACAGCAGCAATATTCACAATAACCAGAAGGTAGACACAACCAAAAAGGCCACCAGCTGATGAACGGACAACCAAATACAATGGAGTATTATTCAGCCATTAAAAGGAATGCATATTATAACCCAGATGAATCTTGAAAACCCTATGCTAAGTGAAAGGAGACAGATACAGAAGGTCACATACTGTATGATTCCATTTATACGAAACATTCAGAATAGGTAAATCTATAGAGGCATACAACGGATTGGTGGTTTCCAAGAGGCAGGAAGGTGGGGGCAGGGAGCAGGCAGATAGGGGAGTGACTACCAGTGGGTACAGGGTTTCCTTTTGGGGTCATAAACTATTTCAGAACTAAACAGAAGTATTAGTTGCACTGCATTGTCAGTGTATTAAATGCCACTGAATTGTTCACTTTAAAATGGTTGATTTTATGTTATGTGAATATCTTCAATAAAAGTAAATAAATAAACTAAAAGCAGTGATCTTAATAAGAAGATTGGGTTCACTAGTCTGCCTTTGGATTTATTTTGAATTTATTATCAGCTGCAAAAAGAAGATCCTCCCATATTCCAAGATGCTTACCAACTGTTAACTTACACATTCCTGTATAAGTTATTAACTCAAGTAATATGAATTGAGCCTCTTATAAAAGGGTCACAGGTAGCCCTTATGCAGATTAGAAAAAGGTGTCCAGTCTGGGGCTGCTTGATGAGCTGATCCCCCCTCACTACCTGGGCAGGACACCTGCGTGCAGTCCCAGGCTGTGCTCTCGTAGGCAGCACCCCTGCCTACAATACTCCACGTCCTATACGGGACCGGTACTGTAATGAATCATAAGTAACACTGGGAACAGTAATGAATGCAGTAATTCAATATGCATGTTTTAGAGCCAGACTAATGGGGTTCCTTACCAGCTGTATGACCTTAGGCAAACCCTTAACCCCTGTGACCTCGATCTTCTTACCTCTAGAACAGGGATAATAATAATGTCAATCTCCCAGAGCTGTTGTGGGTGGGGTGGGGAGGTTAAACTACTTTAAGGCATGAAGAACAGTGTCTGGCACCCACCAGGATAGCTAACCGTAAAGACTGGTGACACTACATGCTGATGACGCTGCGGAACAACTGGGTCTTTCACACATTTCTGATGGGAGTGCCAACAAAAGCTATGCCACCACTGTAGAAAACCATTCAGCGGTTTCCTAAAAAGTTAAATCTACCTACTTTATGGTTCAGCAATTCCACTCCTACTTCTTTACCCAAAAGAAATGAAAACTAATGTTTACAGAAAGACTTGAACAAGAATGTTCACTGCAGCTTACTCATATTAGAAACAATGAATGGAAAACAGCCCAAGTGTCCATCAGCAGTAAATTGGATAAACAGGTTGTGTGTTCACATAATGGAATAACATTCAGCGATAAAAAGGAATGAACTACTGATACACAAAACAACATGGATGAATTTTTTAAATATTATGCTCAGAGAAAAAGAATCCAGTCCCTAAAGAGGACATGCTCCACGATTCCATTTTTATGAACTTCAAAAACAGGCAAACTGATCTATGAGGATGAGATCAGAATAGTCTTTGCCTCTGGGGGTCAGAACATGAGGGAACTCTCTAGAGTGATGGTGGTACTTGAGAGTTGGAAAAGGTTTCTGTGAAGGGCCAGTTTGTAAATATTTTAGCCTTGAAGGTCCACATACGTCTCTACTGTAAAGTCTTCTTTGTTCATTTGTTTGTTTTAATCACCCTTTTAAAATATAAAAAACATTCTTAGCTCACAGGCCACACAAAAACACTCCACAGGCTGGGTTTGATCCAAGGGTTGCAGTTTGCCAAACTCTGCTCTATATAGGGTATTGGTTACAGGGATGTGTACATTTGTCAGAAGTCACTGAACAATACACTTAAGACCTATGCATTTTATTGTATGTAAGTATTTTTCAATAAAATATGGAACAGTGCCTGAAAGTTAATACTCAAATAAACATTAGCTATTTTTATTTTCACATAAATGATATACTTATTTATTTTTTAGTTATAACAAAGAAAACATCATTTTTCCACATTGTAAAATAAATTCAAGCAATATATTTAAGCCTACATTATGATTCCCTCCACGCTTTACCACTGCCTGCACACACATTTCCAACCACTTCCTCCAAAGAGAATTTGATTTACTAGGGCAGTTTCTCAAACCTGGGAACAGTCCAATCCAGAGGCTATGTTCTCAGAACTCTAGGGGTTTTTGAACCCGAGTCAGAGAAACAGGCATTTGTAATGGACCAAACTGTCTGTCTCCCCTGGTGCCTAGGTAGGAACTCTCCTTCCACAAGACCACCTTGCCTTTAATTAGTGTACCTCACATCTTCCTTCCTAATTAGAGTTCTTACCAACATCAGCACTGAGAACTCTTTTGAAAGAGAATTCCTTGTATTTAATATCTACCAGGTAACAATTTGAAGCATTTTCCAAAGAACAAGACATTACGTTGAGAGTGTCTGCCGTACATTCATATTTATTTATGTACGTATCAGTATCACTTTTCACTCATGCTGAAGAATACTCTCCATGGAACCAGCAATTCAAAACTGCTGAGCAAAGCAGTAATAGAAAGTCTCATGAGGAAAGTTTCACATGGAGTGGAGGGTTCTCATCTGTTTCCAGCAATAGAATCCCTGGTATTGGCAGTGACAAGAAATAAAAAAGCACTTTGCTAAATGAAGCATAAGAGGACACTGGAGCATGGCTACCACAAACCATATTATTGCACTTTTTCTTAAAATTCCCATCAGAACCAAAGTTGAGACTGTGGCAAGTCTACTGTCCCTAGCTAAGTTTGTTTCCCTTATTTATTTATTTATTTTATTTATTTATTTATATTTTTGGCTGCGTTGGGTCTTCGTTGCTGCACGCGGCTTTCTCTAGTTGTGGTGAGCGGGGGCTACCCTTCATTGTGGTGTGCGGGCTTCTCATTGTGGTGCTTCACTTGTGTAGCATGGGCTCTAGGCACGCGGGCTTCAGTAGTTGTGACACGTGGGCCCAGTAGTTGTGGCTCGTGGGCTCTAGAGCACAGGCTCAGTAGTTGTTGTGCATGGGCTTTGTTGCTCCGTAGCATGTAGGATCTTCCAGGACCAGGGATTGAACCTGTGTTCCCTGCATTGGCAGGTGGATTCTTAACCACTGTGCCACCAGGGAAGTCCCTGTTTCCCATATTTAAATTAGTCATCATTCTTTTGTTCTTTCTCTCTCATATACGTACATATATATATATATATATATATATATATATATATATATATATGACAGATAATTGGGATGAAGAAATAAATTGCATAATTAATGGAATTAATTATATTAAACAATCTTTTTATTTTTTGTTATATCTATATGCCTACTGTCGCATGCTATTTGGAAAAGTGCGAAAGGAGAAATAGGTGCTGACTACTGTCCTTGGGGAGCTTACAGTCCTGTTGGGCAGATAAGGTGAGCATTCTCACCACCATCATCACATTTATCACCATCTTCACAACAGATATTATTATACCTGGTCCTGCATTAAACACTTTAGACACCCTGACTCATTTAATCCTCACCATAATCCTGGAAAATAGATACTATTTTTACACCCATTCTACAGATGCAACAACTGAGGCAAGTCAGAAGGTAAGTAACTCAGCCAAGTTGCAGCCCCAAACAGTAAGTGATGGAGCTGTTGTCAGAACTCAGTTCCACCAGCCTCCAAATTCTATGCTTTTTACCCATGACTCTTTGCTGTGCCTCCAAATACAACTGAAAACATAAGTAATCGTGGACCAAGAAGTAGTATCTAAAATTCCAGAAAAGCATTCAAGATGACCAAGAAGTAGAATAGTAAAACTATATAAATTAAGACTTTAATTTCACTTGGAAGTAGGAGTAATTTCTGAATATGCAAAGATAGGTGAGGATGGCATTTCATAAGGAGATCCCAACTTCTCTGGGATAGATTCCTGGAAATGTCAATTAAAAAAACATTAAATTCTCACAAGAGAACTTCAGTCCAATTAAAACAGCTTCAATTCATTTGCTGTCAAGTATTATCTTTTTACAGATACCATGATCTGTTAAAATTGATCAGAACATGATGAATATTTCAAAAACTCACTCTTCCCAATGGTGGGAACAGTGATATGTCACAGAACTTTGGGCAACTACTCATATTACAATACTGCAGGGAGCACTCCGATTTTGCCTGGTAAATGGAGTCAGGGTACTGGGTCTCAAATACAAGTTGATGCATATTTTATCTGCAGGGAGACTGATAGGAAGAGAAAGGTGTAGTAGGAATGAAGGAACGCAAAGTATGTCCAGCCTAACCTATAATCCCGTCTAAATGAAACATCTAACTTGTTTCATTTCTCCCTTCCGTGCTGGGTAACTAACAACAGAGTAACTTTCTTAAACTGCTCAAAGGGATGGTGGGGAAACTAGCTGAGTGCTGAGAAAGGCCCTGCCATCCCCACGGCTGGAAGGACCATCGCCGGCTAAGGACGTCTCCACAGCCTCTCCTTGAGAGGGACTCTGGGGAGAGGAGGAAGAGCTGTTCTCCTTGGCCTCTGTTACTATGGCAACCTTCCCCTTTGTTTCCCTGGATCCACAGCTGCCGCCTCATTTAGCGACTGGCATTCAGGTGAGGCAGCTGCATGATGGCATGAGGAAATGAGGAAGTGGAAAAACAAAACTGCTTGAAAAAGCACACATGCATACATCACGGCACCGAGAAGGCATCGTCAGGACGAGTTTCCGGACTTCCTTCCACTTTTTTTTGGAGCCCCTCAGCGTCACATATTTGCAGTCGTTGTTGAATAACGCGCTTGGGGAATGTTCACCTTCTTCTGGCCATCATTGGGATGGGCGCCTTTCACACGTTCTTCTGTCGTCTGCAACACTTGGCTCTTCCTTGCCCCTCGGGGAGGTCTCAGCGCACAGGTCACTTTCTCAAACAGGCTTTTGCTGACACCACACCCTCCTCAACACCCCCGCTGCCTCTCTCATGGCTGTACGCACAATTCATAACCATTTCATTGGTTGTCTCGCGCTCATAGTTTTTGCTCTGTCTCCCAGCGAGATTACAAGCTCCATGAGGGCAAGGATGCTGCTGTTCTTACACGAACTAATATTGAATGAAATGTGCCATGTAAGTAGCAACAAATGAATACTGATGGAAAAAATGAATAACGTGGTAATTTCGAAAACATGATTTAGGATGCTGAGAAGTCAAGTGCTGGTCTAGTAGCTGAGAGTCTCTCTCTCTCTCAATTCTCTTTTCTCTTACATGAACAATCAACAAAAGAGTCAAATTAAAATCCAAGAACACGACCTGAGTCACACCTCCACTTATTCTCACTGCAGTGTCTGCTTCTTTGCAGAAATTTCCCACATCTTAAGGAAGCTTAGTTATATATTTACAATTGAATAGTACAGGGGAAGAAAGAATATAAAGTTGGCTTTCAAGGAGCAGGGGCAAACTGAACTCCTGCAGAACACCTGCCAGGTATTCGCCCACTAGTTTGCAGCCATGAGAAAGGGGGGACCTCAAGACATTTACATTCTAGATGCTGAGAGGCTGAGTCCAAGGAAGAAATCTCTACCATACAGGGAAGGAAGGGAGGAAGCTGGCCTAAGTGAGAGAAAGAATAGGGGGAATTCTGCAAATGCACAGAATGCTTCCCTCCATTCATTTACTTGGTTTGGGGGAATGAGAGAAGGCCTAGAGGTTGAGTTCAGTCACCAATGGCCAATGATTCCATCAGTGATGTCTACATAATGAAGTCTCCACAAAAACCCTAAATGAAGGGGTTCAGGGAGTTTTCAGGTTAGTGAACACATGGAGATCCCTCGGGGGGTGACATGCCTGGACATATTTGGCCCTGTGCATCTCTTCCACCTGGCTATTCCTGAGTTTATTACTTTGTTTCCCCAGTATCCCATTCCTTGGAGACAGCCCTTCTCCATCCCACAGGTAAATCTTACTCAATTCGTATGGGAGGTGAGAGGGACCACATCTTCTCTTTGTTCCACAGATTGGTGACCCAGGTCACACCAAATAGACCTTTCTTTTCCTCTGGCCACAGTGACTATGTTTCAATGGGCACACGACCCAAACTAAGCTGTCCCTGAGACTTTTCTATCAAAAGAGACCTCAATAAAAAGAATCTGTAAGGTCCAAGCCCAAGAATCAATTAAAATACTACTACTAAGTAAGTCGTCAAACCTACAAAGCTGTGGTTCTCAACCAGGCACACCTGGAAGGTTTTGTTTTTGTTTGAAGCACACATCTGGCCTACTCTAAATAAATCAAATGAATCAGTATCTCACGAAGACCCTGGAATATCTCTTTAATAAAGAAGCTGTTTTATAGAAATGCTAGATTCTTCTGGGAAATTAAACTATGCTTTTATATTTTATACAGATCCCCCAAAATGAGTATGTAGAATAAAATTACAGATTTATTCATTCAACTGTTAAATCTCTTAAAAGGTAAACATTCATATCATAGAGCTGTAGGTTGGGGAGCAGATTAAGAATGATAGGAAATAGCCACGATAGCCAGAATTCTTTTGGTTGCAAGTGACAGAAAATCCAAGTCAAAGGGTTACGTTAAAAGGGGAGGACTGTGGGACTTCCCTGGCGGTCCAGTGGTCAAGACTTTGCCTTCCAATGCAGGGGGTGTGAGTTTGACCCCTGGTCCGGGAGCCAAGATCCCACATGCCTCAGGGCCAAAAAACCAAAACATACAAAAAAGAAGCAATACTGTAACAAATTCAATAAAGACTTTAAAAATGGTCCACATCAAAAAAAAAAAATCTTAAAAAAAATGGGGGGAGGATTGATTGGATGATATATTTGGGAAGATGACCCTTTAGGAAAAGCTGGTTAATGGCATCTGGGCTCTTTCATTTCCTCCATTTTAGGCCAGCTGACCTTTGCTTGGATACATTCTTCAACACGATAGGGGAAATGACCCCATACCTCCTCCTCCCCAGAATCCACTGTTGAAGCTTATCAACCCCAGTGGAAAAAGAATTCCTCCTCCGCACTGTCTACCTGTCAATGCCAGAGAAAACCTGAAACAGCTGAGCTAGTGAGAAGTTCATGCCTGGACCAAGCAGGGTGACAAAGAACTATTATGAGGAGCCCATTCTTGGTCACATTTCATAGAGTGGGGATCATAATTAAAAGTCTCACCAGAATGCCTGGCCTGAGGAAGGAGAGATGAGTCCCACTCCCACCTCAACCTTGCAAAGGGATGATAGGAAGATAAAAATCAACATGTGATTACTACAGTCATGCCTGATTGAGCTCACACTGAAGACCTTCCTTCATTTTTCATCCTCTATGCCCTGTCAATCACTTCCTAAATGTCTGAAGTCAATAAAAAAGAAGTGAATTCGATACTTAACATACAATGGAAAAATCTTGTTACCGCTCAAGTTCCGTGGCCTGGAGGGCTGTCTAGGAGCTCAGATCCACAAGAGCCTTCTTCAATTAGAAGTGAGTCTTAAAGGGCAGCATATCTGAATGCTCCATATCACTGAGACTTTGCAAAAAATCTCCCCTCCATTCTAGTGAATTTGGTCTTCTTAAAGATGAACTGAGTCCAAGAAAAGGGTGGTTGGTATTTGACTATATCTCATGTGATTTATGCTAAAAGCCAATCTAAAACCTTTCAGTGACACCTAGATTAAGAGTCTGGGAAAACTGCCCTGAAGAAATGCCAAATGTTGGTTTCCAAACCAGTTTACAAACGGAAAAAATACAATTCTACAAATAGTTTCATTTACACGAAGATTTTCAGCCAAGAAGCTTTGCAAAATGAACTTTACAAATTAACTCTGTTGGAATGACACTTGCTTCAGAGAACTCCCCCCGGCCCTTCACAACCACTACACGTACACTGGAAACCTGTTGGAAAGCACATGGTAAGAGTTCCAAATGGACCAGGATTAGGAATAAAGAATATGTCTGAAACTGTGGGAAGAATTTTAATATCCCAAAGCCACTCCACCTGATCGGTTCTGTTAGTCCCCACAGTCGAACCATTGACTGGCTGGCAAATTACGCAGACAATGAATGAAGTGGAGCTCTTTAATAAGTGACTGAGTCCACCAGAATTCATACCATTCTGTAGTACCGAGTGCCCTTTGATTGCAGCATGGATTATGTATTCAGGTGACAGCAAACCCGTGAGCTATAATATTTGCATGAAATCTATCAAACAACAATGTATCGTGGAGTGAAGGTTTTAAATCAGATTCAATCTAACCTGAATGAAATCTGAACTAAGGGCCTGAACCAAACCCATAAGGTAAAACCCAAATTAATTCAAGGTATTTTAACTCCAACATTTCATTTTACAAGTAAACCAAAGCTCTTTATTTTTTAAAAATACTAATTTATACTATTTTCCAAAGAAATTATGGATTTGCTTTGTAATTTAAGACAGTAGAGTAAAACAGCACAGAAACCACTCAAGGGAGACATTTTAGCTCATTTTTTCATTATATATTTATTGAACACCTAATATGTACTATCCTTTCTGTGTTCAGGATATAGTGGTGGACTTAGTAGATTATATTGCTGGCCTCATGAATCTCAAATTCTAATGGAGAGAGAGACACACACACAGAAACCTGGAAAATAAATAAATGCATGTCAAAATGTCAAACATTAGGTTCTCTTAAAGCAGGGGTTGGCAAACTATGGCCCACAGGCTGTTCCTGTAACTAAAGGTTTATTAGAACATTGTTTACATATTATCTGTATGTCAATTTAAAGAAAAATGCACAACATGAGTTATGAATTTAAGTTTTATTCAGGGTCTTACTGAGGACTTAGCCCAGGAGACAGCTCTGAGGAACTGCTCCGAAGAGGTAGGGGAGGACCCAGCATATATATGAATTTTTTCACTAGGAAATGCTTGTAGTCAAGCATACATCTTGGTAAAAGATTACTGCTAATCACAAAGAACATACCTCAAGCTAATGCTTTTAGTGCTTTTCTATGTATGGGAAGATGCAAGAATCTGGGGTCCTTGAAATTCTTCCTGAGATATGCATCTAACTATTTGGGGACCCCTTTATCTAGAGTACCTCATCCTGTTTGTTCATCCTGAACTCCTCTCAGGGTGCGCTGTTGGTAGGGAACTGCAGGGGTGGGCATTGACTTAACCCTTGTATAACTGGTTGATGAGCCTAGTTCTTTTGTTCTTTTTTGTTCACATGTGACTGCTTTTGTGCTACAGTGGAGTGTTAAGTAATTGGGACACACATTGTGTGCTCCATAAAGTCTAAAGTATTTGCTGTCTGAGCCTTTACAAGAAAGTTTGCTGGCTCTATGAAGAAACAAGAAGGGTGACAGATGACATGTGCCTGGGGTGGAGAGTTGACTACAAGGTCTGGGAAGGACTCACTAAACCAGTGACATCTGAGTGGAGATCTGAGTAGTTGAGAAAAAGCTAGCCATGGGAAACAAAGTGTTTTAGACAAACAGAACAGTACGGCGATTTTGGTTGGTTTTGTTGTGTGTTTTAGTAAAGTATTGCCTTAAAGGTGATGAACAAGTTACTGGGCTATAACAGTAAGAAAACCTCAAATGGTAAAAAGAAAATACACAAATTTTCAGCTTGTTCCTTGTGCCAGGTGAGAAAAGCATTTTCAAGTTCTCTTTGTATTCTCATTCAAAAGAGGGAATAAGTTCCTTCTAATTCAATAAGTAACTCTACAAAGAAGGAAAGCATTGGTGCACTCCTGGATGACTGCCTTGATTTTGCTGGTAAAGGTAGACTTAAATCCCTACTTTCTTTAGGGAGTCTTTCTCCTTGCTTTCCCTTGTCTCCAATTATGATTTCTTTCACTTTCATGCCTTTGTGCTGATATAACACATCTAATCAGAATATTGCGGGGTATATCTTTTTCCAGAAATTGTATTCCAATACCATTTGGGGAGAAGCAGAAGGATCAAGATCAGTGTATGTGAATAAGATAATAGGGGAATCCAGAGCATGTATTGGACAGCTCTTGTTTATCTCCACCCGTACTGTAGGTGGCCATTGTTGTTGCAAAGGTGGATACACTGGGGCTTCCCTGGTGGCGCAGTGGTTGAGAGTCCGCCTGCCGATGCAGGGGACACGGGTTCGTGCCCCGGTCTGGGAGGATCCCACATGCTGCGGAGAGGCTGGGTCCATGAGCCATGGCCGCTGAGCCTGCGCCTCCGGAGCCTGTGCTCCGCAACAGGAGGGACCACAACAGTGAGAGGCCTGCGTACAGCAAAAAAAAAAAAAAAAAGGTGGATACATTGCCGGCCAGAGAGTATTGCTTTTCTTCTGTAATGTTCTATGTCTCCAGGTGGGCCACTTCTCAATAAAGGTTAAAAAACCAACTTCACCTTTTGTGCAGTACCTTACATCAATGTCCCTTTAACTCTCAATTCTAATACGGTATTTGAAACCATTTCAGGTGGAAATCCGCACTTAGCAAGCGTGTCCTTGCCTCTGTTAGAAACCTCATGCTCCAATTTCAGATATTTTCATGATACTTGTGGTGGTCTTGGATGGATAAATTAAATCTGCTTTTCTCTTGATTGCCTTGCTGGCCCTCTTCGTAACTTCACTTTGTATTCCTTTCTGTTCAATACTTTTCGAAGTACTGAGAGTTTAAAGAGGTACAATAAATCCCAGATCAGTTTTTAATGACCACGGTAAGCCTGCTTGTAATATGTCAGTAAGCTGAACCTAAAAGCCAATGGGGAATAGGCCATTTCTGCCTTAGTAATTGCCTCCACAGAAAGATTTATAATGTCATTATCTGAATCTACAAGAAATAACTCATAGAGCTGAAATACCCTAAAAAAAATATTACAATTCTCTTAAAATCTAGTCATTCATAAATGCTAAATCATAAAACTTTTTTCAAGATGTTTTATGTTAAAAGTAAAACCCAGTAAAAATATAAATGCTTGTTTCTTAATCAGATTCCTCATTTTTTATGTAACTGTTTGTAGCTTTGCAGTTTTCTGGGACATATTTACAAACCCAACATTCGGCTGCCAGAATCCCCAACCACTATGAGAAACCATGGTGTCTGAAAAGGCATTTCTCGCCACCTTTTTATCTCTGTGTGATAGCAGGGAGTGAGGAGGAAGAGGGTTAGTTAGTATGGCAATAAAATTAATTTCAGCAATAAAAGTCACCTTTTCCCCCTAATTTCTCCCTGAAAGAAACGCACTAAACTTCCTGCCAAATGCACCACAGAGCTGTTTTAAGCCATTTCTTGCAGCTTTCCTTTCACCTTAGCATTTCCAAATCAAGAAAAGATCAGTCACTTCTTTCAAATAGCAGGAAACATCCTCCCCAATTTGTCCAGAGTTTAATAAAATCCTGGTATTGCCATGTCTCCTTGTCTCCCCACGCCATAAAACAGCAACATTTATACTCATTTCTGCAGTGCAAAAATGTTCTTTGGAGTAGAGAATCTATTACAGTTTAAAAAGGACACTTGAGATGTTTTTCATAATTTGTAAAATCACATTTTCTCCTTTTAACTACAGTAATTTGGTGCAAACGTGAACATTGAATTAAAGCTCTTTTCAGGATTTTTCCCCTTCTTCTGGCAGCCTACTCAAGATTGGGATTTGATCCATATTTTTAATATCTAAGATTGCAGCTAAGTCTTTGTGTAGGGGAAAAGGGGGAGGGAAGACGGTGATTTAAAAGCACTTGGAATAGAAAACGAATCTTGTGTCTTTTGTTTGCCATTCCTGTTGCCACTTCATGAGTCAACCACCATCACTCCATTCCCTGATTATTATTTTCCACTTTGGCATTTCTGTAAATAGTAACTCTTAAGTATATCTTGAGGTATCTTTTTTTTTTTTTTTTTTTTTTTTTTGGTGGTACGCGGGCCTCTCACTGTTGTGGCCTCTCCCATTGCGGAGCACAGGCTCCGGATGCACAGGCTCAGCAGCCATGGCTCACGGGCCCAGCCGCTCCGCGGCATATGGGATCCTCCCAGACCGGGGCACGAACCCGTATCCCCTGCATTGGCAGGCGGACTCTCAACCACTGCGCCACCAGGGAGGCCCTATCTTGAGGTATCTTGATTCAACATATCCAAAACTGAACTAACCTTCCTCCCAGAAAAGTGCTGATCTCAGTGAATCACGGTGCCCATCGATCTGTTTCTTAAGAACCATAAACCCAGGCAGAAAGGCAAAACACCATGTCTCCCATTCTCTTAGCACCCACATCCCAATAATCACCAAGAAGAGTTCTGCCTCTATATATGAATATTTTCTTCCATCACTACCACCACTGACACCTTAGCAATTTCTTACCTGGACTGTTAAAACTACTCCTAACTGATTATCCCATATCCCTTTTTATCCACAAGCCACACAAGAGCCAAGGAGATCTTTGAAAAAGCCAAATCTGATCACAAGCCCCTCCAGTGGCTTTTTGATACTGTCTGGATAAAATTCAAAGTCCTTTTCATGGCTCCCTTTGAAATATGATCCCTGATGGACTCTATGACTTCATGATACTGTTCTCTCCACCCTCGGCCCATTCCAACCGTCCTGGCCACCTTCTGGTTCCTGAGGCACATCCATGTTCTCTTATCTCACTGGCCCCACAAATGTCAGTCCTTCTACCTGGAACAATCTTCTCTCCCCCTACCTTTTTGTCTTACCCAGTTCCTTCCCATAATGTGGGTCTCAGAAAAGTCCTCCTTAACTCCAGGCTCTTGGAGAGCTTCCCTTGTGATAAGCTGTCTTAACCTCATCTCCTCTCATGTACCATTCACCACACTTGGCATCGCTTGCTAAATCCTGGTCCCCTCATCTGCAAGCAGCATCATGGTAGGGAATTGAGCGGTGTATCCTCAGCTACTAGTAAAGAAGACCTCCATAAATAGCTGATGAATGAACCAACAATATAACAGTTTCACAATTCATCTTTCTATGTCCATCTCTACCCCATTCATCCATCCCCTCAACAAATATTTACTGAAACTTATAAATGCCATGCACCATACTAAGCATCAGGAGGAACTCATGACAAGCGAGGAGTGAACAAGACACAGTCAGCGGTGGGGAAGCACAAAAACAAAGAAGAGAGTTGATATAATATAATTTTAGATAGTGATAAGAACTATGAAGAAAATACACCATAATCACACCATCATACTTCAAGGAGGTAGAATGTGAGCTGAGAGCTAAATGCCGAGAAGGAACTGATCATGGAAAGATCCAGAGAAAAACAAGTTCAAGCCAGAGTTCTAGCAAGTAGAGGGTTCCTTTGGTAGAAACAAGATTTGTGTATTCAAGAAAGACAGGACGGCTGGGGCATTGTGATTTGGGAGCACAGATGCCTAAATGAGGTAGGGACTGAATCACACAAGGCCGAAGAAGCGGCAGTGTGGAACGTGGATTTTATTTAAGTGCGATAGGAAACCATCTGACAGTTTTTTGTGTTTTGTTTTGTTTTGTTTTTATATTTATGGCGGTGTTGGGTCTTCGTTGCTGCTCACGGACTTCCTCTAGCTGCAGAGAGCAGGGGCCACTCTTCATTGCAGTGCACGGGCCTCTCACCGCAGTGGCCTCTCCCGCTGCAGAGCACGGGCTCCAGGAGTGCAGGTCTCAGCAGTTGTGGCTCACGGGCTCCAGAGCGCGGGCTCAGTAGTTGTGGCACACGGGTCTAGTTGATCCGCGGCATGTGGGATCTTCCCCAGGCCAGGGATCGAACCCATGTCCCCTGAATTGGCAGGCGGACTCTCAACCACTGCGCCACCAGGGAAGTCCCCCATCTGATGGTTTTAAGTGAGGGAACAACATGATCAGAGTTTTGTTTTAAAAGAATAAGTCTGTCTGCCTTCTGGAAAATGAATTAGATGGGGACCATGAGTAAAAGCCAAGGTAGGAATAAAACTCAAATTTCATCACATGACGTTTAAGGTCTCCTAAATTCTGGCCTCTGCTACCCCATTAGGCTTCCTTCTACTTAATCCTTGATGGTCCCTCACTCTATCTGGTAGGCACACGGCACCTGGAACCCACCCTACATGTTTTCTTTCTAGCCTCTATTGAATATAGTTTCCACTTTTTCCAATTTCCCTGAGACTATGTTCCCTTCTTCAAATCCCATCTTCTATCTTAAGACTTCAGAACACTCTGGGCCATAGGAAACTTTCTTCCTCCTGAACCTTTTACTTTAAAAAAAAAAAAAAAAAAAGCAGATATACCTCTTGCCACCTCTTGGATTATTGCTTTGTATTATCATCTACCTCTTGTTTAGTTATTTCATTTTCCATGTGCGCGCATATGTCCCATTTCCCCAACCACACTGTAAAACCCCTGAGGGCAAAGACTTTCCTTATGCTTCTGTAGACCCCCCCCGCCAGTGCCTGGTACCATGCCATCCCCGCAGCACGGCACTCTATACGTTGATCTGCTGTGGAGAAAGCGCTAAATGCACTTGTCAGAACTGAGAGAAACATCAAGTTGCCTCATGACTAGGTAAGTAAAGGAGTTGAAAGGAGACTGGCTTTTTTTTTAAGACTCTGTTTTTTAATAGCTTCTTTCCTGGAAGCCTCTTTTCTATAAAAATCACCAAGCTCTGAGTAGAATCAGAATCAGATATGGAATGTGAAATAAGCTGGATGTGCTGTTGATCATTAGCTCCGGAAGTCTAATCTGGCTTGAGATCAGAGATTTAGAACTAAGCCCCTCTGAAGGAGCAGCTCAAAAAAGCCCAGTAAGGAAAAGGTTGCATGCTTGGCTTGGCCCTGGATAAATCAGATGTTCACACAATGTGAGGTTTAAAGGTGGATTGTGGATAATAGGATTGAAGCCAGAGAAAGGTAAATCCTGGTGAAAAGAGAAAGACATCAATAAAGACTGCTGCATTGCACGTGAGGACATCTACAGAACCATCTGTCAGAACCACGCATTACAAATTCACATGAAGGAAGGGTAAGAGATCTCTAGTCCACTGTATAAAGAATGTGGCTCTAGTGGCTACTGGGAAAATACCACTATTTTTTCTACGCGAAACAAAGAGGCAATTCAGGAAAGATGGATGGGAAAAGTCATAAACTGTTTCCCTGGGATTAAGGAGAAGCTAGAACCCCTCCCACATCTTCTAAATCTACAGACTTGGAAGACTATTAATTGTACAAGCTCTAGAGCAGGCTCTCTTAATCACGGCATTACTGACATTTGGGGCCAGATAATCCTATGTGTTGGTGGGCCGTCCTGTGTGCTGGTGGCTCCTTAGCAGCATCCCTGGCCTCTACCCACGAGAGGCCCACAGCACCTCCCCAACTCAGTTGCAACCAAAAATGTCTCCAGATGTTACTAAGTGTCTCCTGGCAGGAGGGAGGCAAAATCACCTCCAGCTGAAAACCTCTAGGCTACAGTCAGACAGACTTGGGTTTAAATTTCAGATTTGCCATTTCCTCATCTGTAAAATGAGGATAAATACGATGCACCTTAAAGAGTTTGGGTGAATATTTAATGGATAAGGTAAATAAACCATGAGCACACTTCTGGCACACAGAAAATGCTCAACAAATATTAGCCATCACTAATATCGTTGTTATTATTTATTGACCATGGTCCTGGCAGATAATTCCACTCCCTGATTATTAGTTTTAACTCTTTTAAGTGATGTAAAGAAAACGCAGTTTATTCCATGTGGTATTATTTCTCTTCCCTGCAAATGAGGAATAATGTATCTCTCACCCCGTAATTCCTCACAAGTGAGCCCAAGGCCCCTGAATTCTCTTAACCTCAGACTACAAATAACTTGGGTATTAAGGAAATCTAATATTTGCCTTCTTTTTAAAAAAAATGCTCATTTTTTTCTCATCTTCAATTTCCAGATGAAATAGTAGACGAATGTCACGCATACCAATTATCTAATTGTGAAACTGATCTTTACTTAAAGCATCCATGTTTTTGACATAAATAGTCATGAAGTGGTAAGTTTTCAGCATGATTGTTGGTCTGATTGCTGAGTGCCGGATACCAGAGGCTAAAGAGGTTTTAGCCTGAAAAATTACTTCAGTTGAGGGAAAATCACTTAAAGTAAATTAAAATAAACTATGTCCTCAGTGCTGGCCTTAGGTAATCTCCAACTTGTGTGTTAGAATTAGTGATATTGTGGAGAACCAGAAATGGGGAATGAGATGGGAGTACAGAAAAAAAATTATTTAATTTTAGTTCTTCCATGACTGACTCTGTTTCATATTGTTTTTAAACTGAGGAAGAGATATGAATGAAAGAGTATGAATGGTTCTTATAATATTGTGATTTATAAGAAATATATATTTGGTCATTCAGATGACCAAATATATATTGCTCATACGTATTTGATCTTCATCCACAATTCCTAGCTCACAGCTTCCACAACCCTTGTACTGTCCTGTTCAGAGGGATAAAGGTGTCTTAGGTTATGTGAATGAGGTGACTTTTAGAAGCACCTAAGGATGGAGACTTGTTGCCAGAAGAACCAATCAGGTGATTGGAAGTTTGGTACTTTCAGTCCCACCCCTTGATTTCCAAAGAGGGGAGGGGTTTGAGGTTGAATCAGTCCCCATGGACCAATGATTTAGTCAATCATGATTATGTAACAAAGTCTCCATGAAAACCCAAAAGGACAGCTTTTTGGTCCTTCTTCTTCAGAGAGCTTCTGGTTGGAGAAACAGAACGCTTCTTTGGGAACCATGCCAGGCCCCGTGCTCCAGGAGGACAGGAGCTCCTTTGTTTGGGACCTCATCGGATGTATCTCTTGATCTGATGATTGGTTCTAACCAATTAATCAAATACAAGGAGGGGGTTGTCAGAGCCTCTGATTTATAGTCAGTTGGTCAGAAGCACAGGTAACAACCTGGACTTGCAACTGGCATCTGAAGTAGAGGGTGGTCTTGCAGGACTGAGCCCTTTCTTTTGTGGAATCTGATCTTATCCCTGAGTAGATAGTATTAAAATTGAGTTGAATTCTTTGGACACCCTGCTGGCATGCAAGGATTGCTTGTTGGTGTGGCGGAGCTTTCACACATACGTTGGAATTGGGTCCAGGAACGCTTTACAGGCCTCTGATTTGTAAATAAACTCCTTTTCTCTTATATGTGAACTTTATAGTTAAGCCTGCCAACAAATAGCAAAATTGTGCAGGTAAACACTGTTTCCATGTAAAACAATTAGATAAGCAGAAATCCTAAGACACTTAACCAAAAAATGTATCTGTTCATCAAGGTGGTTCTTCAAGATTGGCAAACATTTTCTGTAAAAGGCCAAGTAGTAAGTATTTTAGATATTGTGGGCTGTACACTACTCAGTTCTGCTGTTGCAGCACAAAAGCTGCTTTAAAAATATGTAAACAAATAAGCGTGGCTGTGTTTCAATAAAACTTTATCTGCAAAAAGAGGCAGCAGGTTGCATTTTGCCCAAAGGCCCTACTGTGTCAACCCATGACCAATGCAAAACTCCAGTGAATGGCTTATCCTTAATACCAATGGTCTTTATGATTATATCTGACTTTGTGCAAATACCCTTAGGGAAATGATAAACACCACTAGAGACCTTTTTATTTTCATGTGACTGCACCGAATGGTTGAAAAGGTTGATGCTCACTTAAACAGAATCATTCCAATGTCTTTGCAGACTAAAAAAGCCTAGTATGGAGCAGTACGTTTAATTTAATTTTCCCCTCTAAAAATAAAAAGAAGTCGTATTAAGAAATCCTATCACTCAATGCTGAGAGGAAGCTCCTTCAAGTCTTCAGTGCCATAGTAATTACTGGCAAAGGACCCCTGATGAGAGATCATTGAGAAATGGAAAATGTATCCAAAGACTAATAAAAACCCAGTCAATTGCTATTAGATATCTCTAAATAGAATGCAAGGAGGAGAGAAAGAGAATTACAGGGTTGCTGCAGGCACCCAGCTCAAAGAGAAAGTCTGGGAAAGGACTTCAAGAGGATGATTGTGGGCAAAGAGCCTTGGAGGCACAGAAGGGGATCTACAATTTCTCCTAGGATGTGGGTTTGGAATACAGTTCGTAGTCCTAATATATGGATGTTAATGCCACAGGTCAGGAAAGTAGGAAGGCAAGAAAGGAGAAAAATGTCATTATCTCGAAAGTAGCCGTATTCATTGAAATAGTTTATAATTTTAAACTGTACATGGAAAGAAAGAAAGAAGAAAGAAAAAGAAAAAACAGATAGAAGTAGAGAGGGAAAGAGGGAGGGAGAGAGGGAGGAAGGAGGGAAAGAAGAGATAAGCAGCTGAGCAAACCGTGAAATCAGAACATATAACAGAGAAGACTTATACCCAATTAATATGGAAGAATACTGGGGACCAGGCATGACTCTTTACATAAGAAGTAGTAATTGTGTGCTGTGCTAAATTCTTCCTCATGTAGGAGACCTTGAAAGAAGGCCTTTATGCGGTAGAGATGGTACAATGACTCATGACCAGGTAATGCACCCTTCTGTATCAGAAGGGAACCCTCTGGGTGATATCATGGAGCTGCCTCACCATCAGAAAAGAGATTCCTGCATTTTCTCTTGGAAGCACCTCTGGGTGGATTTGTGAATTTATTTATTTATTTATTTATTTATTTATTTATTTATTTATTTATTTTTGGCTGCATTGGGTCTTCGTTGCTGCGCGCAGACTTTCTCTAGTTGCGGCAAGTGGGGACTACTCTTCGTTGCGGTGCGCGGGCTTCTCATTGCGGTGGCTTCTCTTGTTGTGGAGCACAGGCTCTAGGCACACGGGCTCAGTAGTTATGGCACACGGGCTCTAGAGCGCAGGCTCAGTAGTTGAGGTGCACGGACTTAGGTGCTCTGCGGCATGTGGGATCTTCCTGGACCAGGGCTCGAACCCATGTCCCCTGCATTGGCAGGTGGATTCTTAACCACTGAGCCACCAGGGAAGCCCCTGGATTTGTGAATTTTTGCATGTAACAATCTTTATCCTGACTAGAGATTATGAAACACAGAAACCACCAAAGTTCTAGAGAAAGTGGCTTTTACCACGGTTGTGATTGCTCACCAGGTATCCATGTGATACTCAACACTTCTCAGCCTCTTTGGCAGACAGGGTGGGGCCACGTGACTGGGCTAAGGTCAGTAGAATTCTCCTGGAAAGGATGTGTCCTGTGCACTGTATGTGCACAGGAGTCTGGCACTCTAAAATGACCCGTTCCACCCTCTATTGCTCTCTCTCTGTCGTGGTGCCCTCAGAGGATACATGCTCCAGATGCATAGCTAAAGCATGGGAGCAGCCCAGATCATGAGTCAATATTCAGGAAGAGCCATGTGGGAGACTCACTCAACCCCCAACTGACTGTGACGTGAGTGAGAAATGTACCTCTTTGTTATTGAACCAGTGTATTTTCAGGGTTTACTGGTCACTTCAGCATTGGTGAGCACTGCCCTGGCACAGCTAATCATCCCACCCTGGCCATACCAATTAGAATCCTTTCAGATAAAGGTGACAGAAAGCCCAACTCAAACTGACTTGAGCAAAAAAGGAATCCAGGCACGCCTGGGTCCGGAGCTTAAACAATGTAAATAGGAATCCCATTTTCTCCAGCTCTTGTCTCTGCTTTCAGGGTCCACTGGGGACCTTCAGAAGCCCTAGGCTCTTCCCAGTGACAAAATAACTGCAGCACCTTCAGATCCCATCTCCCCATGGAAAAATCCCGAGCAGTAGAGAATCCTTTTCTGGTGATACACACAAACCTCAGGGTTTACCATGACTGAGCCAGCCCAGCACACCCTGAACTGGAAGTCACTCTTGGCTAAATGCAACGCCAAGGTCAGCTTTGCCTGAGGCATATGCTCAGTCCCTTCAGCTGAGGGAGAAACCTTCTTTAGGACATGCGGACTGAGTCCAGAGGGGAGGGTTTCCCCCAGTGGAAACGTGCCTGTTGTGGGAAGGCAAGGGAAGAACTGGAGATGTGAAACTGTGATCTCTAAGGACCCACGGTGGAAGGCACTCACAACTCTTGTATTCAGCTGGAGCCCGAAGTGTCATTCTCTAAGTCTTCTCATTTAACCCTCTCAGTTTGCAGACTGGGGAACTCCAGTGATTGGATGATGCTCTCATGTTTGAGGCTACATTGGGAACGTAGTTACTCACGAGAACAATGTCGACTGTTTATCCAAACATATCAGTTAATGCTCATAATCCATATTTTTAAAATTGCTCATTTACTTTGAGACAGCAGAGTAGTTGAACAGCACCAGCTGTGTGATTCAGAGAAATTTTTCTACTTCTTAGTTTGACCTTTACCGGTCTCTCTAAGTGTGACCTTGGGCACTCTACCTGCCCTCTCAGAATCTCAGATTCTTCCCTGTTGAATGGAGTGAAAATGATTATTGTGTAAGGCTGTTGTAAGGATTGGAGAATAACGTACAGAAAGAGCCTGGCACGGTGCCTGATACAGGCTAGGCACTCAATAAGAGTTAGTTTTCTTTCATTTCTTATCATTTTCATTATTCTGCTTCCATGGTGTCTGGTATCCCATAAACTCTCAACAAGTACACTAGCAGTCATTACTGATAGTTTTATAAATGTTTGCAGAGTAGATAAAATAATTAGTGAATGGATAGAAGAAAATAGAGGGAAGGAGGAAGAGAAGAGGGAGGATCGAGGAGGGAAGGGGGAGGAGAAAGGAAGTGAACAGATTTCATTCACTTAATAAACATTCTTTTTTTTTTTTTTTTTTTTTTTTTTTCACTGTTCAAGGTTTATTTATTGTTTTAGTTGGTGTAACAGAGAGTTGGCTGCATCATTTATGTTGATTTTTCTTTTTTACATTACATGGCAATGTATACTATTCTGATACATATAGTACATAAAATAAGATTCTTTAGAACAGTTATGCACAAGACATGCAATACTGGATTTATAATCAATCCCAGAATGTGATTAATTGCAGAAAAAAAAGTTGGACTAGGCATCTTGGCTAAAGGAACCAGGAGTTATATAACACAGAGTTAAATACGCATCTGGTTTGAAGGGCAACTGCAGCATCTGCAACATTGTCAGTGGTACCTCTTGACGAAATAGAACTATTTTACACGAACCAGTTTAGGACCACACAAGATAAGTGCCATGCAGCATCAGGATACAGCTGCAGGGTTTTATGAACCATTCCTATTGCTAATGTTAGGAAACTGATGTTTTTCCTAGGCTGTCTTAACATTACTGCTTTAGTCACAGATCAGATATAAAGGACAATATGCACAACCTCCAACTAAAATCCTGTTGTAGCCTAGACAGTGAAGTGGTATGATATTAGACTTTAAAACTGCAGCTCCTTCTGGATCCCCCAAAGTGTATCTGCACTCTTCTTCAAACACGCCTGTTCCTCAGGAGTCAGAGTCACTTTCACAACATCTGAGATTCCATTCTGTCCCAAGACGCAAGGAACACTAAGGAAGACATCCTCTTTTATTCCATACAAACCCTTAATCATGGTGGAAATCGGATGCACCCGCCTAAGATTCTTCATTATACTTTCTGCCAAATCTGCCACAGATAGTCCAATGGCCCAGGATGTGTAGCCTTTCAGTTTGATCACCTCATAGGCACTGTCAACCACCTGTTTGTGAACTGCTTTCCAGTGTTCCTTATCTGCATCAGTGCCTAATTCGGGGTGCAGATTCTTCAGGGAGACACCAGCAACATTCATTCCACTCCATACAGGCACACTAGAGTCTCCATGCTCCCCAAGGATCCATCCATGACAGCTTAATGAGTGAACTCCCAGCCTTTCCCCCATGAGGTAACGGAACCGGGCTGAATCCAAATTGCAACCGCTTCCAATAACACGGTTTTTGGGAAAGCCGCTTATCTTCCAAGCCACATAGGTCAAGATATCCACTGGATTGGAAACAACAAGCAACTTGCAGTTTGGGCTGTATTTTACAACATTAGGAATGATGAATTTAAAGATGTTCACATTACGCTGGACCAAATTAAGACGGCTTTCTCCCTCCTGCTGACGTGCCCCAGCTGTGATAATAACCAGCCTGGAGTTTGCTGTCACGCTATAGTCTTTGCCAGAGACGATTTTTGGTGTTCTAAGGAAAAGGCTGCCATGTTGGAGATCCATCATCTCTCCCTTCAGTTTGTCTTCTATGACATCAACAAGAGCAAGTTCATCTGCCAAGTCCTTCATTAAGATACTGATGGCACAGGCCATGCCAACAGCACCAACACCAACCACTGTAATCTTATTGTGGGGGGCATGTTCTTCCTTAAGAAGATTCTGAATCAGCTGATCCTTGAGAGTTGCCATATTGGACTTAGAACCGAAAGGAATCGGGAGTACACGTCGGGCGGGCGGGCGTTGGCGGCAAGCGGCGCTGGACCCGGGGTTGGCGGCAGCTGCTCGGGTACCAATAAACATTCTTGAAGGACTAATATGTGGCAGTTATCATGAAGAGTGTACATTGATAAAAGAGATTTAACCCCTCCCTTCTGGAGTTTACAGCCTAGTAAGAAAAAGAGGTGATGAACAATTATACATAAAAATAAATATATGTGCATCTACTGAGAAAATAAATATCAAGGAAACTAAAGGGATGCAATATTAAGTAACAGTTCATATACCTGGTAGATAGAATGGTCAAGGAAACCTCTCTAAATAGGTGACAATTAAGCCAGGAGTTAAACATTAAATTGTATCAGTTATCAGTAGTACTGACACTAGTATCATTCACTAAGTCTAGTGTAAAATTATAAGTACATAATTCAAAAATATTTATAAAAGTTAACCACAATAATTATTTTTAATAAATGTTAAACTCAGTAATATCCATGCATTCAAAAAACATTTATTAACTACCAATATAAACAGATTCAGCCAACTGATGGCTTTGCATCTTGAAATGAAGGTGATAAACGCGTGAGCCAACTAAGATGAGACAATTCTTCCCAATGTCCACATAAGACAGCACGAATACATATGCAAACAGTGCATATCTCTTTATATTTCTATTACAAACTGTCCAAGTTTGTTTCAGCCAAAAACTTCTCTGCTAACATTAAAGTTATTACTGTCTATCAATAAGTGATAATGGAATGATGTCTTTATTCTGTGCATTTCCTAATTCCTTCTAATCAAATATAAGCTCTCAAAGGGCATTGCAACTTTATGCCTGTCTCCCCAGTACATCTCCAGCACCTAGAAAAGCACTTGACACGTGCTAGGCACTCAATAAACTGCTGTTGAGTGAATGAATTAATGCATGGATAAATGTGTTTGTGTTTCTCCAAATATATTTGCATTACAGACTTGTGATTTCACACTGAGTTTAGTCAATGTTTTTTAATACACTGACACTTAACAATCAAGACGCAGAGTCTTACTTATGCTAACAAATGCTGATTCCTCCTAATACACAGTATTGCTTTCCCCAGCTCTGAATATTAGCTTCTCATTCAATCTTTATGACATATATTTCTGAATAAATAAATAGGTTCCCTTGTGTACTAGCGTCTATTGTAAAACTGATCACTATGGTTTTATTTCATTAGGGGCTGGATACAGGATTAGAAACCTTCTAGGAAATAAAAAACCATGACAAGAGCATACAAATAACTGTGGGAGTGGAACCATACTCTGACAAAATACATGGGTCTCCACATGGCTAAAGCCCCACAAGGGTCATGAAAAGAGGGAGGTCAGAAGTAGACCTTCAATATTCTTGAAGAACCAGTCATAGTTGAATTGGTATGTTTTAGTTATTTTGGCAACCAGACCTGCAACCTGAATAAGATACTGCTGCTCTAGCAGAACAAAAGAACCATTAATGACACCCACTAACCCGTGTAATTCTCATTTACACCTCTTTATTACCTTCCATATCCTCTGTGTGATGCATTACACAATCCATTAATTGTTAACACACACGCAAGTCAAGATCTTTTATTATGCGAGGTCATCAGTCAGTGATAACAGAGATATTGATGTATTAGGTTCCTCATCAGAAGTTGAGCAACATTTCCACTCAAGATGATAGACCTTTAAAACATACTCAGTAATATTGACTCTCAGTCTTCTGTTGCTTTTCTCTGAATGTGCATTTAGAGCTTTATACATCTTATCTATCCACCCACACATTCATTAAACATTCAGCGTTAATTTTCTACTCTTATAGACAGGATCATGCCTGTCTTGTTCACTGCTGTATCTTGAGGATCTAGAACATAGTAGGAGCTCAATAAGCTATTGGGATTGAAAATAAGTGAATAAGAATGTGGTAAGCAGAATTCTAAGTTGGCCCCCATGACCTTCATCCCGTGGTGTTACTTCTGTGATAATGTCACCTTATATGACAAAGGGATTTTGCAGATGTAATTAAGGCTAATAATCCATCAACCTTAAAATAGGACGATTATCTGTGGGGACCTAATGTAATCACATGAGAGCTTGAAAAGCAGAGAATTTTCTATGGCTAAGAACAGAACGGGAGGTCAGAGAGTTTCAAAGGAAAAATCAAAGCACTTCTTCACTGACTTTTTAATAGCTTTATTGAGGTATAATTGATATATGAAGAACTGCACAAATGTGAAGTGTATAATCTGATAAGCTTGGACATATGCAAACACCCGTGATACCATCACCATAATCAAAATAATACATATAACAGTTGTCACAACTTCCAGAGTTTCCTTGTGCTTTTTTTTTTTTTAGGACACAACATAAGGTCTATGCTCTTAAATTCTGAAGTGTATAACTGCACATTGCTAACCATAGACAAGTCTCTAGAACTTATTCATCTAGCATAACTGAAACATTGTACCCACTGAATAGCTAAAGTACTTCACCCCCTAGCCTCTGGCACCCACTATGGTATTCTTTGCCTCTATGAGTTTGACTATTTTGGATACCTTGTATAAGTGGAACCATGCAGTATTTGTCCTTCTGTGATGGGCTTATTTAATTTAGCATAAATTAAAATTAATAAATTTCCTCGAGGTTCATGCATGTTGTTGCAAATGGCACGATTTCCTTCTTTTTGAGGCTGAATAATGTCCCACTGTCTGTCTATACTGATGGAGGAAGCCATGAGAGTTCCAGAGAGTGGTCCCTAGGACTCAAAGTGACCACCAGCTAACAGCCAGCAGGAAAGCAGAGACCCCGGTCCCACAGCCACAGGAAGCTAAGTTCTGAATGAGCCTGTAAGAAGATTTTTCCCCAAGGGCTCCAGATAAGACCCCAGCCCATGTAACACCGTAATTTCATTCTTGTGAGACCCTAATTGCAGAACCCACTTGAACCCACAAAGACTTCTGACTTACAGAGCTGTGAGATAATACACAGGTGTTCTTTTAAGCCACTAAATTTGTGACTATTTGTTACACATGATAGATAACCAATACAGGGGAGACTTGGGGAAGATATCAGTAGCAGCGACAGCAAAATATTTTAATCTCCTGAAATCCTTACATAAAAATAAATAGAGCAACTAAATAGCAAAACCATGGACAACGTATACAACAAACGCAGGTAATAAAGCACCTACACAAATTCCAAATTTCAAGTGGGAGGATGAGGAAAAGAGCCTCAAGTCTTCAGTGGGTCAGATAGCACAAAGGAAGCACAGGAAAGAAATGGGATGTCTACAGACCTGAGAATAAGAGAAACTCTAAACAGACAATAGGAACTCACTAGAAAGCACAGTGGGCCAGTCTGAGGCCAACAGGCAAGACTGGGGATACTATAACCACTGTAAGAGCCAGTGAGTGCAACAGGCCACTGTGAGTTCTGAAAGAGGCAGGAGCTATCTGGGCCACATGAACCCTTGGTGGCAACCAGCCAAAATCCCCTTCCAGGACTGGGCCCCACACTGAGGAGAAACTGCTGGGAAGAGAATCAAAATCATTGTAAATCAACTGCACTCCAATAAGAATTAAAGTATATATACAAATAAATAAATAAAAATTTTGAAAAATAAAGGTTTGGATAAAAGTGTGTGTGTGTATGTGTGTGTGTTGGGGGAGGGGTGGAATAAGAGCCAGAAAAATCTCAGAAAGTAAGCCACCATACTTGTGATATACATGAAAACAACAGATGAGGAGGCTCTGTGAGATTAGAAAAATTATCCCAAGCCACATTTCCTTCTAAAAGTTCAGGAGAACTAATTTCATACAAAAATGACAACAGAAAAGTATTGAGGTCAGATCCCTTGCAGCATTACAAGAGAAAAAAGAGAACCAGGAACCAATAACATTCTTACAGAGATGAAAGAAAGCCAGAAAGACACACCCACAAAACAGATCAAAACTGTAGCCTACAACATTATAGAATAAAATTATACCAGATTGGGGGAGAAAAAGAGCACAGATCAGAATTAGATAACTCAGAAATGAGGTAAAAGAAAACAAGACATAGTTACAAATAAAAAAATATCATTTAAAAATGAAAGCTAAACTAGAAAAAATACAAGATTAAAATAAATATAAGAATTAATACCATATATGGTGTCATAAGATAAGTAAAAGGCTTAAAATTAAATTTTTAAAATTAAAAAGGAAAAAAGAAGATAAAATATTTCAAGAGAGAGAACAAATACTAAAGATAGGCAGAGAAGGTCCAAACGTCGATGGAAAAGAGGAGTTCCTAAAGAAGAAAATCAATGAAAGGGAGCAGAACAAATGCCAAAATATGTAATTTAGGAAAATTCCTGAAATTAAAAAATATGTATTTGAAACTCAATATTGAAAGGCACACCATACACCTGAAAATAGCAACCTGGACTGATAATCTCCAATATGTATTCAAATAAAATCTAATGGACTATAAAGCAAAAAAATATATATCATTTGGACATTAAAGCAAAAAAAGAAAATTATTTATAGAGGAAAGAAAATAATTGTATCAGGTTTTTGACAGCAACATTTTATGCCAGAAGAAAATGAAGTCCCATACTTAAGATATTCAAGGAAAGAAAATGTGAGCCTAGGATTTTATATCCAGCAAAACTGGCCTCCATGTATAAAGGGAACTATTACCAAAGTGCAAGAACTCAGGGTAAAATTCAGAACCTCCACAAACTACAAATTATGGATCAGACTCGGTGTCAAAGAAGCAAAGGAAAAAAGTGGGTCATCTGCTAAACCTTTTGAGTGCTTCTGAAGAATCTACTAGATAATGAGTTCAGACAAAATGACTAGAGGCATCTCTGAAAGGACTGGTTATGGAGATTAAACATACTGTTACTTACAGGTTTAAGATTAAGGAAGGCTAAAGGGGAGAATACAGTTTGCAATGACCACATGCTCAGACCATGTGGTTATAGTACAACAATCATAAAAAAAAATGGGAGGGAGTGTTGAATGAGGAAAATATGTGAAAAATAATTTTAACAGTTTTAAGTAATCATATTGGCAGTAGTGACATTAGTATTGTTATTCCAAGGTCGTGTAATCTGTGAAATCTGAACATAAACTAATAAGTAATTATGAGACATTTCAATTTTATTACCCCCTATGAACCCAAGAAAAATTCTCAACAAGGAAGAAAAGAAAATATAGATATAATACAGAAGAGGTTCAGCAAAATCCCGTGGTCCTGAATGTGACTTGGAAGTATCAATAGGAACTCATATGGTACTTTATCTTCTTCTTGGTTCTCTATACTGTAAAAACCAAAAACCAATGACCGACCAAACAAAATGAGCATCCCTAGCACACAGGTCAGGGGGATCATTCCATATCTGGGGCAGAAAATGTAGATGAGTTTAGAATATCTTACACCAGAAAGTGAAGGATTTATCAGGGTCATGTCAGAAGGACTCAGGAGCCAACTGGAAAAGACTCCCACTGGCAAAAACAGAACAATTTGAGCTTCAATAAGGCAACAAATGCAATGGGTTGAAACCCATCATGTATCACATTATGTTATAATAATATTAATTATAATAATAAAACTAAGTGGTATCCCTTTGAAGGATGACAGAGAATCAGTTTAGTGTCCCAAAAACTTATAAAGAGAAAGAATGCAGTATTGATCCTGCCTTTCCTACAGGAACTTCCAGGAACTCAAATAGAAGATGAGGCAAAGTATCTCTTTCTAAAAATATTCCTAGTTATACACAAAAAAATAATTAATTCAATAGAATATCAACATTTTGCAAGTCACAGTGAATTATCAGATGTAAGCATCATGCAACAACAGGTGTGACGTCAAAACAGAGAGAGGGCCAGACATTCTATGCCTCCTGAACACATCACCGCCAAGAGTTTTGCCAGAAAAACTGAACTCAAGTCTGATCAAGTCTCTGGACTCAACTGTCAATTTGCAGGAAATACAGTGAATGGAGGAACATGCTGAGCTGCACCAAGAGAATGCAATTCCAAAATCCAGACTGTGGGAAACCACAGGTTAAATGGCCTGGGTTTTCCACAATTGAACTGTGATGAAAATAAAGTTACAGAGGAGGAACTTATCAGCTAAAAGATACTTAACCATAAGCAAAAGGAAAAGACAACTTACAGAATGGGAGAAAATATTTGCAAAAAATGCAACTGACAAGGGCTTAATTTCCAAAACATACAAACAGCTTATACAGCTCAATATCAAAAAAAAAAAAAAAAAAAACCCAATCCAAAAATGGGCAGAAGACATAAACAGACATTTTTCCAAAGAAGATATACAGATGGTCAACAGGCACATGAAAAGATGCCCAACATCGTTAATTATTAGAGAAATGCAAATCAAAACTACAATAAGGTACCACCTCACAGCAGTCAGAATGGCCATCACCAAAAGTCTACAGAAAATAAATGCTGGAGAGGGTGTGGAGAAAAGGAAACCCTCCTACACTGTTGGTGGGAATGTAAATTGGTGCAGCCACTACGGAGAATAGTATGGAGGTTCCTGAAAAAACTAAAAATAGAGTTACCATATGATCCAGGAATCCCACTCCTGGGCATATAACTGGAAAAGATGAAAACTCTAATTCAAAAAGATACATGCACCTCAATGTTCGTAGCAACACAATTTACAATAGTCAAGACATAGAAGCAACCTAAATGTCCATCGACAGATGAAAGGATAAAGAAGATGTGGTATATATACACAATGGAATATTACTCAGCCATAAAAAACAGTGAAATAATGCCTTTTGCAGCAACATGGATGGACCTAGAGATTATCATACTAAGTGAAGTAAGTCAGACAAGAAAAAGACAAATATCATATGATATCACTTATATGTGGAATCTAAAACCAATGATACAAATGAATGTATTTACACAACAGAAGTAGACTCACAGACACAGAAAATAAAGACTTATGATTACCAAAGGGGAAAGCAGGGAGAGGGATAAATTGGGAATTTGCGATTAACAGATACACAACAAGTGTGTAAAATAGATAAACAACAAGGACCTACTATATCGCACAGGGAACTCTATTCAGTATCTTATAATAACCTATAATGGAAAAGAATCTGTAAAAGATTACATATATATATAACTGAATCACTTTGCTGTACACCTGAAACATTGTAAGTCAACTGTACTTCAATTAAAAAAAAGATATGTATGGGGCTTCCCTGGTGGCACAGTGGTTGGGAGTCCACCTGCCGGTGCAGGGGGCGCAGGTTTGTGCCCCGGTCTGGGAGGATCCCACGTGCCGCGGAGCGGCTGGGCCCGTGAGCCGTGGCCGCTGAGCCTGCGCGTCCGGAGCCTGCGCTCCGCAGCGGGAGAGGTCGCAGCAGTGAGAGGCCTGCGTACCGCAAAAAAAAAAAGATATGTAAAAGACATACCAAAAAAAAGAAAAGTCAAGGCCTATGGATAAACAGTTGAGTGATGAAAGTATCTGAAAATTCATGGAAATTATCACTATAAAAGTCAAGATTAGGAGTCAACAAATTTTGCTGCAGTAAATACTTTTTAGGCTTTGAGGGCCAGGTAGTCTCTGTCATAACTACTCACCTCTGACATTATAGCGCTGAAGCAGCCATAGACAATAACTAAATAAATGGGCATGGATGTGTTCCAATAAAATTCTGTTTACAAAAATAGGGGCAAACCAATATCTGGTCAAGATCATGGTTACCTTGGAGGAGAGAAAGTGAATTAGGATTGGGATGAAATACCTGAAGGGGTTTCTGGGGTGACCAGCAGAGTTCTGTTTCTTGAGCTGAGTGATTGTTCAGGTTATATTACTGCATTAAGCTATATAATTCTTACATGCGGTTTTCTGTGTTTCATTTTAAAATAAAAAGGTAAAATCAAGTGAGTCATGTAGAGAATGACTAAAGATCTGCTATTCAGTTTTTTCTATGAAAGATAACAATCGCCTTCCCTTCCTGTAGTACTTTTTCTTCAAAGAAGCCAAGTGAGCCATGAGAATGGTGGCCTAGTGAGAGTTGGGCCATGACAACATTGCCAGGATTTGGTTCTAGTTTCACTGGTACTGAGTGTGATGGTTAGTTTTAGGTGTCAACTTGGCTAGGCTATAGTACCCATATATAGGGTCAAACACTTGTCTAAATGTCACTGTGATGCTATCTTTTAGATGTATTTAACATTTCCATCAATAGACTTTGAATAAAGCTGGTCACGCTCCATAATGTGGGTGGGCCTCATCCAACCAGTTGAAGGCCTAAGAGAAAAAAGACTGCGGTCCCCTGAGGAAGAAGGAATTCTGCCTCCACGAGGCCTTCGGACTCCAGCTGCAACATCAGCTCTTCCCTGGGTCTCCAGCTGGCCAGCCCACTCTGTGTGTTTCAGACGTGACAGCCCCACTGTTGCATAGGCCAATCCCTTAAAATACACATCCTGTTGATTCCATTCCTCTGAAAAAACACTGACTAATACACTAACTGTGTAACCTTGAACAGGTTACCTACCTTATCTGTGCTCTGGGTGCGTCATCACTAAAATGGGACAGTTGTTGTAGCAAATACAAAAAAGAAAATATATGCCCAATATATTGGGAGGGTTTTCTGAATAGAAGACAAACCTTCCCAGGAAAAGGCCATTTGACTTTTCCCCCACTGTCCTGACATGATAAAAGGATGCCTGGAGGACTAGCAGCCACCTTGTGACCATGAAGATGAAAACCATATGCTGAGGACTGTGGATGAGCACAAAGGAACCTGGGTCCCTGATGTCAACACTCAGCCATCACACCTGGTCGTGAGAGAAAACTATTAGGCTGAGCCAGAAAATCACTATGGTTCAACTTAATAAATATAATCCTAACCTTCACTTTTATAGTCAAGCACAAAACAACAGACAGAACACTGAGCAAATATGTTTTACGGGGAACAGTGCCTAGAACATAGATGTTGTTATCATTAGCACTGTATGCCGTCCCCCTCCACGCGGGATGTCCCACCACAGCTCAATGCGGCCGCAGCCACAGATCCAGACAATCGTATTCTCAGCCTCAAATCCAGAGGAAAGAAACTGTGTCTCTCCCTTGAGCATCCAACAAAATTCTAGTCAACAGAGATGGGAAATGCTGATCTAGCTTACAGCAGTTAGGGCCCAGGCCTGATGCTAAGAGTTGGGGCTAGAAGTGACCTGATTTAGCAAATAAAAACATAGGATACCCAGTAAAGTTTGAATTTCAGATTAAAAAAATGAATGAATTGTTTTCAGTATAACATGTCTCCCATGCTATATTTGGGAGAAGCTGTACTAAAAAAAATGCTTTATCTGAAATTCAAGTGTAACTGTGTGTCCTACATTTTAGGACAACATTACTTAGGGCCCATCACACCTAAACATTTGAGCTGAGAGCGTGGTGGGAGCTGTGATTCATTAAATGAAATTCTGGGGCTGTCTTGCCAAAAACAGGTGAGTGGATGCTTGGGAGGGTGGGACACAGGCACACACACACACACACACACACACACTCCCCAAACATTTCATTTTTCGAAATAAAACAACCCACAGAAACTGCAAGCTGAGTATCTGCAACCTATAGGTACGGGAAGACAGTAGGGATGTGAAAAGGCAGGACGTCAGACATGCACAAAAAATCCTACTTGTATATCTGGTAGTTGTAATCCAACCACACTGATGTTTATGACAAAAATTTCCATTTCTTTTCCTGCAGTCATTCAATGGCTGGCTGAAACCCCCAATAAGACATAAAGGAAATCACAGCAGAGAGTATTAAGATTCAGAAAGAATATAATTATATGATAGGTGTGTGTGTGCTGTAAGCTTGCACATATCTATCTCTTTCTTAAAAATAGATTGCATAAAGAAAATCTCTGATTTCATTGAAAACAATAATTATGTCAGTTATGCTAAGAAAAGGATTATAATACTCAGAATTTGGAATGCTTGGTAATTCACAGCCTAGTATTCTGCATATTTGTTGCAAACTAGACTACTCTGGTATGTTATATAGTGTGTGTGTATACACATATACATACACACACATATATGTATATCCTTCATTTCTCTCTGGTATTAGCCTGTGATCCACTTGGATCTAGCAAAAGTCCATTGTGGAAATGATAGAATTAACAATATTATGTGAGTTTCAACAGGCTTAAATTAGACAGCTCTTAGGATGCCAGGATTCAAGTCCTTTGATTTTATGTAACTGACAACTTCTGCACAGTACGTTAGTCAGACTCTACAACAATAAGAACAAAAGGCATCTAGTACTGACATTACTGCAAATATACAGCATGTACAGTTAATTCTCTCCCTTTACAAATCCCACTAACAGCCTAACTGTAGCCTCCATTCTCTCATCCTTTGCGTAAACTCAAGCTTTGTGATCATGGGGGAATTGGATTCAGCGCTTTAAAAAACGTGATATTCCAAAATGGACAAAAAGAATTTGATGTAGGACAACTGAAAATTGTTTTTGCTTTAAAAACTAGCTAATAGGAAATCTGTTTTTAAAGCCACTAGCATTGAACGAGAAACATTGCATTCATTCATTCATTTTTCCATTCATTCGTCCAGGATCAACGGAGCACTTATTTTATGCCAGGCACTAAGAACTGGGACACAGTACGGAATAAGTCGCACTGTCCACCCCTCTGGGGAAGGCTGCCCCACTCTAGACCATCAGGGCGGCTCTGCTGCCACAATCTGTATAGGGCTTATATGTTTTGGTGTCTTGTCCACAGAGAAATGCTAAGAGGAATTCATTGTAATGAAACAGAGATAGATTATGCCTTTGTTGTCCAAAAAGTGGTAAATGTTCCCCTCTTGTGCACAGTGCTATCTTAGGTGAGACACAGAACACTTTTAAAATTTTATTAGTTATGTATTTATTTTTTATCAATGCATACCTTCTATAGGGGTTTTCAATTTTTATTTTCTTTTAAAATAGATTTTTAAGTTAGTTAAGATAGAGTTGGAGAAAAGAATCAAGTGAAAAATAATAGAGGTAGCCCATGGGTGGGCAACATTGACTGTAAGTGACTTTCAAGTGGGAAACACTGCTCTATGTAATTCCAGAAACCCCAGGAAGAATCTTGCCTGCCTGAATGCCTGCTGGCTTGTCTGCTTGGGGCTGAGATTTCTCTGATTTAGGACCAAAATCACAAAATCCTTTGGCAGATATTGTAAAGTAATATATAATTGCAAGTGCTCCTGGGAGAGAGAACACACTGGCTTATGCTTACATAAAAGCATAAAAGTGGACAACAGGAGGCTTTCTGACATTTAGGTATGGGACACCATTGGAGACCTGAAAAGTGTCTGGGAAGGGGATAAAGGGCAAGAGAAGTGGTGGGCAGGTCTACACTGAGCAGGCATCTTCCCTTTCCCTCAGTTTTGGGTGTGTTGAAGTAGATAAAATATCGGCATTGAGTGTTGGGGCCCTGCAGTCATTTAGTGATGTATAGAGCAACAAAAAGAAACTAGAGCATTCCTGGCTCTTTACAGAGGGCAAAGTGCTTTACACACTTCATTCAGACTTCCACTTCTGAATGTGGTATGGTCACAGTCCACATTGTTCATCTGAGGACAAATATGCTCAGTCATTAAGTAACTTGTTCAAAGTCACTCAGCAACCCACATCTAAGTCTTCTAATTACCTATTCTGTCCTCTTTTCTATGTTCTGTTTTCAAAATTATTGCAAGAAAAAAAAATACTGAAAATAGAAATGGAATGTTCCTTATAATTCTTTCTTCAATCACTGTTAAGCCTGTACTGTGTTTTTTCAGAAGTTTTTACTAGGCTAATAAAGCTTGATAGATAACTTTAGGAACTGTTATATTTTTCTTTCTTTTTTTTTTCTTTTAAACTATAATGATTTATATTCAGGATACCCTTCTATGCCCACATTCAGATGTACCTCATTTTGGGGTCTCAGCTACAGAATATCTCACTCTATGGATGTAACATCATGCATTGAGACAGTCCTGGTGAGAAAGGCACTTAGGTATTTTCAGATTTTTTCTATTCAAGTAATAATGCAGTGACCATCCCCACACATATCTTTTTCCATATTTGTGTAAGTATTTCTGTAGAATTCATTTCTAGCAAATCTAGTGGATTTACTAGATTAGAATATATGATCACTTTTAATATTTAGTTTTAGTGCACATTATCAATTTGTAATACATATGATCAGAATGAACTGCATGAATCAACAACAGAGTGATATTTTTTAATGAAATAAAATATAAGTAAAATCCAAACAGGAAAAGAACAATAGCAAGTAGCACTTACCTAAAACTCTATAGCTTGCAAATATTTCAGATACTTCCAAATGAATCTTATTGATCTTATTGGCAAAGGAATTCCTCCTGAACCCTGGGTCTCAAAATAAGGTAGATGGCCATGGCATATGCTGAGCATCATAAGGTTGAAATTTCTGCTATGTACCAGGTCTCTACCCCCTGGCTCTGTTTATACCAAAATTGTTATGCTTAATGACAAGGTTCTTTGTATTCTTGGGGAAAATTATGAGGCCTTACATATATAGAAGAGCAGGTTGCTCTGACTGGGAGCATTTTAAGGTGTGTGTGTGTGTGTATGCCTCGTACGTACCATATTCGGTGTCTCAAAGGCTCATTTCTTTGAACTCTAATTGATTTGCTAAAACCCAAGTTGAATTAAAAAGACATGAAAAAATTTGCATTATAGGCATTGTTCACTCAAGAATGATATATCACCAAACCGAAGAGATGTAGATAATTAGGTTTATGTTTGTGTGTTTGGTGGATTTTTTTTTTTTTTTTTTTGCTTTTTATCACTTTTTCTTCTTCTTCTTTTTTAATTCACTCTTTCTGCAATCAGTCCATTCCCTACATTTAAAGGAATCTGATTCATCTAATTTAATTTAGGGAATACTGTAGCTCTTTGCTACTCTAGAATGGTCCATGGGCCTGAAACACCAGCATTCCCTGGGAGCTGCTTAGAAATGCAGCATCTCAGGCCCCAGTCAAGAGTTACTGAATCAAAATCTGCATTTCAAAAAGCTCCCAGGGGATTCATAGGCACATTAAAGTTTGAGAAGCACTGCTGAAAACCTTTCCTCCATTCATCCAAGACAGAAAATTGATTTTTTAAAAACAATAATAACAAAATAAAGAACAAAACCAGACAGGACCCATACTAACCTGCACTGACAAAAGCAGGAAAGAAGGAGGGAAGAGAGGGAGGGAGGGAGGGAGGGAAGAAGAGAATAAAAGGGCTAAATATCTAGCAATCTGGAAATATCAACCTGATTTCAATGACCACTGTGAACATATCCTTTTCCTCTTCGTATTTGAAGCACCAGTGTTTCGTATCTCTTAGAAAAGGGGGCTAGAAGCCAGAGTACCATGTATTTTGTATAGGTGAGGTTTTAATATGCTGGAGAGCCCCCAGTGCCTAATAAAAGCCTTTTAAGTCAATCTCACGAAGCTCTAATCTCACAGAGCCACCCATGTTCTTCTCTGCTGTTCTTATTTAATTTTTAATAAGAACAATTCCACACAGCTCGAAAGCACGGCTCAATTAAGAAATATTCCTACCAGGCATCTTTGAAATCTTGCAGAATTTTCTTCCTTCTGTTTCTTGATGACCCTCAGTTTGGTTGTGTGGAGGGGGTTTGTGGGGAGGAGGGGTACAGCTGAAGCTTATTTTTTAATTGCAAGTTCAATTTCACACTGTTTTTTATGAGACAGCAAGACCGATTTTCAAAGACAGAAATGCAACTCGTGTATCTGCTGCCAGAAGGCTACAGCGGAGTATCTCAGCATTATTGTATTTTGAAATTTCAAGTGGCATCTTTGATGTGATTCCTTAGGCATTAGATGTCCTTGAAGTTCTATCGAGGTCATGAGAAATAATTTTAAAAGAAACAATTGTTTCTGAATCACAGAACCTCAACTCCAAGTATCTTAATCTAAACTCAACTCTCTTATAATGCCATATGGTTTCTAACAGAAGAAATATTGCCTAGTTCTTGCTGGTAAAATTTACCTGGCATTAATTCTTCCTTTCTAAAGACCTGTTTCTGGAGATTTAAATCTAGCCACAACTTTTCACTATATGCTCATATTTTTCAGCTGAGAATTCATGTTTACATCTCTATCTATGCATCAAAACACATACATGCATGTACACATGTACGTGTATGTAACAGCAACAGCAGCAAATCGGACTGCCCATGTCGATTAATTTCAAAAGCCCAAAAGGATAATATATAGTATACAAAATTATGTATTCATTATTTTTACTTGTAATACATCTTTTGCCTAAAATGTGAGGAAGCTTACTAAACTAAGCATAATATAAATGTGATAATTATACATAGAATCATGAGGGGGAAAAAAACCAGGTAAAATAGCAATAAGACAGACATGAGCTTACCTCAGAGCTATAGCTACACTGATCATTGAATTTAACTTTGCTGATCCTCACAGCGAAGACAAAAAGGAAAACACATTTAACTATATGTCTCACACTGCATCATAGGACAAAACATACAAATGCACCAGAAGTAAAAGGTTTTCATGGCCCCAAAGAAATTTTCACATGGATCTATATTTTGGGGACTTCAAGCAAACAGCCAATGTCTTCAAATATAGCTATACTAAAGATAAAATACAGCAATGTGGATTTCTATTTGAACAATCTTCACAATAATAACTCAGAGAAGGAATTTCTGCAGGTAGATGAGATAATGCTGTCCAAAGTATGTAACATGGGGAGATGTCAGAGATCTTGGACCAGACGTGGTACAAACGTCTACTGTCCCTTTCAAATACCAGGTGTTTATAGCAAATCCATCAAAGCTATTTTTCAGTTTAAGTAAGATGCTAACGTTCCATGTGACTTTGTCAGAGACTCATTGTCTTTAAAAACCAAATGTTTCTAAGTAAGGATTAATTTCCTGTTGTGAAAACTTAGGCGCTTGAAAGTTTATTTAATGCAGCCACAAAGCATTTTTGTAAAAATAAGCTTATTGATTTATAATAACATAAAACTTACCCATTTTAATGATTTTAGTAAATTTACCAAGTTCTGCAACTTTCCCCATAATCCAGCAATAGAAAATTTCATCAATCCAGATGCACGTTTATAGTTCATCTCTTTTCCAACCCCGAGCTCTAGGCAACCACTAGCCTACTTTCAGTCTCCTTGGATTTGCCTTTTCTAGATATTTCATATAAATGGAGTCATAAAACACACACTCTCCTGTGTCTGCCTTCTCTCACTCAGCATGATGTATTTGAGATTCATACAAGTTGTAGTATGTATCAGGGCTTTCTTTTTATTGCCAAATAATATTCCATTGTGTGGATATACCACATTTTATCTATCCATTCACCAGCTGATAGACGTTTGTGTTGTTTCTAATTTTAGCCACAAAGAAGCTTACCCACTTGTAAGATTTACAGAGCCTACAGATAGGGCCCATATTTTGCTCTGAAAGTACTTTGGATTTGTTCAAGCACTTGGAAAAAGAAAGAGCATCCAAAGGCCCCAGTTTCCAGAATCATGTGACGTGCAAGAGAGAAATTAAAAACAAGTTTTACCATATTAAAAAAAAATTTTGTGCACGCCCCCTTTCTTCCCCTTCCCTCAGGTAATTCTGAATAATTGCAAGGGCTAACGCTTATTGAAGGCTTCCCATATTTGAGGCATATTGTAATTTTACATGTATTGTCTCAACTAATTCTGAAAATAACCCTATGAGGTCTGTATTATTTTTGCCTCCTTTTCAGTAAATGAGGAAATTGAGCCCTTTGACAACTAATTAATCAAGATCATGCAGTTAGGAGCGGGTGATAGGCAGATGCAAAACCTCACAGTCTGACTCTAGAGCCTGTGTGTGTAATCACTGTACTACACTGCCTCTTCATATGTCAATCTAGACCTCCCTTCTTGATCCCCTCAACAGCTTAGAGACTCCTGTTAAGTATCACTTACACATTGGTGCTTCTTCAGTACGCTCACTGCCCTGGTAATTAACATTCACTATTCATATGTCCTTCCGGTCTGCAGGTTCCATGAGGACAGGGAACTGGACTTAGCCCTGTTTTCTTCTCTGTTGGACTCCAGTCCCTACCCCATGTGGGCCTATTATAGGCATTCAACAAATATGTATTAAATAAATGAGTCATTTTTTAAAATGAGCATAACTTCCCAAAGTTTATGCCAGCATGTTTGTTAATTGCCAAGCACTTCCAAAAAATGGTATGATATTTCCGTGTTAAATTACTAATATCAGCACTTAAATATTGAAGCATACTTGCCAGATTAAAAAAAAATTGATTTCAGCGTATCTGATGATTTTTTTAAAGTTCTTTGAAGTGAATTAATCAATGGGTTTGTTTCTGTTAATGGGTTTGAGATACACTAAAACTATGTTACAAGCCTAAGAGAGGATGCTGTCCTTCCTGGTTATCAGTTAGGAATGTTTTTGCTTTCAAGCTACAGAAACCTGCCTAGTAGTGGCTTAATCAGTAGGGGATAAATATTTTACAAGACAAAAATTTGGCATCAAATAGTCCAGGCCAGTGCCGTGGCCAACAATGTCATCAGAGACCCAGGTTCCTCTACCTTTTCCCTCTACCATCAGCATGATGGTGATAAATGGTGTCTACAGCTCTCAGTATACGATGAATGACAGAGACCAAAATAGGAAGAAGCCAGAGAAGGTGGGTGGGTAGTCAAGCACCCAAAAGTTTTCCTAGAATCATCGTATATAGTATTCATTCATTTAATACATACTTAGAACTGAGCAGTTACTATGTAAGCTCCAGGAATAGAGGAGTGATAAAAGCAGGCAAAGTCTCCCTGCCTCATGGAGCTTAAGTTCTAGACAGTCTCAAGCAGCTCACATTTTCTGAGTGTTTACTACGGTCTAGGCCAGGATTTCTCTATTTCGTACCATTGACATTCTCTGCTGTGGTGAGGGCTGTCCTCTACATTTAGACTGTTCAGCAGCATCCCTGGTCTCTACCCACTAGATGCCAGTAGCACCCACCATCCACCACCACTCCAGCTGTGACAACCAAGAGTATCTCCAGACATTGCCACATGTTCCCTGGGGGGAGACTTGCTTCAGATGAGAGCCACTGGTCTAAGCATTTTTCTAAGTGTGTCATATGTCTCATCTAATTATAAAACCCCATCACGTAGATATCATTACTATTCCCATTTCAGATATTTTTTTTAAAAAGCTTTAACCGCTGAGATGTTAAATAAATTGTCTAAGGTCACAGAGTTGGCACCAATGCCCACCTTCTTATGCAGTCCACTCGCTGGTGGAGAGGAACACCATGGCCACACTTAGCTGCATTGAAGGCAAGAGGCAGTGATATCAGGGCTAAATGATCCTAAGTCTACTCCACTGCCTTCATGTTTTAAATGAGTAAATCCAAGTTACTGGCTTAGAACAATGCCTGAAACATAGTAAGAAATACTTCAGTTACAGCTATTATAGGCATTATTATTACCTGGGTCTGAGCATGTTGCCACCAAAAAAAAAAAAAAAAAAAAAAAAATGAAGGTTTATTAGCAAAAGAAAAGCTTGGGCTGGATGCCATGACAAAATGACAAATAATGTACATTATATAATAGCATATAATAGTGTCAGCAACATCCTGTTTCCTAAAGCTGGGGGATCAATTTCATGTAATAGCTCTACTAAGATATTGAAATATAAGTAAAATAGGAAGGAAGTTAAGATATAGCCCTCTCTTTATCATTTCAAACTGGAAATCCATCCATCATAAGAACTTAACTGCATACTGTAGGTCTAGAAGTCATAATATGTTACAGGCTTTAAAAAGCATTAAAAGCCTGTGTTTTATTCAGAGAATATTCAGCTTGCTCTATCTGTTGTTTCTGTAACATGAAGTCAAAAACCAAGGAGAGGGCCTCCCTGGTGGCGCAGTGGTTGGGAGTCCGCCTGCCGATGCGGGGGATACGGGTTCGTGCCCCGGTCTGGGGGGATCCCATATGCCGCGGAGCGGCTGGGCCCGTGAGCCGTGGCTGCTGGGCCTGCGCGTCCGGAGCCTGTGCTCCGCGGCAGGAGAGGCCACAGCAGTGAGAGGCCCGCATACCACAAAAAAAAAAAAAAAAAAAAAACAAGGAGAGAATCATGAAGCAGATAGAGACAGGTGCCAGTCCTAACCACTTTCCCACTAGAATAAGAACTAGTACCTGAAAATTGTGCCGAAGCCAGCTTGTTGCCCCTAAAAATGTATAAAAACTTCTAGCTTCTATTCATTCATCTAGCAAGTATATATATATATAATTTATAATAAATTTAAATTTATTTAAATATTTATAATAAATTTAAATTTATATAAATATATATAATAAATGTGTATGTTTGTAGTGAAGAGGGTGAGGTCTTAGAAGTAAATTAAGATTGTGAAAGTAATATTTTTACATCTTAATCAACAAATCATTACAGGTGATCACTTATTGATAAATATCTTTGTTGCCTAAGTAATATGGAAATACTTAAAGGGGCTTGAAAGGACATTTTCTTTTACTTGATGAGAAAATCAATTTTTAAAATAATCAAAGGCAAAGATTTCTCAGATACAACACCAAAAGCACAATACATTTTTTAGAAAAAAGATAAATTTGCCTTGATCAGAATTAAGTATGATGCTGTCAGGAGAATGAAAAGACAAGCCTTTGATAGGAAGAAAATATTTGCAAATTGTGTATCTAATAAAAGACTTGTATCCAGATTACATAAAGAATACTCTAAACTCAATAATCAGAAAAAAAACAGACCAATACAAAAAAATGGGCAAAAGGTTTGAACAGATAGTTCACCCAAGAAGACATATGGAAGGATGGCAAATAAGCACATGAAAAATTGTACAACACTGCTAGTTGTTAGAGAAATACAGATTAAAAATTCAGTGAAGCATTACTATATTACTATTTAAATATCTAAAATTATAATGCTGACAATACCAAGTGTTGATGATGAGGTAGAACAGTTAGAATTCACACATGGCTGGTGGAAATGTAAAATGGTATAGGCACTTTGGGAAAAGTGTTTGGTATTTTCTTAAAAAGTTATAAAGACATCTACCATATGATGTAGCTATTCCAATCCTAGGTATCTACTCAAGAGAAATGAAAACATATGTCCACACAAAGACTTATGCCTCAATGTTCACAGAGGTTTGTCTGTAGTCCCCTTGAAACTGGAAATGGCCCAAACAAATGACTGGACAAATAAATTATGGAATATCCATATATTCAAAGACTACTTGGCAATGAAAAGAAATAAGTTATTGACATACATTGTAACATGAATGAATCTCAAAGTTACTATGATGAAAGAAGCCAAACAAAAATAAAACAGTATATATATACTGCATGATGCCTTATACATAAAATTCTATAAAATGCAAACTAAGATATAGTGACAAGAAGAAGATCAGTGGTTTCATGGGGATGGGGGTAAGGAGACAATGGGAAAAACAGGAGAGAGTACAAAGGGGCACAAGGAAATTACTGGGGATGATGAAATTATCCTGATTTTAATGATAGTTTCATGAGTGTGTGTATATATATATATATATATACACACACACACACACACACACACACACACACACATATATATGCCAAAACGTCAAATTGTGTACTTTAATATGTACAATTAATTGAATATAAATTATACTCAGTTTTAAAAAACATACTGTGAGAACAATAACAAAAAATATTCAAACTTCTCATCCATTTGGCCTCCCTACTGTTCCTTAAACACAATACATCTCAATCTGCTGTTCAAAGGCTTTGCATTCGCTATTCCCTCTGCCCAGAATGCTCTTCCTCAGATATTCAAAAAGCTTGTTCCTCATGACTTTTATGTCTTTATTCAAATATCACCTTGTCTACTTATAAGCTTAATTCCTTCCCCCAGGGCTCCCTTTTCTTCTTCCAAGCTTTATTTCGTGGCTTCCCACTTAACATCTGACATACTTTATATTTTGCTTATTTATCTAATCATCCGCCTCTGCCCTCTAGAAGGTAAGCTCTCTTAGAGCAGGGAGTTTTTGACTGTTTTTACTCCCTGATATATTTCCAGCACTTGGAATAATACCTGGCCTATACTACAAGCTTCACAGTATTTGCTGAAATAGTATTGATCCATTTAAGTCTTTACTTTTCACGTGTTCACAGGCACCTTATAGGAGCAATTTTGTTGTTACACTACAGATAAGTATCATTAGATTCAACTATGAAAAAAAGGTAATGACCAAAATTCTTTTCTTTTTGACTTATCAGTTCATACAACAAAATTATTTGAAAACCAAAAGTAAATATGAGATAATGGATGTTATAGCACTTTAAAGCTGCAAAGCACTACATTATTATTAAAAATAAGACTTATGAATAACCCCAGGCTAGTTTTCTCAGACTTAATTCTGAGAAAGTCACTTCAAAGTATCTGAACCTCAGTTTACCCACCTGTAAAATAAGGAGTTTAAACTCAACAATATCTAATATCTTTAGGGAATTTAGTGTAGTGCTAAAGAATATAGATTATTATTAGGCAAACCTGGGTTCAAATCTTGGTTCTGCCTATACACCCACAGATCTTGGGAAGTTACTTAACTTCTCTAAGCCTCAGTTTCCACATCTACAAAATGGGGGCAAAAAATTGTCCCTGCTTATTTGGAATGCTTTAAGAACAAAGTGAGAAAATACCTGAAAACTGTCAAGCATATGGTAAGTACTCAAAAAGTGTTATGTATTCTATCATTGTATTTTTCCTTTTTTGAGTTTTTGATATATCTTTAACTTAACATCAGTTTTATCTGACATTCCACTCCCTTCTACCTTCTAAGGGGGGGATTTGATTTTAGTTTTGATTCTAATCTTTAAAAATCTTGAAAGTGAATGAGTTAAAGCTGCTAGCCAGTAAAACTTAATTCAGTATAAGTGCTACCAGGTAGAAAGTTTCCAAAAAACATTGAGTTCCACCCACCCATCTGGGCCTGGAGAGTCAAAAAGTTTAACCACATTACACACTGCTCTATTTTAAATGCCACAATGAACAGCACAGGCTTAACTGCAATTAAGTAGTCCCTGCTGACCACCGAATATACAGTACATCATGTCAGGAGAGGCAAAACTGTCAGATTAGTGGAAATTCATTTTGGGATTGCTGGGTAATTTCAAGAGCTGACAGCCAAAGAAAAATCCGTGATCCCTTGTGTGTGCCAGCATATATCATTCTTTAACAGCAGTTGTTTGGAAACTCATAATGCAGCAGTATTCCAGATTCTAAAGTTCACTTCTAGACCAAAGCTGGAAAATAAAATGTGAGTGATAAAAAATGCAAAGAGGTCCCTCTTGTACCAATCTTAACTAAACAAATAGGAGGTGGGCTCATAAAGTTGGAATAGGCTCTTGTAGCCAGTCACTTCCCAGCTAAGGATTGGGGGCTATTTACCTAGATAACACTTGGATGTTAGTTCAGAACTCTGGAGGGGACCTTGTTGATTTGGAGTCCTTTGCCCGGATGGACATTTTAAAAACAGTTTTCTGGAAGTTGCCTGGCTTTAGATGAGAGTCTGCAAACTCTTCAACTACCCGCCAAGCTGAAGCTTTCTATGTGAGAATCTTTTGATGAACAAAAAAAATTTCACTTAGTAGATAAGTAGTAACTAACATATATTAACTGCTCACTGTGTCCCAGGCACCTGTATTATCTCTCTTTTTTTTTTTTTTTGCGTTACGTGGGCCTCTCACTGTTGTGGCCTCTCCCGTTGCAGAGCACAGGCTCCGGACGCACAGGCTCAGCGGCCATGGCTCACGGGCCCAGCCGCTCCGCGGCATGTGGAATCTTCCCGGATGGGGGCACGAACCCGTGTCCCCTGCATCGGCAGGCGGACTCTCAACCACTGCGCCACCAGGGAAGCCCCTGTATTATCTCTTAATCCTTACTTGGACATTATGAGGTTGGCATTCTTATACCCATTAAACAGATGAAGAAGCCAAAGCTTGGAGGGGCACAGCAATACAACTGCGGTCCTACCACTATTACAAGGAATGACTGGGATTGAATTCTATGTTGTCTGCTCTAAAGCAGCAGTTCTCAACCAGCAATGATTTCACCCTCCAGAGGATATTGGGCCATGTCTGGAGACATTTTTGGTTGTCACAACTGCTACTGGTATGTAGTGAGCAGAAGCCAGAGATGCTGCTAAACATCCTATAGCGCAATGGAGAATTAATTATGAGCCCCAAATATCAACAGTTCTGAGGTTGAGAAATGCCATTCTAGGACAGTGATTGTGAAATGTGGCCCCTGGACCAGCATCAGCACCAGCATTACCTGGGATCTTGTTAGAAATGCAAAATATAGGGCTCCACCTCAGATCCACTGAGAGAATGGGGCCAACAACGTGTGTTTTCACAAGTGTTCCACGTGATTCTGATGCAGGCCAAAGTTTGCAAACCACTGTTCTAGGGCCATCTGAACATGTGGGTGGAGCTCCACTGCTCACCCTACATACTCACAAGTCCTCAAAGTCCAAGTCAAAATGAGCATCAAAGTTTTTGGCTTGTGGAATTCTACCCCTGTCAGAATTCTAGATCAGCTAGACACCCTTCCTTGTTTCTGAAGCGACAAGAAGATGCCACTAGCCCGTCCAGGACCTTCCTGTAATGTGCAGGAACCAGACAGTATAATGATGAATCCTTTAGGAAGACCTAGGGTTCCCCCCATCAGTGCTTCTCTGGACACAAAGGTACTCTTATTAGCAACATCTAAGTGAATGTATATTGGCCCCCCACTTAAGTCAGGTTCTCGGAGAGATGCTTATATACATATCATCTCAATTATTATCATTAATAAGGACAGTGATGATTATTGTTTCTCGAAGACATTTACCTGCATGATCTCATTCTGCAATACTGCCTTGGGAATTAAGTTTTGTAATCATGCCCATTTTAGAGATGAAGAAACTGAGACTTATGACTGTACGTTGGGGACAGTCCATCTGATGCAGACATACTGTACATGGGTTGCCAAACATTAACCAGCATTAACCCTCATGGGAGTGAAAAGAGCACTGGGCTGGGGTTAACGGAACTTTTGCCTCTAATGACAATTTCTTCCATTTTTGTAAAATGGAAGGTTTTAACTAAAGCCACTCTAATCTCCTTCCACATGTAATCAGTTATGATTATGGTGGGTTATAACTGTTCTATTTTCTTAGGATCAGCACAATAAACACTAAGTATTTACACTGATATTTACATTGATTTCATTGCTTTGATATCAAGTTACATCGATACAGCATTTAAAAGCTGTCCACGTGCTTTCCCATCCTCAGTCTCATTTCACTTCACTGCTGTTCTGTGAGGTACAGAAGGAAGACACGTTGATTTCACTGGACATTTGAACACTAGGATGATACATTGGTTGCAAACATTTATTGGATCCTTGCTACATGCCAGGCAAGTGCTGAGTGTTTTAGAATCCTTGTCTTTTTTATCCTCACGGTGAGCCTATAAGACAAGCAAGACTGTTCCCACTTTTTAGATGAGAAAACTGAGGCTCTGAGAGAAGTCAGGACCCGAGGAGCTGCACCGTTAAGCGCTGAACCTGCATTTGAACCAATGCCTGACCAACCCCCAAGCCCAAGGCATGGTCTAGCCCCATGAGGCATGGTCTTCCAGGAAACTGAGGCACAGAGAGAGCCAGGACTTCCCTAAAGGCATTTTTTGAGCTGGAGCCTAGAATAAAATCCAAGCCGCTGCTCCCTGCCTGTGGTCCTGCTACCAGAACACAATTAGACCTAACTTATCCATTTTTGGGGTGGGGATGGGCATGGAATCATGGCCTGGTTCATGCTGGCCATGACTGAAAAGATGCTCACCTTCACCCTGCTCTCTGCATGGGGGTGAGGCGGGGGCGGACCTGCATAGCACTTGCTCCCTTTAAACGGATGCACTAGCCCCTTGGGAGATGAAGCTCGTTGGTTCTGTCACTTGTGAGTAATGCACCGCAGCTCCCTGGTGGGGAAAATGCCAGATTATACAATAGCGTGCATTGGTGTGCAACTGTCTTTAGAATAACAAATCTCCTCTACTGCTTGTGAGCATTACACTTTAATAAAACCAAAATAGGGGTCACAAATCCCAGCTCTAGCTAAAGGGCGAGCCTTAGCAATTCATGCTGGTTACACCCCTTACCATACCTCCCCCCAATAAAACCCACACACCTTTCATAATTCACAGGGAGTGAATGGCCCAGACTGGGGCTTTATTTACCTTTGTTTTTTGGTGCGGGTGTAACGGGGAGTAGAATTTCTCAGCTTCAGCACTGTTGGCTGTTGACATTTGGGGCCAGATAACTCTTTGTTCAGGGGTTTGGGGGGCCACCCTGTGCATTGTGGGCTGTTTAGTGGCACCCATGGCCCCCACGCACTACAAAACAGAATCGCCCCCAGTCCAGTTGCGACAACCAAAAATATCTCTAGACACTGCCAGATGTCCCCTGGGGGGACAAAATCGCCCCCAGTTGATAACCACTATGTTAACGAGAAAACAAAGAGCCAACGGTGTCGTGGGTGGTGTTAGCAGAAATAACGCCTTACAGGTGAAGCTTTATTCCTCTATGGAAAGCATTCAGTGCCAACAGTGTGCAACAGGAAACAGATTTCCCAGCAGCAGTGATCTTAGTTCCGGGAAGCCCCTTCCTCCCCTTGGCCTTAGGGAGAGGTGCTGGGTCTTGAGAATATTCGAATATTCGTGATGCTGGGTCTGGAAGGCAGTGGGAGGGTGCCAGGCACAGTGAAAGCCCTGGGGGCAGAGGCCTGCACCAAGCCGCTGCCCACCCACCTCAGCTGCTCTCACCCCACCTTCACACGTCCCAAACTTAGAGGTGAAAGCTCGCAGGTGAGATACAGAGGAACCGAGCAGAGCGACAGGTTGGAAATCGCACGCTCTGGGAATGCAGAGAGGACGGGGTTCCTTCCCGCCTGCCTGCCTGCCTTCACAGCGGGGGTAATATGGTAGAAATAAATTTAGGCATTTTCTTCGCAAATGGATACTAAATCGTTGCTCACCTCCACGATATGTTCCCCAACAGGTATTGTGTGTCTCGCAGAGGTTTTAAAATTTGAAATCACTGCCAACATTTAAAAATTGGGATATTGCTTATAAACATGCAGGTGTCAGGCTTCTCAAGAAAAATTGGCTGTTCTGGATGCATTAAGCCCCAAAGCCTGACTGACGACCGTAAGCTCGGGCTGGGTGGTGACGCCCCCTGTCGGCTGGCAAAGTATTTTGCTGTTCACCGTGCACCCTCCCAGGTCACACAGGGTTTTACACTGCCTGCTGGGATTCCGCAGGTAACTGAATTAAGTGCCCTCATCCTGTGTTTTTAAAAATGTCTTGAGGGCTTCCCTGGTGGAGCAGTGGTTGAGAGTCCGCCTGCTGATGCAGGGGACGCGGGTTCGTGCCCTGGTCCGGGAGGATCCCACATGCCACGGAGCGGCTGGGCCCGTGAGCCATGGCCGCTGAGCCTGCGCGTCCGGAGCCTGTGCTCCGCAACGGGAGAGACCAAAACAGTGAGAGGCCCGCATATCGCAAAAAAAAAAAAAAAAAAAAAAAAAAAAAAAAAAAGTCTTGCATTAGGCAATATTTGATATATTAAAAATACATTTGGGCCTCCCTGGTGGCGCAGTGGTTGAGAGTCCGCCTGCTGATGCAGGGGATGCGGGTTCGTGCCCCGGTCTGGGAGGATCCCATATGCCGCGGAGCGGCTGGGCCCGTGAGCCATGGCCGCTGAGCCTGCGCGTCCGGAGCCTGTGCTCCGCAACGGGAGAGGCCACGGCGGTGAGAGGCCCGCGTACCGCAAAAAAAAAAAAAAAAAAAAAAAAAAAAAAAAAAAAAAAAATACATTTAACACATATATAATTTAGGAAGCATAACAAAGCATCCGTGGATATACCACCTAACTTTAAAGCTAGAACATGACCTTGAATATACTCATATTTTCTCTTTCTCCCTCTCAGGCATACATTATTTAGCTTTTTGTGTTTATCATTCTTCTGTCTTTTTTGTTTTTAGTTTTATCACATATGTATGCATCTCTAAAAGTCATGTTACTTAGCCTGTGTTTGAGTTTTATAAAAATGATACCCTAGTGTATGTAGTCTCAGATGATATGTTTTTATCACTCAGCTATATGCTTCTAAGATTTATCCACATTGTTGCAGGTAGCTGTGGCTCTGTTATTTTTTTACTGCTGTATAATACTCCAACAGTGTGGTCTGTTTATTCCTCATTTCGTGTTGTTCCCTCCTCTGCATTTTACTTGGCTCACTCCTTCTGGGGGATCAGCTTTACAATGACACCTTCTCAGAGAGCCTTGGCTGCCATTTGTGAAAAGGGTACACTTTCCATTATCTTCTGCACAAGCATTCAGATTTTTTCTTTCAACACACTTGCCACAATTTGCCATCTCTTTTTAAATTTGCTCATTGCTGTTTATCAATAGACTGTAAGCTCCACGAGGGGAGGATCTTGCCTAGAGGTCTGTTGCTGTCACTTCAGCACTCAGCATACTTCTTCACACATAACAATGAACATATATTTTTTTCCAAAAATGTGATAAATATTTTTTTGGCAAGGAATTGAGAACATAGCCCCTGAAAAATGCTAGCCGGCCTCCTACACTAGAGGTAGAAATTCAATATGCCTTACTCATGGTGCCTGGGTCCAAGGTGCTTGGTAAATGTTTGTTAAGGGCTGTGAGTAGAAGTGATGTGTGAAAATTCTACTTCATGACCTTGAAAGGAATGGCTTTGCTCACTGCTCTCCATTTACTTCTCCCCTCTGACACAAATGTGGACACGGTGGTGAACCATTTTGGGCCAGAGAGACAAGGAAGTAGCCCTAGCAATGCAGAAGGAACAAGGAAGAAGACGTCTGGGAGACAGATACTGTGGGATTGCCAGACCAGCCCCAGGCTTAGAAGAAAATGAACTGCTCTCTTGTTTAAGCCAAAGTTATACTGGGTCCCTGCAAAAGCAGGCAGACCTCCAAGCTAATGGATGTACTCCACTGGTTGGACACTGCTGGGAGGGAATTCTTTTCCCCCAAGGAGATGAACCCAACCACCAAGCAACTCTCTGACTCTACCCTTTTATCTGTTGTCCCCTTGAAAGTAATGAGTGGACCCCCAGAATCCAGGGTCCCTCCCCCAGGCACTATCTCCTTCCCTTTCTCCAAGTTTCCTCACTCTCTGATACTTTCCTTATTGATATCATTCTAAGATTCTCTCTCTCACCACCTGGTTCCGTTACAACCCTGGTGATCGGACTTCATTCTTGGAGTATTAGAGGAGCTGAGAGGAAGACAGGAACAAAGAGAAGCTAGAACAATCCAGTTCTAAAGCCGAATTCTAAGATTTTACCCAGAAATTTGTTATGAATCTGCCCCAAGACACAGAATAGAGTCAAGACCCAAGAGAATCTAGCATTTCCCAAATCTTTATGGTCTGAAAATGTTTAAGGCAGATGTAACCAGGCACCCTCCTTGACCAAAATGAAATCTTAATAAACCACCTGTAGCTATGATAATGAAACTTCCCAGAGGACCCGCCAAAACAAACCATTTGTGAAATGTACACCAAAGAAAGTAAAGGAAGTGACTTCTTGTATGGGATCATTATTTATATACCAGGAAAATGTTGAGGAACGTGTGCCAAAAATAACAGTGTTAGAAGAGCTGGCCGGCTGCTGATCCATCTGACAGTAATTAGCTCTCGGGAGCTGTTGTCTATTCAGGCTGCTCCAGTCGATATGATGAAGCCAGGCCATGTTAGGGATAAGAGAAGTCTTATTTTTCAGTTCCCTATTATGCCAGGGTTTGCCTACAGCTCATCTAATAATGGTATCAGCTCATGGAGGAATAAAATATAATCATAACAACAAATGGCAACCATGTTTTGAGTGGTTCCTACAGGCCAGATAATAAGCCAAGTGTTCTACACATATTACCTCATTACAATTTCATAAGAAAACTATGATGTACTCCCCCATTTCTATTTGGGGAGAACCAAGGCTTGGAAAACATAAACAACTTGCTGAAGGCCACATTACTAGCAAAGCGTAAATTCAGGATTCAAAACCAGTTCCATCTTCTTAACAGTTCTCAAACTCCATCCATTTGGGTACCTCATACACAATTTTTGCTGTATCTGTGTAACAACTGTTATAAAGATATGAAATACTTTTCTTCCAATCAACTTTCCTTTTATTTTTACCTAGCTAAATTTATTTAACTGAAAATGTTTTATGAAAACCATAAATGTAAAGCGGCAAGTATCAATTGCTTTAAATAGATAACCACCTTTCTTTAGATAGATAATAGATATATCACAATATAAACGTAAAAATGCTGTTAATTTTTACATAGACTTAGCTACTGAAGAGTCTAAGCTTGAATTGTGCTCTTGTTTTGTTTAAAAAAGGAGAATAACAAGTGATAAAGTGATGTTAAATACTATCCTACACTAGAACCAAGTGAGACTTTCTCCCCAGCCCAAGCAGAAGAACCTAAAGGGAATTCAAGGGGCAAATCATTTCCACGAGGATTGTCAGTGTTATATAATGATGGGGGAATGTCTCCCCAAACTATACTGAGTATCATTTTTTTCTTTTTTAAGACATACCATATTATTATTTGCTCTCATTCAAGAGGTATATATGCTGGGTACACAGACTTACTCTCCTGGACATTTTAAGAGTCTGCATCAGTTACCTAGAAACCATGTTAAGTCCACTGCTAGTTCCTGCTCATGGACTAAACATCTGAGAAAAGCAATGAAAGTCAAAATTAGCCTACTCTTCTTCAAGACGGAGTTATCCATTATTCATTCATTCATTCAGTGAGTGCTCACTGAGAGCCCTACATGCTGAGAAGAAAGTGGCGAGCAATATAGACATTGTCCTGCCCTCACAAAGCCTATGAAACAAGATAATGGTGTGACAGCAAACGGGAGACCAGCAATCATCTAACAGCAATGGAGCCATCGCATATAAAGCCCTCCTGCTCCTTAGATGGAACATGAAACTGTGACGTTAGACAGGCAGACAGATGTGAAGAAGGAAGGATCAGTACCTGGCCCCTTTCAGGGAGTCAGTCATCTGGGAGTGACAACAGGCGGGGTGACTGCCATTGGTTTACTGGTTAGAGAAGAGCCAGCCTCCTGAACGTTTGACCAGGATCTGAGTTTCACCACTCATTTTATTTCCTATGTTTCTTCCTCAAGTAGAAGAGTCAGAGAACCCTCTCTCATTGCCAGAGAAGTAGTAGTGATCAACCAATGAATGTTGGGAATCAGAAAGAGCTAGCCTCAGTTCTTGGCTTTATCACCTGCTAGCTATATGACCTTGACAGGTGACTTTCCTCTCTAAGCTTCTTCATCTATAAAATAAGATTATAATGATAGCCATCTATGGAGTTACCATAAAGACTGAATGAGACAATGCACCGAGCCATGACCACCTGATAGCCAGAGACAAGTGTCCTTCAAGATTTTATTGCAGCCTGAAACACCACCCAGGCAGAAATGAGTATGCTAAGCCCCTGAGCTCCTAATGGGCATAAAATGCAAAGGAAAACAAACCCACTGAGATCCTTACTTGGGGGGCTCCATACTGCCTTGCTCCTGGAGAATACTCAGAGTCACCATGAATCCTGCTCCAGGGAGTCTTGGCATGTAAGAATATGCCACTTGTCATTTGCTACACCGGTGTTTCTCAAATAGGAACTAGTTTGGCCTCAGGGGACATTTGACAATGTCTGGAGACATCTTGGGGAGTGCTCATGTTCCTGAATAAGGTGAACTGCACCAAACCAGTGCCTGGTGGTGAAGTAAATTCCTTGCATTTGTAAGTCAGGGAACCTGTGCCCTAATGGAACCAGCTGATGCAGATGTGGATAACAAGGACATTTCAAAGGGAAAGAAGAATCAGACATAGGAAAGTTTGGGGAGAGGGAAGAGATGGGGCTTTGGAGAAAGATGTCTGCTAACTTGAGTGTCTTCTCAACGAATCTAAGGAGCAGCAGATTTTCTGGCAACGAGTCGCTCCTTTCAGTGGAGTCCTAAACAGGGACTTAATAAACCAGAGAGGATCACATATAGTCAGAGATGTTAATGCGTAACCTTGAAGTATGATTCAGTAAAAATTTCACACCTTTTAAGGACCTTGGAGGGGAGGTAGTCTGTGGCTCATCCAACTGTATGACCTTTGAGTACAAATAATTACGACACCATGAGGTAAGTAAAAAAGCAGAAATGGGTGCCAAGGAGGAGAGGCAGCTCTGAGCCCGACTTGATGACCTCCACTCAGATGGGGAGGGAGGGTTTAGAAGGCAGCAGGCACAGTGACAAGAACCTGGTCTTCAAAGGAAGTACTGCCTTCACCACTCAGCTGGAGAAGTTCCTTGTTCTCAGTAAGTTTCAATGTCAGCATCTGTAAAAAGAGAGGCTGAGAGCATCCTCTCCTCATGGTGCTGATAGGAGGATGGGGTGAGATAAGACATGCGAAGTACACAGTGAGGACGCCACCACCAGTGGCCATGATCATGGCTTGATATACAAAGTCCCAGCTTGGTTTTAAAATAGGCACTGAGCCCAGCAATGAAATCAGGGCAGAATAAAGGCTGTCAGCTTACAGCGTTACTACTGGTCTGACAGGTAAGTGGGCTTCTGATGGGGCCCTATGCTCCGTATTTGAGCTTTCTAATTGGGGGAATGAGGTCCAAGCCAGGATAAATCACAGATAAGCAAAATTTCTATTTTCTGTGTAATTCACAAGCCAGAATTTCCAGTGAAACTTTGGAGCTTATCCTGCTTTTCCTTAAGATAAAAATATTCTTGAAACAGAAGAAGTTGTAGACAGCTCTCATTGCCTTCTGGGTAATCATGTCTTTAAGGAAAACTCCTGAGGCTTATTATGAATCAAACTGCATCTTAGCCATGTCCTTGGAGAGAAGTTTTAGATGGATGGGTGTCGGAGTGAAAGCTTCCAAAAGCCGATCTCGTTTCAAAGGAAAAGAATATGCTTTCAATTTTTCATGGTGTACAGTGGATTATTTTTATACTCATTCCTGAGTCTTTCATTGGAACACATAATGGCTATCTACTGTCACAACAGTGAAGGAATTTTCCACTCTAATAACTGTGATCTTGTCTCATCTTTACGACGTGCAGAGGGAACAAGCTCTTGCCTGGAGTTAGCAACTTTTGACCCATCTTCTCCTGGGAGCTCAAGACTCAACAATAGCATTTAGCCAACATTTACTGAACCCCTTCTATGGGTGTGATGCCCTGTGCTAGAATCTAGGGTTGCAGCAGTGTGGAAGACATGGTTATAACTAGGGTGACCTCTGGGGAAAGTGGCAGGAACCAGGATTGGAGGTGATAGTCTAGCCAGGGTCTCAACAGGAAAGAGATGTGCATTTCAAATGTGCAATTTAAGGAGCATTTAATAAAGGGATTGCTTACATAGACTGAGGCAGCGTTTAAGGGAAGCAACAAAGTACAGAACTGTACATATGAAATAGTGACAGGGGAACCATTAATAACCCTAGGCTTGAAGGCACGAGAATGAAAAGCACCATCAGAAGCCAGAGAGGTGACTACATAAAGAGGGACACTGAAAGAACCTGTAGCCTTTGTTACAGTGACAGCCATCCCATGGACATCGGGCAGAGGGGGAGGTAGAGGATTGGTACCCCATGCTCCCACCCTCTGATCTTACTTGGTGCCCTTAACGGCCAAGCTCAACAGGCAACTGGAAGGCGAAGAACTCATCAATGCAGACCCCATGGTCAGCCTCCCAGAGCACTGAGCAGGGCGGCTGGTATATGGATCTAGAGAAACAAATGAAAGACATCTGGCATGTGGTCCAAAAGAACTACATTCTTTATCTGTGATAATTTGATGTTGTACAAAGAGAATGCACTCAAGTGAGGAAGGAGAGGGAGAAAGAGATGAGGGAGAAAGAGGAAAAGAAAGAAGCAAGAAAAGCAACAATAGGTCAAGAAAAACAAACAGGTGATTAAATTCAGAGGAAGTGTGTCCTTGCAGAAAGCTATGGGAACACCAAGAGAAGCCTGACCTCAGGCGTGGGGAATCAGGTAAGGCCTCCTGAAGGAGAGGTATCTGAACTGAAACCTGAAAATCTGGTAGGAATCAGCCAGGTAAGAGGGTGGAGAAGGGCATTTACAAAAGCCTCAGAGTGAACCGGGGTTCTTAGAGGTCAAAAGTAAGTTTGCGGAGAAGAGAGAAGTAAGACTGGTGAGGTAAAGGGAAAGACGACCAAAGAGAACCTGTGTGTGACAACAAAGGGCTCAGACTTCATCCTCAAGAAAATGGGGAGACACAGAGGAGAGTGACAGGAGTAAACTGGCATTTTCATGTTTTCCTCCAATTTCACTCCCAGGAAGTGCATGTGATGCTGCCAACCTTCCAGCAAACACACACCTGTTTGTCCCTGTCTTGACAAAAAGAAAGTGTACGTGAGAGATTGGTTTGTCTTTTTAATCCATGGCAAAGATCCAAAGGGCCAAAAAAACAGAGGTGGCTCTTTTGGTGAGGCGAATGTTTCCATGAGAAAGGAAATTGCGGATGTATCTCTCCACCAACCACTGCACGCCTGAATAGGGATACCAACATTTCAAAAGGCAATCTGACACACCTTTGGCATTTAAGAAATAGAAGTCTTAGGCCTCAGCATCATGAACCAAGCCCAGATTAATGACCTTTCAGACTATAGGCTCAAGGAATTAGAAATAGGTCAGCCTTGCAAAGAATATTAAGAAATCACTGAACCACAGTAAATCAGACTTCTCATTCGTTCCACCCTCTCTTAACAAAGTGACCCTCCCCATCTCCTGGGAGTCTCTGTTTCATCTGATCTCGCCATCTGGGGGGCTGGGAGAACAAATATAGACTTCTTGCAAAGACACTACCTTTGATGCAAGACACAGGACATACATAAATAGAAGTATGTTAATTCTTCATTGAGTTCATCATTTGCAGGCCACCAGTTCATGGAGGAGGGCTGATTTTCATTACTCAAGTGAGTGTCCTTTGCATATTTGCTTTTTTCATTTGATGTGTTTATGCAATAAATGAATCATGCAATATAGTGATCTGACTGATAAAATTCCCAGGTCGTCGCTTCTTTTTATCTTTATCTTGGTAAAATTTATCCTTAAATTGCAAGTTTGGAAATAGCAACTGTCCTATCACACCCTGGCACTGATAAACACTGGCAGAATGCCCCAAATCCTAAAACAGACATGAACATGATCCATTGGATGAGTCCATGTATCTTTCAAAGGATAGGCGGGCTCTGCTGATTTTACCTTTCTTTTTCTGGATCCCCTAATTTTGCTAAGATATAAACATCAGCACTTACCTGATGACATTTCTAATAAACAACAATAATAAACAAGATGATTCTCAAGCTGTGTCTCACCCCCTTGCCTTCATTATGCTGAGTGTTTGCCAACATTCAGGTTCACATTTCTGCAAAGGACTATTTTGGGGGGACCACGGCTTTGCCATGTTCTGGTTTCTACCCAGAACAGCTATTTGTTCTGGGGGCAAATGATTCTTCCCCCACTCTCCTGTCTTGGCCCAGTGATGGGTGTTGGTCACAGCATTCCCTTCCTCTTCCTGACCACTGAGTGGATACAGTCTGGGCAGATAATCCCATCATATTCCCTGGCCACAGAAGTTGGTCCAGGGATGGCGCTGGGTGTAGAGCTAAGGCCAGTCAGAGAAGCAGGAATAAGACTCTAACAGTGAAAGTGCAGACTCAGCCACAGCCCTGAATTTACTTATTCCTGAAACCAGTCTGCTCCATCCGTCCCATGGTTTGGTTAAACAAAGCAATAAATGCCCCTCTTTCGCTTAAGGTAGTTTGATTTTCTATAGCCTGTGCTGAAGGAGCCCTGATGAGTATATCATACACTTCATGCTTTTTAGGAAATAAAATTCTCCACTTTCTCTAGATATCAAATTTCTTTACCCACAGAATGCCCTCAGAATATCAGAGCCCCTGGTACAGCTATGGAGAGTGAACGGTACCTCATCCCCCAAACCCTCTTCAACTGATCACCACAGATAAGCACGAGGGCTTTGGTTTTGCCACTGGAAGGAGAGAAAGAAGGAAATGGTATGGCATCAGTGCCTCTCAGCCCTATGAGCTAGATTGGATCATCTCTGACTAGAGGGATAAAGACCAGGAACTGCAGGACCTATTCCCACGAGGAAATGTGTGAGAACACAGGCTCCTGGCCCTTGCCTTCATGCCCAAGGGGCATAACATGGGAGAGATTTGGAGAGGCTGTGATATTTCCCTTCTTTACCTAGAACCCAGGGTCAACCCCATGGGCATGCGACCTATGCAGTCACAGGGGTCCCCCTGCTTGATAATGTTCTGCTGTTGCAGTCTTTTTTTTTTTTTTTTTTTTTTTTTGCGGTACGCAGGCCTCTCACTGTTGTGGCCTCTCCCGTTGTGGAGCACAGGATCCGGACGCGCAGGCTCAGCGGCCATGGCTCACGGGCCCAGCCACTCCGCAGCATGTGGGATCCTCCCGGACCGGGGCACGAACCCGCGTCCCCTGCATCGGCAGGCGGACTCTCAACCACTGCACCACCAGGGAAGCCCCTGCTGTTGCAGTCTTAAAATTTTAATTATGTTTGAAGAAGAAGCCCCACGTTTTCATTTTGCACTGGAATCCACAAAGTATGTAGCCAGTCCTGAGAGAAGCCAGCACTTGTTGGCATTCCAAAGGTACTGAAGAGGTGGCTTATACACAAAGGGCACCATCAGTTGAGGGGCTGAGCTCCTTCAACTGGTGGTGTAATGAGTAGGAGGAAGAGAAAAGAGCAGGTAAGATGGCTGCTGATGGAATGCATATGACCCCAAGAAAGGCACTTTTTGGGAGGTTTGCAGAAAGCACTGGAAACACTTGCCTTGGTTTGAAAAGAGAGAGTGGACTCGGATCCTACAATCAAGTTGGTGGGAGTTTTTAAATGAAGGGATAATATAAAGGCAACTCATTAGGGGCAGAATCCTGGGAATCGGACTGCCTGGGTCTCATTTCTGCTACTTCACAGTTGTGTGACCATGCTCAAATCACCTAACCTCTCTGTACCTTATTTTCCTCATCTATAAAATAAAACTAGCTGTTGTACCTATCTCATCGCAGTTTGTTAAAAATCATATTAGATAATGCATGCAAATAGCACAGTGTCTGGCACACAATACATCTTCAGTGAAAGGTTATTATTGTTGTCGTTATTGTTGTTAAGCATAATTTGGGAATTAGCAATTGTACCTCTTACTTTGTGCTAAGCAATGTTCTAAACCAGTGATTCTCAAAGTCTCAGGAAGGCTTTACACTCATAAAAATTACTGAACTTCCCAAAGAGCTTTCATTTATATGGCTTAAAGTGATCAATATTTATAATAGAAATTTAAACCAGGACAGTTTAAAATGTGTATTTGTTAATTCTCCTGCACTCAGACCATTGTGATAATGTTTTTCTCCTTGAAGTAAGTATACGAGGAAAATCCAGTCATACATACATACATACATATATATATATATATATACACACACATATATATCGTGAGATAAGAGAAGGGTATTTTAAGAAGATTTTCAGATAAGTATGGATATTCTCCTCTGATATCACACCAAAACTCAACAAGTAATGGTTTCTTAAAGGTTCATTGCAGTGTGGAATCTGAAACCATATCAATAAGCTTTTCTTACTCTGCTACATTAATATCCATTTGGTCTGTCTTGCAATTTGAATGGATCTTTTACCCACACGACTTTAGAATATGATACATCAGTCATCTGGAAAATATCAACTTACCAAATTGCAAAGATATTCCAGATGTTCATGCATTTCATATCACCATCATTATCATCAGAAAAGTATTTAAATATGGGAAAGCTGTTAAGCTCAGAGTGGTGGATTCGAGTTTTCCAACATTCTAATTTTTGCTTGAAAATAAGAATTTTATCTTTGGCAACAAATACCATTAGTTATTTTCCTTGAAGTGATAGCTAATTTTGTTCATTTTCAAAAAACACTGCCAGATCCTGAGGTCTAAATAGCCATCTTTTGTCAGTCATTCTTCCTAAAAATGGTGTTTCATGAAAACAGTGGCTACTTCAGGTCCCATCTCAATCACAGAAGAGTTTTTTCTTAGAGACAACCATCATCATTCCTCATACAGCAGAAGTGCTTTATATATGCTTCCCATCTCACCACACATAATATTAAAACTGTCAAGATTTAATAAAAATTAAGACATGTTATACTTCATCAAGGACACTCTTAAGTGCAATGGGTGTTTTGTTTATTTTCTTGCCTGCAAGTGTGTTGTGGTGAAGACGACCAAGACTGCTGGGACAATGAGTGCCACCGCCTTAATTCAGGCTAAGGCTCCAGCAGGTCTGCCCACCATTGTTCCTGTACCATCAGTGCAAATGTCAACTCAGTAGAGAAAGCAGAGTCACTCTTAGTATTACTATGGAAATACTTTTGACTTTGTGGACCCTACGTCTCTGGGACCCTTAGGAGTTCTCGGACCACTGCTATTTTAAACTGCCCCCACACACTCAATCACCACAAGACCTCTATGACATGAGTGTTATTATTATCCCCATTTTACAAATAAGAAGACAGGCAAGGTGAGCTTGCTTAGGACCATACAGCCACGAAGAGGAAGGAACGGGATTTGGCCAGAGTGTGGGCTCCTAACCACTATGATGAAAGAAAGGATGTTGTTTTAGCTGCATATTATTCCCAGCTTTTTGAGACACGTGCTATAGTTACGAGGGGAAAAGAGTGGGGGTGAAGGACATAAAGTGAGACAGACTGACGAATAAAGAGAAAGATCAAAAAGAGGAAATTATCTCTGATGAAAGATTACCATTTACCCATGAGATGAAGTTACCTTCCTAGAAACAGCGAGAACACAGCTCATTTAAAATTGCACTGATGTAAAATATAATTTAGATTTTTTTTTTAGAAAAAACAGGTACTATAATAATAAGTTTGAACTAAAAGCCTGGGATGATAAACTTGGGTCAGCATCAGAGTTCAAGGAGAAGGTACTTAGGGCTGAGCCAGGTTCTCAGCGAGCAGTACATTCCTTTTTCTTTAAAGGCAATTTATCAGGACTTATCCAAGCCTGTAAGAGCAATCCCTTAAGACCATCCAATTTCCTTTATTTCTGATTCCATACTTAGCAGAGCAACCTTCTGATAATTAATTTGGTTTCTCAGGTAAGTCAATACCGGGAAAGAGATTGGTTGAGTTATTGTGCTGGCTATGTTGCCTGCTGTAAATGAATAAATTGGTTTGTGGATTTATCAGTCCACCTCCCAAGAGATAAGTTTGCAAACACCACTTTTCCTAGGGTGCGATGACATTTGACTTGTAGACCTGCAATGCTATGTGACCAAAGTGATCAGGGCTGTTTTAAGACTTTGTAACTCTGGGCACACTTATTTTAGGGGTCACCATCCTAAGTTACCTCAAGTATATTAGAATACAGTCACTCTCAGGGCTGCTATATTGCACAATGCCACATCTGAATGGAGATCCCTGGTATTGTGCAGTAAGTGGCCCTACTTCTATTCCATTTTAAATATAATTTATTGTGTTAAAAATGAAGGGAAAGAATTTTGATAAAGATCCGTATTTAGCTCTAAGTCACTTATTTGATTTGCTTTGGGCCATAAGTTCCCAGCAATCATTACGTATGGCAGAGAATGCTAACTGCCCCCAGGATCCATTCTCCAATTTTTCATTTTCATAATAGAATCCCACACCCCACCCCCTAAGTTTTAGAAGACACAGAGTCACCATACTGGAGGTTTTTCTGTACTTCTAACTATGGCCATATTTTTAAGTCTGGTCAACTGTGTATGAGCAGGCATGACATGTGTGAACTTCCACATCCCGCTCCTTAGGCAGAAGTGACTTGATTTATTTTATCCTCATTCCTTCTTGCTATGAGCTGGAACTGGTCAATCAAGGTCAATGATACAGACAAGGACAACGCTTCAGCGGCTGGCAGAGCAATGAGATGGAAGGAACCTGGGCCCTTGGATGACATCATCTTGCCCCTCTCCCTGAACCACCCACATAGTCTCACACTGTTGCATGTGAGAGAAGTAAACTCCTATTTTGTTAGTTTATTTTGAGGTCTCTGTTACATAGGCTTGTCCTACACCCTAACTGATAGCAGGGATTGTAGGGAAGTGAGAGAATCAAGTTATACATTTTTTTTAAATAGTGAAGATTTTATGACTGTTAAATTAAACAAAGTCAGTATCCTTTCAGCTATCTCCCAGCCTGACACTGTCCAGCCCCGTGCTCCTCTCTGACCTTATTTCCTATTGCTCTCCCTATCACACACTCCCAGCTACCCTGGGCTCCTTGTTTTTCTCCACATGAGGCATCCTCCCACCTTAGGACCTTTGCATTTGCCTTTCCTTCCCTGTAAGTACCCTTCCCTCGTGAAACTTCATGGCAAATCCCTCCACCTCCTTCAGGCCTTTACTCAAATGTCACCTTCTGTCTGAAGCCTTCCCTGACCACTCCATTTAAAATTACAGTTACCTGTCCCTCCCCTACCTGGGCCATCATGTGGGTCACCTGCTCCCCCACTTCCCGCCTCATTTTCTCTATGGGACTTATGAACATAAGACTCTCTATATCTTATTTATTTTATTTATTGTCTTCCTACTTTCATCACAAAGACAGGTATTTTTGTATTTTGTTCACCGTAATAACCCCAGCGTCCAGAACACAATAGAACCTAGTACATGCTTAATAAATATTTGTTGAATTAATAAATTAATCAACTTTAGTTAATTTTTTCTTTACATGTTAAATTGACTTTTAATTTCTTCTAGGTCTCAAATATTTTAGAGGTCCTTAAAAGGTGTACAGGCCATAGGCACTGTGTATAGAGTGCCTAATGCATACAGCCTGATGCATGGATACATGAATGAGAGGGGCATCTTCCTCCCCGTTTCCCAGCCCGCAGACATTAAACTCGCTGTACTCCTAACCCAAAGCAGCAGACGCTGTCTGTGCTCTTCTCACACCCCCTTGAATCCCTTTTACGTACAGTCTCTCTGTGCCCTGTGCACTGCCTCCACCTTGACTTTCTGTGAGCTTCACCTGTAACTGTGAATTTTTTAGGGGGCTGCCACAGGCTATGGGGGCTGCTTTGCCACATGAAAGAGAACCAGAAGTTCCTGGGTGTTTATGTCCCTCCCAACTGGCTCTCAGCCAGTTGCCAACTGGAGGAGGAGTCTAAAAATCCAATTCTTTGCCACCAGTTGGGAGAAGATCTGAGGTGTAATTTATATCCCAGAGCTCCCCACAGGATGAGGCTGAGGCTGGGATTTGCCTGAGTTCACACCTTGCTTGCTTGCTCGCTTGCTTTCCCTTGCCTCCGTTGCTTCCCCCATCTCCTCACACAATCCTTCTGGGAGTACATGCTCAGTAAATCCCCTTGCGCGTGACTCTCATCTCAGGCTCTCCTTCTGGGGAATCTGACCTAAGGCACCCCAGCAGCCTCCCCCGCACACGTCCACCTAAGTTCCCTGAGAGACGAGCGCCACTGTGACCACTGCTGGTGGCAGGTGCCTCCCTGCACAGTGGCTGAAGTGAGACTTCACAGTGCTCTGCCCGGTGCAAATGCCCTTCTGTGTGCACAGCCATCGCCAGGCAGATGCCTGAGAGGACAGAGACATTACAGGATGAAGCAGGTACTAAAAATGACCACATGATACTCAGAAGCCCCGAGGTTGAAAGACAATGCCAGAACATTGAGAAATGGGTGCAAGCTCAACTCACCTACAGATTCGTTATGTGACTCTAGACAGAACTCCATTTGATAAATTCAAGCTACCTTGCCCTCCAAGATCAAGTTTGTATTGAGCTTTTGATTCTTCCAAAGAAAATGTACCACTGCACAGCTCTTGTTTCTAACCTGCTTCTTTGAATTAAAGGCTTGCAGCATTTTAGTTTTTGATATCTCTGGGGAGGAGTGAATATGTCAGTGTAATTAACTCATCTGATGAGAGAGGTCTTGTTTATTCCCCCTACAAAATAACAGGTGGTGGTGGAGCTCCAATACTTTATGGTGATATGAAATGCATTTAGAATAAATCATACTAAATAAATAGGGAGACAAAAATGATTTCAAGGTACATTTTTTATTGTTTTAAATTAAGTTTTGAAAGTGAACAGCGGCGTACCAAAAAGCCACAAAGCTGCTACCTATCCCCAATCTGCTCTTCTGAGAAGGTTAACGGCATTTTCAAGTTCAACCCACTAGGACTAATAGAAACTTGAGTGTTGTTTTCAAATTATTATCCAAACAATCACTGGGTTTCTGAGAACCCTCTTTGGGCATGGGAAATGGCACTCACATCAGCTTGCGTAATCAGTTAAAACAACAATACACGATTCATTTCACCGAATCCACAATGGCATTCATCTAATAAACAAGAGCATCACCATGTGCTGGGCATTAAGTAAATAAAAACAAATAAAACAGAGGTTTTGCTACTGGAAGCTCACAGTCTAAAGTAGTATGGTTGGGACTTCCCTGGTGGAACAGTGGTTAAGAATCCGCCTGCCAATGCAGGGTACACGGGTTCAAGCCCTGGTCCGGGAAGATCCCACATGCCGCAGAGCAACTAAGTCCTGGTGGCGCAGTGGTTAAGAATCCACCTGCCAATGCAGGGGACATGGGTTCAAGCCCTGGTCCAGGAAGATCCCACATGCCGCAGAGCAACTAAGTCTGTGCGCCACAACTACTGAGCCTGCGCTCTAGAGCCCGTGAGCCACAACTACTGAAGCCTGCACGCCTAGAGCCTGTGCTCCGCAGCAAGAGAAGCCACCATAATGAGAAGCCTGCGCACTGCAACGAAGAGTAGCCCCCGCTCACCGCAACTAGAGAAAGCCCACACGCACCAACCAAGACCCAACGCAGCCATAAATAAATAAATAAATAAATAAATAAATTTAAAAAAAGAAGTATGGTTGATAAAGAAGTATTTCAGGGATTAAGATGGTAAAGTATATCTTCCTCCCTCCAAAAACTTTATGAAATTCCAGAAATTGATTTGGTTTTGTTTGTTTTTTGCACTTAAATGAATCCTGATATTAGAAAGCAAATAGAAAAGATAATGTCCTTAAACCAGAAATGTGGAAGAATTCCTGATAGTGAGAAGATCTGATTGGAGCTGCGGAGATGTTAGACTGTAGGAAACCTTGAGAAGGAGGAAATGGTGTAAGGGAAGAAGCGAGAAGTGGAAAAAGAATACGGAAGACAAATGGAAAAGGAAAAAGGCTCGTGTGGGGAGAGTTGGAAGGGCTGAAAGGAAGAGCAAGGGCTGGGAAGAGGGGAAAGCATGGGGACAGTGAGAAGACAGAGGGAGGCTGAATAAGATGGATGTGACAGCTTCTGTAACAGCTGGAGCAGCAACAGAACTCTAGCCTCACGGGCCACAGTCAGCAGCAAAGGGGCCCTGAATACACTGAATAGTGGCCCTTAAAGATATTAGGTCCCAGTCCCTGGAACCTGTACATGTTACCTCATATGGAAAAAAAACGGTCTTTTCAAATACAATTAAATGAAGGATCTTTAGATGGGGAAATTATCTGGGATTATCCTGGTGTTCCCTAAATGCATCACAAGTGTCCCTACAGGAGAAAGGCAGAGGGAGATTTGACACATCGACAGAAGAAGAGAAGACAATGTGACCAAAGAGGCAGAGACTGCAGAATGTAAATCCAGAATTTCTATTGTTCATCAAGAAGAAATTCTAGAAAGAGAGAAGGAAATTATAAAAAAAATAATAATAATCTCCTAGAGCTGAAGAAAGAAAAATACCTTTAAGTTAAATGGGCCTTTGAACATCAAGCAAGATAAAAACAAATAATAATAAAAGACTCGCCCTTATATACATTATGGTGAAATTTCAGAAAAAAGACAAAAAATAGTAATTTGAAAATATACAGCTCAAGTAGTTTTACCTAAAAAGGTTAAAATTCTGATTGTCATTAGTTTTCATTGACAACATCGTAGTCTAGAAGACAGTGCATCTAGAAGGAAAAGATTACAAACTTAGAAACTTGTACCTAAGTAAACTAGCACTCAAATGTTTTCTAACATGTAAGAAATCAGAAACTTTACCATCCACAGGGTCCCTTTGATTGTCTTGAAGATGTACCACAGGAAAATTACCAAAGAATCTATGCTAGAGGAAGGTGACATACAAGGAGAGGGGAACAAGTAACAATAAAACATAAGGTCAATTTTAACAATTAATGAGTTACCTAAATTTTTTTTTTTTTTTTTTTTCCGGTACGCGGGCCTCTCACTGTTGTGGCCTCTCCCATTGCGGAGCACAGGCTCCGGACGCGCAGGCCCAGCGGCCATGGCTCACAGGCCCAGTCACTCCGCAGCATGTGGGATCTTCCCAGACCGGGGCACGAACCCGTCTCCCCTGCATCAGCAGGCGGACGCTCAACCACTGCGCCACCAGGGAAGCCCCTAAATATTTTTAATAAGAATTTGGAACTGAAATCCCCAAAACACCATTACGTGGAAGGTTAAGAGGTAGGGCTGGAGGACAGAGTAAACCATGCTAAAGCTTTTCTCTTGTTCAGAGGGAAGACATAAACACCAATTAACTCAAGATGTGGCTGGAAAAAATAACACCTTCATATGTATGAGTTAAGGTTTAAAGATAAACATCAGAAAAATGTAAATAAGATATATAACTGTGAAACTACACTAAAGAAAAATTGAAACCAAGTAAATTCAATCCACTAATGAAAGTCAAAGTTTGGAAAAAGGAAAACACATGCAGTAAGTAAGAGATATAATACACTGGCATATAAATATTCAATAAATAACTATAAATGAGTTAAATCCATTAATGAAAAAAGCAGATATTTTAAAATAACAAACATTTAATAGAACATAATAATATTCAGTATGCGTGAAAAATAGGGTAACACAGGCAACATAGAACCAAGAGAAATATTTTTAAGATGGCAGAAACTTTAGCCAAGTTAAAATGCTGATGAGAGGGAACGGAGAGAGGGAAATGAGATGAGAAAGGAGGTAACGCATAGACTGATGTCTCTGAAAGCTAGGGGAGGTTGGATCCAAAGTCAGATGGAGGGATTCCCCTCAGAGAAGAAGAAAAAAGCCTCCTGACTATTCAGACTTACAAGCTGTGACTCGAGTCAATAATCAAGATTTTTCTAGTATCACCATGCTGGGAGGGTTCTTTATAATAATATATTTTCTCATCAGAACATAATGAATGTTTATTATTAAGAAGTTTAAAAAGACAAATATTACAAAGGAAAATATAAATATTTCCTAAAGCTCCATCTTTCAGCTTTCATCCACTGTTCTTTTAAGTAAAAATCAATGTAATTCAATTTTTTGGTTTTTTATGATCCAAGTTGCTAAATACTACCCTTCTTTTGATTTATGTATCATCTTTCCACTGAATAATTAAGAATACAACTGTTCTGATGGAACAAGAGCCATAATTTAATATTAATAAATCTTAACTCTGCTTGGGTTATTCAAGATTATTAAAAAGTATAATTCCTGCTCAGCCCACAAGATCTCTTCCAATCCCACAGATATATCAGGCCCCTGCTGAGATAGTTCTCTCTCTCTCTAGAACAGAGATCAGTCCAAAGAGGTATGAGTTCAGAGGCAAGTCTTCCCACCCTGGAGGTCTCGTGACAAGAACATATGTCTCAAGGAAAAATCAGTCTTAAATGAACATCAGTGATAGATAGTGATCAAGAATATGAACTCATCGCTTCTCGGCCTTTTGGCTAAGATCAAGAATATGAACTCAGGAGCTGAACCCCTTGGCTTTAAATCCAAACTCTACTGATCCAAGTCCTCCTTGAGTGTGAAAGTTCATATTTATATTAGCAAAGATCTATTGAATTCCTACTCTGTGCCAGGCCTGTACTAAACGTTTTTATGGGCTAGGTCTTTATCTGTTCATTCATTCAAGAAACACTTTTCATCTCTTCTTTACATTAAGAACCAATAGGTCTGGGAATATTAGAGTGAGCAAAATTAGGGGTCGTCTCTAGTCTACTAGAATCTGTTGTCTAAGAAGGGAGAAAATCAATAATCAAATAATCTCTCTTTTAATCCTCAGAACAGCTCTGTAAGTAAGGCACCATTATATCACTTTGCAAAGGAGGTGTCAAGAGAGCCCAAGGTCCCAGCTAGTTAATAGTTGAGTCTAGCTCTAGAGCCCACCCTCTTTACCACTTCCCTATACTGCTGACGGTGGTGGGTGTCAGAGCCTCAAGTTTCTTCAATACCTGGTTGGTAGGGGGCCTTGTGCCACCTCTCTGAATTCCCTGCCCTTAGGATCCCCTGGACTCATATTGCCTGCACTCTAGACCTGACACTACTCATGAGCTACTATCTGGAAGCCCATTCAAGTGGCCAAATCTTCAGCAGAGTTTGACCAGATTTTCTGTTCAATCCCTGTCTTACTCAGCATAGAAGAACTCCAAAAATCAGGCTACATTTGAGTAGCATTTTGCATCTTTTTGAAGACTCAAAATAAGGAAATATCACCTTACATGTATTCCTTTTGATTCATCCATATCTTCTAGGACCTTCTCTCAACAGCTCTGCCTCCTTCCTAGCTGGGGCTGAGCTTCATCTGCTACATCCTATTGTGGTCACTTCTGGTTCCCACATACCTGTCCCACTATTCTGGAAGATCTTTTGACTGGACACTCTCTGGGAAACCCAGCAATAAGAAAAGACCATTACCCTCAAAGCTCTTCCCTCTGTTGTTTTCATTCAGCATACATTATACCCAGCCTGCATGGCTGGCATGCACCCAAATTCTACAGGATCATAAACTTTGAAGGACCCAGGCCTTGGTTAAATCCTACCTCTGCTATGTATCTGCTCTATGACATGATCCTGGACTGGTTCCTTAGACACTCTGACCTTCAGTTTATCATGTATAACATTCAGATCCATCTTATAGCTCCCAACAGATATGGTAATCATGAATAATCAAAGAGACACACTAACTTAAATGCTAACATGGTGCTTGACAAAGAATATGCTCAATAAACATTATCGTCATCATCATTATTATATTATCACCATCATTATTACTATTATTTATGTTGGTCATTTAGATCTTTAAACATGAAAACAGTGTTCTCAGTGGTGGTTTGGCACCAGAGAAAACCACTCTTTCTCTCACAGAAGGCCTTTTTAACTCATAATATAGCTGAAATGTGGTCACTTTTTCCCCAGCTTTATTGAGGTAGAATTGACAAAACTGAGATATTTAAAGTGAACCATGTGGCTATATGATGTACATATACATTGTAGAAGGATTCCCCTCCTTAGGTTAATTAACACACCCATCAGAAAATGTGGTCACTATTAAATAAAACAGAAATATAAATATATTGAATAAAACATGATCTCATTCATTCTGAACATTATTGCTTGAAGGAAAACAGGTATAATTTGAGGATGAAAAGAAACATGAGTAGGAGAAGGAGATGAATGTGGCACTTTTATAAGGCCTTCCTACTCAAAGTGTGGTCCACCGACCAGTAGCATCAGCATCACCTGGGAGCCTGTAAGAAAAGCATAATTCCAGGCCTCACACTAGACCTGCTGAGTCAGAATCTGCATTTTAAAATGTCTCAAGGTAATGCCTACACACATTAAAGTATGTACTTTGGAGCATTTTCCTGGGCTTAAAGCTGGTGGTGTACTCCTTATGCAGTCAATTTTCACTTCTGAAATTCTGGATTCCCTTTTCCTAGATCTGTGTTTCACTAGCATAACTTTTATACTAACCAGCAACAATTAAGGTGTTTTTTAAAATTTACAAATTAAAATAAAATGTAATGCTGGTGAGGAGAACGAGAGGAACAGAGACAGAGAGGAACAGGTCGAGACATTTTTCTGAGTTTCCCGGAGCATAAGTCTCAGAGGTCACTCACTGTGCCTGGGCCCTGGTTTGCAGAACAGGCTAGCGGTGGGGCTGAGATTTCAGTCAGATTGGATTTCATCTAGAGCCTGTGTTCTGTCTTCTAAATCCTACAGTGGCAATTTCCATGTGGTCAAGAAAAGATGATCCAAAAAGGAGGACCTTTATAAGCCAGGTGATGCTCCAGGCCTGAGTCAGCTGGATTATTTTTACTAAATCTTAAAGAAAAGACCATAAGTCTTCAAATCTTTGAGTCAGTTTCACCTGCAGGTCTCACTAGTGAGAAAAACTGGGGGCAAATATTCCCTGTCATAGAGTCTAATAGTAGAGGCAGATTGTAACCATGATGTTCTCAGTGCAGACAGACACTGGGCTGTGTTTCTCACATGAGATGAGGGATCGTTAAGGACAACATATGAACTTGTGTGCACTAATTTTAGGCCTGGCCCTGCCCTACACACTTTGTACACATAAGGGCATTTAATCACCAAAACAGCCCTTATAATTATCTCATTATTAACCCATTATTTTTAATAGCACATTAATAGTAGTATTAGTAGTTATATAGATGGGGCAGTAGAATTTACAGAGGCTAAATCAATTACCTAAACTGAAAGACAGTAACTCAACACTGGTCAGTCTAGGGCCCCAGTCTAGACTCATGTCTTTTCTGCTTACAAGGTTTCCTCACCTGGTGACCTCGGGGAGTGCAATGGAGAGAGCACAGGATTTGGTCCAAGGCCTGAGTTCAAATTCTACTAACACCACCTACGAGCTGGTGGACAGCGTCACACAGAACCAAGATCTTAAAGGCTTTTTCAGGCCAGGGTTCAATGTTCAGTCCACTCAGAGGCCAAATGTGCAAAAATGGGCAGGTTAGTAAACGTTCCTTGAGTAAGATTCCATACTGTTAGTTATGACAAGCCTCAATTCTACCGAATCCTGCATGGTCATCGTCGATGGGAGCAGTAAAGGCAGCATAATAAATACAGGAAGTGCAAGGGTGTTCTCGTAGACAGAGAACTTGGACTTGATCTAGTGCAGAGACCTATTTTGTTGCTCAGAAAGTGAAAAGAAATTAAAAATAAGAATGTCCAAATAACCCAAGTTTCCTGTTTCTCTTAAGGAAATCTGTCAATGCTGGGATCACATTCTGATGGGACAAGCAAATGATGCTGGCTTTGGTTCATCACTGTAGATTCCAGCTTGGCACTGTCCCCTTCGCTCTCTGTTTTGTGTGTGTGGTGTGTTTTTTTGTTTTGCTTTGTTTTTTGTTTTTGTTTTTGTTTTTTGGCCATACCCTGCAGCTTGCGGGATCTTAGTTCCCCAACCAGGGATTGAACCCAGTGCCACAGCAGCGAAAGTGCCAAGTCCTAACTACTGGACCACCAGGGAATTGCCACTCTGTTCTCTGACACCTGCCTGATTCACCCACTTACATCAGCCGCCTGGCCCAGGGAGATAACTGAATTTGCAACCCAGGCCATAAACAAGAGACCTCAGATAGCCAATTCAGGGCTAGCTGGAGTGAGGTTCCTCCTCCCCACCCACTCTAGAACCCAGGCTCAGGAGACCAAAGTCCTTGGTCCATAATGGGCATGTCAGATAATCAAAATGTAACACATTTATCATTTCATTTTCAAGGAGTGACTGCTGGAATTATATTTTCCATGTAAAACAATAACACAATTCTTAGCTGATCAGCAAATAAGTAAAAGAAAACAGCTTTGTAATTATTTTGACAGTGGTTGGACTAAAAAAAAAAAAACCCATCAACCCCATTTCATGAGAGAATGCACTAAGCAGAACTGAGCAAATATTTCACCTGAGTCTAGTCCAACACATGCTACCTCGAAGTTGACTCCTATAATGAAAATCTGTCGTTCGCAAATGACTCATCATGTGAAAACTCTGCTGATGATGTTGGAGATGAGGGTGATACATGTGAAAATGAAATTAATCAATATGAAGATGAAGATCAGCAGTCTATCACAGCCAAGCTGCTTGATAATAATGAAACTGGGAACAGACAGGGCTCAAGAAAATCATGAAAGTGCAGGAAATGTCAGTGATAATCATGAATCAGTAACTATTGCTAGAAATGGAAAAACAAGAGTAGGCAGACAATGGAAGAAATATTGTCAGGAAACAACCGCATCCATTGCTACCTCCCCAGACCAAGCCAGCCATCTCTCTCCCCTGAATTATAACAATAAACTACAAATTTGCCTGTTCCCTACAGGATGTTAACCTCACAGCAGCCAGAATAATCCCATTAGAACACAAATCACATTGAGGCACCCCTCTAATCAGAATCTTCTGCTGGCATTCGTGTCACTTGTTCATAAAAGCCAACATTCCCACATGACCTAAGACACTTGAATGACTGGGCCCCCCATGACCTGTCTCACCTTCATATACTCCAGGCACATCAATCAGATACACAGTTTCTGAAACGCCAGCCGTGGTTCCTTCCCAGAGCACTGATATGTGCTGTTCCGTTCTTCTGGAATTTGCTTTCCTCAAGCAACCTCAGAACTTATTCCTCACCTCCTTCTGATCTTTCCTTAAACGGCATGTCTCAGTGCAGTGCCCCCTAGCCAACCTGTCTGAAATTACAATCCTCTTCCCAAACATGCTACCTTTCTTTCTTCCCTCCTTCACTTTCTTCTTAGCATATCACTCTCTCAAACACAAATATTTTAGCCAAGCATCCGGTTTGTTGTCTGCCTCACTAGTTAGACTGCAAACTCCGGGAGGTCAGGAAGTTTTGCCTATCTTGTGGTCTGTTGTATCCCAAGTACCAGAAGAGTGTCTGGGGTGTAGTAGGTGCTCAATAAATATTTGTTGGATACATGACTATAATTCAGAGATAAGCAGGAAAGGAATGATGATAACACCACATTAAAAGGATTTGTTAAATTTACCACCTAGAAGTATGTCCAGATAATAGCACCCTCCCCTTCCAAGAGGACTTGTAAAGGTGGTGAGACAACACCAGTCTTCCCCCAAGTGAACAGATAAAATACAGGTTACTGAACCACTAGAGCAAAGAACTAGGATGGGAATGGAGGCATCCTGGCCACCCCTGCCCCCTCCCCTCTGCAGTAGTTATATGGTGAGTCGTAGCCTGAAGTCACCAGTCCCCCCTTCTTCATCAAGAATCAACATGGACTGATTTGCAATTCTATTGAACAGACATTTATTTACTGAATTGAATTTGCAAAGACATTAAGGCTCTGATGTGGCAGAAAGGAAAAATTGTTAAGTTAGTTAGTCTTGGAAGGAGTTTTTCTTCCACTCATTTGTGAAGATTAATGACAAATATTGGGCATGAATCTGATTGTACTGTATTGGCACACATCTTCTGTAAAAACCGTTAATGGTGGGCTTCCTTGGTGGCGCAGTGGTGGGGAGTCCGCCTGCCGATGCAGGGGACACGGGTTTGCGCCGCGGTCCGGGAGGATCCCATATGCCGCGGAGCAGCTGGGCCCGTGGGCCATGGCCGCTGAGCCTGCGCGTCCGGAGCCTGTGCTCCGCAACGGGAGAGGCCACAGCGGTGAGAGGCCCGCGTACCGCAAAAACAACAACAACAACAACAACAAAAAACCATTCATGGTAATTTGGCAATATGTGATGCTTATCTGCAAAACTATAGCAAGAACAAGGGTTAAGAACTAGAAAATGGTGCATTTACAAGAAGTCCATTCTCAAAATGTATTATCTACATCTGGGCAAGTCCCCCTCCTCTATCTGGGAAATGGATTCTCTAACAAGGTACATCCCTGTCAAGATAGGTACATGGGCCAGAGAGGGGGGACCACATGAGCTGCTTCACCTCAGAGAGCCGTATATCGAAACTGGTAAGTATAATTATCATCATCCTTTCTTGTTCCTTCAACTCAGAGGAGATATCTTAAAGGTTCAAGAAGCCCTCCTGATAAATCAAGCTTGTGACTGTGTACAATATGTTTGTTTCCACAGTACTCTCTATAGCAGTGTTTCTCAACCTCAGCACTGTTGATATTTGGGGCTGGAAATTTTTTTGCTGTGGGAGGGCTGTCCTGTGGACGGTAAGATGTTTAGCAGCATCCCTGACCCCTACCCACTAGATGCCAGTAGCACTACCCCAAACACAATCAAAAATATCTCCAGATACTGACAAATGTTCCCTAGAAGACAGAATCATCTTCCGTTGAGAACTACTGCTGTAAAATGATCTTTCCATAAATTGAATTATATTTTCACCACCTACAGTTAAAAATAATACATGATTAAGTTCTATAAATGTATACATATGGTATGTTTGATAGCCACCCATTCCTCCCCTTATGCATTACTTCCACCATAATTCAGGCTCTTGGGAGCTCTGTCCTAATCAGGGGGGAAATTAGACTGCAAGAAATAGAAATCCAACTCAGCTGGACCAAGTGAAGAAGTGTGTCTTAAGCAGGCAGAAAAATTTCTTAGACCAAAGGAAGCAGAGGAAGGACTTCCAGGACTTATAGGATACGCAAGCAGTCAATCACTTTCTTCTCTCCTCCTGCACTTCCTTCTCTTTCATTTCTCCCCCACTATCATTTGTCCTCCACGTAGCAGTAAGAGGGATTCCTTTAAAATATAAATCTGGTCATGTTATTCCGTGGTCTTCCATCAGGCTTAGAATAAAATCTCAAGTTCATACCATGATCCCAAGACACACCTAATCTGTTCTCTGACTGTATCTTGCCACTTTCTCCCTCTCTGTCTTCTCTAACCACAAAAGCCTTCTTGCCACTCCGAATACACTCACACCTCACAGCTCTTGAACTTCTCCTCTGCCTACAGTGCTCTTTCTCCAGATATCCACGTGGCTTACTCCTTCACTTCATTCAAGTCCCTGCTGAAATAGGACATTTTCAGAGAGGGCTTCTGTGGCTATCGTATCCAAAAGAGCAACCCTCCCCACACTAGCCTCTGTATCCTTAGTCTGTTTTTCTTCCTCCATAACTCTTAACTCTATAACATAAATTCTAGCAGTGTTATTTGCTTATTGCCTCTCCCTCACGTCCATAAAGCAAATTCCAGGAGATGAGGCCATTTCACTCTCACATCTCCAAAGCCTAGAACCACAGAGGCTGGGACTTCTCAATCAATATTTGTTCTCAATCAATATTTGTCAAATGAATGAATAGATATATCATTCTTCATTCTCAGAAGATGTATGCCTATGTTCAACACGCTTACAGGTAGTTCATCAAAGATATTCCAAAATGTCAGCTTAGGACCCTGACTTTATGAGAATCTCCAATTTGGGATCCACATCAGTTAACTAATCCAGTGTCTGTATCATTCTAAATTTGGGGAGAGAAACTACCTGATCTGGCCAATTTGTTTGGATGCCCACTTCTTGTCCAACCAGCTGGAGTCAGAGAGCAAGGCTTCTAGGGTTAAATCTTCTAAGCCATAAACAGGGCAGATTCTCTAAGAAATGGGGTGTGGAAGGAGCTTAGGTATTTTTGGGTATTTTCAACCAGCCCACTGTCATACTCTAAGAGCTTCCTGATTGATCTTTCTCAAGGAGCCAGGGAATGAAGCTCCTTCACAGAGTCTAAAACTCAGAGTCATGCTGGCAGGGCAGAGTAGCTAAGGTAATACTGTGGCCAACAACTGTGGCAAGTGGGTGCTAACCTCGACCCACCACCACTACCTTCAGATCATTACTAGGAGTTTTAATCTTGAAATTAAAGAAAGATGCCAAGATCAAAGTCAAAAGAGTCTCATTAAGGAGAATATAATTAGTCTCAAAGACCAAGAAAGCAAGCAGAAAGTATGTCCAAATGTGCAATCAGACAGGGTCTAGGCTGAAGTGTGGTTGGACGTACATATGGGAATGGGCTGTGGGGGAGAAGGGAATACTGACACTCAGATGGGGAGACTTAAGCCTATGGGTTGAATAGGAAGTAGAAGTCTTACCTATCATTTGATAAGGGAGTCTTTCATAAAAGCATGGACAGAAGAAGGTTGCTTAGCAGCAGCATGATGAGGACCTAACTCTGATCTCTGGAGGGGATGTCTGTACACTGCCTTGGTCTTACATGTCTTTCCTGGTGTGAGAAGGTAAGTGAAGGCTGATCTTAGCAAAAATCAGTGATGTGGCTGGGCATCAGGCCCAGAGGATTTCTCATGGTCCTAATAACCAGCTTCCATCATGAGTCAATTCATCATATACACTATTTCTACATTAATGTTATTAAAATGACACTTAAGGCACGTCACCCCTTTGTTCAGAAGCCATGAGTGACTCATTGATGCCTACTGGATGAAGTACAAATGTTTCAACCCTGCACTTACCATCTTCCATGATTTATACTAAAGAGCTTATTGTACAAGAACCAAAGAACACAAAACTGAGTATTATGTGTTAAAGTGTGCCCCCTCCCCCCAAAAAATGATATCTTGAAGTCCTAACCCTCAGCACCTCAGAACCTGACCTCATTTGGAAAAAGGGTTTTTGCAGATTTAACCAAGTTAATATCAGGTCATTTAAATGAGCTCTAATTTAATGTGACTGGTGTTCTTATTTAAAAGGGAGATTTAGAGCCGGAGGAAGATGGCGGAAGAGTAAGACGCGGAGATCACCTTCCTCCCCACAGATACATCAGAAGTTCATCTACACGTGGAACAACTCCAACAGAACACCTACTGAACGCTGACAGAAGACCTCAGACCCCCCAAAAGGCAAGAAACTCCCCACATACCTGGGTAGGTCAAAAGAAAAAAGAATAAACAGAGACAATAGGATATGGACGGGACCTGCACCAGTGGGAGGGAGCCGTGAAGGAGGGAAGGTTTCTACACACTACAAGCCCCTTCGAGGGCGGAGACTGCAGGTGGCGGAGGGGAAAAGCTTCGGAGTAGCGGAGGAGAGCACAGCAACAGGGGTGTGGAGGGCAAAGCAGAGAGATTTTGGCACAGAGGATCGGTGCCCTCAGGCACACACCAGCCCGAGAGAAGTGTCTGCTCGGCCGCCAGGGCGGGCGGGGCTGGGAGCTGAGGCTCGGGTATCGGCTTTCAGTCGGAGCGCAGGGAGAGGTCTGGGGCTGGCGGCAGGAAGAGAGCCTGAAGGGGTTAGTGCTAGCCCGGAGGGAGTCCGGGGAAAGGGTCTGGAGCTACCGGAGAGGCAAGAGACTTTTTTCCCTTTTGTTGCCTGGTGCGCGAGGAGAGGGCATTCCCCTCCCTCCCCTCTGCCTGAGTGAGCCAGAGCCCCCGAATCAGCGGCTCCTTTAAACCCGTCCTGTCTGAGCGAAGAACGGACGCCCTCCGGCGACCTACGCGCAGAGGCGGGGCCAGGTCCAAGGCTGAGACCCGGGAGCTGTGAGAGCAGAGACAGGGAAATCTCTCTGTGCAGCCTCCGAGGCAGCGGATTAAAGCTCCACGGTCCATTTGATGTGCCCTGCGTCTGTGGAGTGCATGAATGGACAGCGAATCATCCCAAATTGAGGAAGTGGACCTTGAGGACAAGATTTAAGACTTTCCCCCCCTTTTTTTCCCTCTTTTTACAACGAATTATCTCAAATTAAGGAGGTGGACTTAGCAAGATTTCAGACTTTTCGCCCTTTTCCTCTTTTTACAACGAATTATCCCAAATCGAGGAGGTGGACTTGGAGAGCAAGATTTTTGATTTTTCCCCCTGCTCTCTTTTTGTGAATGTGTATGTGTAATCTTCTGTGTAAGATTCTCTCTGTATAGCTTTGCTTCCACCATATGTCCCAGGGTTCTTTCGGTCCGTGTTTTTTTTCAATAATTACTTTTTAATTTTAATAACGCTACTATATTTCATACTTTATTCTATTTTACTTTACCTGCTCTTTCTTTTTTTCCTCCCTTCCCTTCCTCCCTCCCTCCCTCCGCTCCTCCTTTCCTTCTTTCTTTTTCTTTCCTCCATCCCTCCCTCCCTCCCACCCTTCTTCTTTCCACTTTCTTTTTCTTTCCTTCCTCCCTCCCTCCCTCCCTCCTGTCTTTCTTTCTTTCCTTCCTCCCTCCCTCCCTCTCTTCTTCCATTCACTCTTCCTTTTGCTTTCATTCCTCCCTCCCTCCCTCCTTTCTTTCCTTTCTTTCCATCCTTCCTCCCTCCCTCCTTTCTTTCTTTCTTCCTTCCTTCCTTCCTTACTTCCCTTCTTCCTTTCTTTCAATCTCTCTTTCTTTCTTCTACTAATTATTTCTTTCTACTTTTTCTCACTGTTATTCTGAGCCGGGTGGATGAAAGGCTCTTGGTGCTGCAGCCAGGAGTTAGTGCTGTGCCTCTGAAGTGGGAGAGCCAACTTCAGGACACGGGTCCACAAGAGACCTCCCAGCTCCACATAATATCAAGCAGCGAAAATCTCCCAGGGATCTCCATCTCAACACCAGCACCCAGCTTCAGTCAACGACCAGCAAGCTACAGTGCTGGTCACCCTATGCCAAGCAACTAGCAAGGCAGGAACACAACCCCACCCATTAGCAGAGAGGATACCTAAAAACATAATAAGGCCACAGGCACCCCAAAACAAACCACCAGACGTGGACCTGTCCACCAGAAAGACAAGATCGAGCTTCAACCACCAGAACACAGGCATTAGTCCCCCCCACCAGGAAGCCTACACAACCTACTGAAACAACCTAAGCCACGGGGGACAGACACCAAAAACAACGGGAACTACGAATCTGCAGCCTGCAAAAAGGAGACCCCAAACACAGTAACATAAGCAAAATGAGAAAGCAGAAAAACACACAGCAGGTGAAGGAGCAAGATAAAAACCTACCAGACCTAACAAATGAAGAGGTAATAGGCAGTCTACCTGAAAAAGAATTCAGAATAATGATAGTAAAGCTGATCCAAGATTCTATTTCCCAGATCCAAAATCTTGGAAAAAGAATAGACAATATGCAAGAAACAGTTAACAAGGACCTAGAAGAACTAAAGATGAATCAAGCATCGATTAAAAACACAATAAATGAAATGAAAAATACTCTAGATGGGATCAATAGCAGAATAACTGAGGCAGAAGAACGGATAAGTGAGGTGGAAGATAAAATAGTGGAAATAACTGATGCAGAGAAAACTAAAGAAAAAAGAATGAAAAGAACAGAGGACAGTCTCAGAGACCTCTGGGACAACATTAAACACACCAACATTCGAATTATAGGGGTTCCAGAAGAAGAAGAGAAAAAGAAAGGGACTGAGAAAATATTTGAAGAGATTATAGTTGAAAACTTCCCTAATATGGGAAAGGAAATAGTTAATCAAGTCCAGGAGGCACAGAGAGTCCCATACAGAATAAATCCAAGAAGAAATACGCCAAGACACATATTAATCAAACTGTCAAAAATTAAACACAAAGAAATCATATTAAAAGCAGCAAGGGAAAAACAACAAATAACACACAAGGGAATCCCCATCAGGTTAACAGCTGATCTCTCAGCAGAAACTCTACAAGCCAGAAGGGAGTGGCAGGACATAATTAAAGTGATGAAGGAGAGAAACCTGCAACCAAGATTACTCTACCCAGCAAGGATCTCATTCAGATTTGATGGAGAAATTAAAACCTTTACAGACAAGCAAAAGCTGAGAGAGTTCAGCACCACCAAACCAGCTTTACAACAAATGCTAAAGGAACTTCTCTAGGCAAGAAACACAACAGAAGGACTATACCTACAATAACGAACCCAAAGCCATTAAGGAAATGGGAATAGGAACATACATATCAATAATTACCTTAAATGTAAATGGACTAAATGCTCCCACCAAAAGACACAGAGTGGCTGAATGGATACAAAAACAAGACCCATATATATGCTGTCTACAAGAGACCCACTTCAGACCTAGAGACACATACAGATTGAAAGTAAGGGGATGGAAAAAGATATTCCATGCAAATGGAAATCAAAAGAAAGCTGGAGTAGCAATTCTCATATCAGACAAAATAGACTTTAAAATAAAGACTATTAGAAGAGACAAAGAAGGACACTACATAACGATAAAGGGATCGATCCAAGAAGAAGATATAACAATTGTAAATATTTATGCACCCAACATAGGAGCACCTCAATACATAAGGCAAATACTAACAGCCATAAAAGGGGAAATCGACAGTAACACAATCATAGTAGGGGACTTTAACACCCCACTTTCACCACTGGACAGATCATCCAAAATGAAAATAAATAAGGAAACACAAGCTTTAAATGATACATTAAACAAGATGGACTTAATTGATATTTATAGGACATTCCACCCAAAAACAACAGAATACACATTTTTCTCAAGTGCTCATGGAACATTCTCCAGGATAGATCATATCTTGGGTCACAAATCAAGCCTTGGTAAATTTAAGAAAATTGAAATTGTATCAAGTATCTTTTCCGACCACAATGCTATGAGACTAGACATCAATTACAGGAAAAGAGCTGTAAAAAATACAAACACATGGAGGCTAAACAATACACTACTCAATAATGAAGTGATCACTGAAGAAATCAAAGAGGAAATTAAGAAATACTTAGAAACAAATGACAATGGAGACACGAGGACCCAAAACCTATGGGACGCAGCAAAAGCAGTTCTAAGGGGGAAGTTTATAGCAATACAATCCCACCTGAAGAAACAGGAAACATTTCGAGTAAACAACCTGACCCTGCACCTAAAGCAATTAGAGAAAGAAGAACAAAAAACCCCCAAAGTTAGCAGAAGGAAAGAAATCATAAAGATCAGATCAGAAATAAATGAAAAAGAAATGAAGGAAACGATAGCAAAGATCAACCAAACTAAAAGCTGGTTCTTTGAGAAGATAAACAAAATTGACAAACCATTAGCCAGACTCATCAAGAAAAGAAGGGAGAAGACTCAAATCAGTAGAATTAGAAATGAAAAAGGAGAAGTAACAACTGACACTGCAGAAATACAAAAGATCATGAGAGATTACTATAAGCAACTCTATGCCAATAAAATGGACAACCTGGAAGAAATGGACAAATTCTTAGAAATGCACAACCTACCAAGACTGACTCAGGAAGAAATAGAAAATATGAATAGGCCAATCACAAGCACTGAAATTGAAACTGTGATTAAAAATCTTCCATCAAACAAAAGCCCAGGACCAGATGGCTTCACAGGCGAATTCTATCAAACATTTAGAGAAGAGCTAACACCCATCCTTCTCAAACTCTTCCAAACAATTTCAGAGGAAGGAACACTCCCAAACTCATTCTACGAGGCCACCATCACCTTGATACCAAAACCAGGCAAGGATGTCACAAAGAAAGAAAACTACAGGCCAATATCACTGATGAACATAGATGCAAAAATCCTCAACAAAATACTAGCAAACAGAATCCAACAGCACATTAAAAGGATCATACACCATGATCAAGTGGGGTTTATTCCAGGAATGCAAGGATTCTTCAATATACGCAAATCAATCAATGTGATACACCATATTAACAAGTTGAAGGAGAAAAACCATATGATCATCTCAATAGATGCAGAGAAAGCTTTCGACAAAATTCAACACCCATTTATGATAAAAACCCTGCAGAAAGTAGGCATAGAGGGAACTTTCCTCAACATAATAAAGGCCATATATGACAAACCCACAGCCAACATTGTCCTCAATGGTGAAAAACTGAAACCATTTCCACTAAGATCAGGAACAAGACAAGGCTGCCCACTCTCACCACTCTTATTCAACCTAGTTTTGGAAGTTTTAGCCACAGCAATCAGAGAAGAAAAGGAAATAAAAGGAATCCAAATCGGAAAAGAAGAAGTAAAGCTGTCACTGTTTGCAGATGACATGATACTATACATAGAGAATCCTAAAGATGCTACCGAAAAACTACTAGAGCTAATCAATGAATTTGGTAAAGTAGCAGGATACAAAATTAATGCACAGAAATCTCTGGCATTCCTGTACACTAATGATGAAAAATCTGAAAATGAAATCAAGAAAACACTCCCATTTACCATTGCAACAAAAAGAATAAAATATCTAGGAATAAACCTACCTAAGGAGACAAAAGACCTGTATGCAGAAAATTATAAGACACTGATGAAAGAAATTAAAGATGATTTAAATAGATGGAGAGATATACCATGCTCCTGGATTGGAAGAATCAATATTGTGAAAATGACTCTACTACCCAAAGCAATCTACAGATTCAATGCAATCCCTATCAAACTACCACTGGCATTTTTCACAGAAGTAGAACAAAAAATTTCAAAATTTGTTTGGAAAAACAAAAGACCCCGAATAGCCAAAGCAATCTTGAGAACGAAAAACGGAGCTGGAGGAATCAGGCTGCCTGACTTCAGACTATACTACAAAGCTACAGTAATTAAGACAGTGTGGTACTGGCATAAAAACAGAAAGATAGATCAGTGGATCAGGATAGAAAGCCCAGAGATAAACCCACGCACATATGGCCAACTTATCTTTGATAAAGGAGGCAGGAATGTACAGTGGAGAAAGGACAGCCTCTTCAATAAGTGGTGCGGGGAAAACTGGACAGGGACATGTAAAAGTATGAGATTAGATCATTCCCTAACACCATACACAAAAATAAGCTCAAAATGGATTAAAGACCTAAATGTAAGGCCAGAAACTATCAAACTCTTAGAGGAAAACATAGGTAGAACACTCTATGACATAAATCACAGCAAGACCCTTTTGGACCCACCTCCTAGAGAAATGGAAATAAAAACAAAGATAAACAAATGGGACCTAATGAAACTTCAAAGCTTTTGCACAGCAAAGGAAACCATAAACAAGACCAAAAGACAACCCTCAGAATGGGAGAAAATATTTGCAAATGAAGCAACTGACAAAGGATTAATCTCCAAAATTTATAAACAGCTCATGCAGCTCAATAGCAAAAAAACAAACAACCCAATCCAAAAATGGGCAGAAGACTTAAATAGGCATTTCTCCAAAGAAGATATACAGACTGCCAACAAACACATGAAAGAATGCTCAACATCATTAATCATTAGAGAAATGCAAATCAAAACTACAATGAGATATCATCTCACACCAGTCAGAATGGCCATCATCAAGAAATCTAGAAACAATAAATGCTGGAGAGGGTGTGGAGAAAAGGGAACACTCTTGCACTGCTGGTGGGAGTGTGAATTGGTACAGCCACTATGGAGAACAGTATGGAGGTTCCTTAAAAAACTAAAAATAGAACTACCATATGACCCAGCAATCCCACTACTAGGCATATACCCTGAGAAAACCATAATTCAAAAAGAGACATGTACCAAAATGTTCATTGCAGCTCTATTCACAATAGCCCGGAGCTGGAAACAACCTAAGTGTCCATCATCGGATGAATGGATAAAGAAGATGTGGCACATATATACAATGGAATATTACTCAGCCATAAAAAGAAACGAAACTGAGCTATTTGTAATGAGGTGGATAGACCTAGAGTCTGTCATACAGAGTGAAGTAAGTCAGAAAGAGAAAGACAAATACCGTATGCTAACACATATATATGGAATTTAAAAAAAAAAAAAAAAATGTCATGAAGAACCTAGGGGTAAAACGGGAATAAAGACACAGACCTACTTGAGAATGGACTTGAGGATATGGGGAAGGGGAAGGGGAAGCTGTGACAAAGGGAAAGAGAGGCATGGACATATATACACTACCAAACGTAAGGTAGATAGATAGTGGGAAGGAGCCGCAGAGCACAGGGAGATCAGCTCGGTGCTTTGTGACCGCCTGGAGGGGTGGGATGGGGAGGGTGGGAGGGAGGGAGATGCATGAGGGAGGGGATGTGGGAACAGATGTATATGTATGACTGATTCACTTTGTTATAAAGCAGAAACTAATAAAAAAAAAATAATAAAAAAATTAAAAAAAAAAAAAAAAAAAAAGAATGGGCATCATCAGAAAATCTACAAACAACAAATGCTGGAGAGGGTGTGGAGAAAAGGGAACCCTCTTGCACTGTTGGTGGGAATGTAAATTGATACAGCCACTATGGAGAACAGTATGGAGGTTCCTTAAAAAACTAAAAATAGAACTACCATTTTATTGTAATAAAAAGTTGTGTCGTGTCCTCACTTATTCTATTAAGTAGCTCTCACTCTTCCTTCCTGTGTCTGGCACAAAATAAACCAGGGCCTGGATTATGGTGAGGGGAGTGAGGCGTTTGGGGCACAAAGTTTAAGGAGGCTTCACTCTCAGGCGTGGAAGGATGGGAGGATTAATAGTTAACTAATTATCATGTTTGAAAACATGCATGTGACACTGAAAACCTGAAGAATGACAGAGGGAGAATGCTATTGAAAATAAGAAGAGGAGTAAGAGAATAAGCCAACTTTCAAAAATTCTACCAGAAAATCAACTATACTCCAATAAAAATTTCAAAAAATAAAAAATAAAAAGCTTCTACTATTAAAAAAAAAACTGTATCAGAAATAAAATTGAGGGGAATCTTCAAGATGGTGGGGTTGTGAGGATGAATTGGAATATGATTATTTCCTTGTTAATGGATACGATACTGGAAAATCACACTAAACATCGCTTGCTTATCATTTTGTACATATAGAATAAACTTTTTAGGGATATATTTCACTATATGCTATATTTCACATTTTTGGTAAGTGATATCTTTGGCTAGAAGAGAGCAAAGGCATTGTGACTCAAAACACCAAAAGTCAAGATTCATAATGGAATACAGTCCATACTTTATCCCTTCCTTACTAACAGAAGAATAATCATCAGGCAACAAAAACTCAGGCCTCCCATGGATTGCAATTGCTCTCTGTCCTTCCGCATCTAGTCTCCCAAATGCCGACATGGACTTGAGAGAGCTGGCTCTGAGTTTCCGTCCACTCTTCCCTCTCCACCTGCATCACATCCTCCTTCTGGGAGTTTCCTTTAAAGTTAGAGCTTAAGGGCTCCTACGATCTTCCACATTCAGGAGTCCAGAGTTCACCTTTTAAAGGAGGAATGCTTATATAGCTTCTTTTATTTTTATTATGATTTATATAATTTATCTAATTATTAGTTAACATGTGTAGGACAGTATTCATAGATTTGATGTGTATATGTTCACTATCTGGGATTGTGGCTCATGTTTTGTTCATCTTCCATTAAATTCCCCTGAAGATAATCCTCATGTTTTCTGCTTATGTACCCTCAGCCTCTATCAAGGACTAAATAATTCCCATTGATAATTTTTTTCTTTACTATAAACAGCATTTTCCTGTCATGTAACTTTGTCATATAGGAGAGACCAAATCACTCCCTGCGTATTTTTCTAGAATACAACCTTGGCATATATTGAAATCTTCTATCTTTACAGAGTACTCTGGGCCAATACTGTGTTAGATGCTGGGAGTTTTGGGTTAACAAGACAGACCGACATGATCTTTACCATTAGGAAGAGTTCCAAACTAAGAGTTTAGAATATGTTTTAGTGAATACCTTCCCTTTCCTGGCCTAGCAGTCCTGCCTACCAGCACCGTGGCACTTAGTTTGGAGACAGGAATGATCCACAGGCTCCTAGAAAATTTGGTGTGGTGCAAACAAGCTTACCTCTATTGTTTCCTGGCAGGAAGGAGTGGTGTAAAACAACTCTACAATTGTAAGCAACGATTTCCAAGAGAGATGCAAGACATTGCTGATACTGTCAACACCTTGTTGATTAACTTTCTTTGGAAGAGCGTCTATAGCAACTAATCAATAACAGGGCCAAATCTTCTCTCTATTACTGACTCTTTGGTTGATTGAAGTTTAAAAAAAAAAAAACTTATGTTTATGTAATTTTTAACAACTACCAGAACAAATCCTGAGTTAATGTTTGACAATCCAAATCCCTTTACAGGCCTCCTAGGGATTGCAAGTTGTTTATTGATCAAATCCTTGTGTTTGGCAAATGACTTTCTCTATGAAATAGGGGGGAGAAATTCCAACAGTTTGAATGAGTTAGTCTTTTCTTCCAAGGCCAATAAAAAAATATTTTATACAGGATAATTATATGTGAATCAGCAAGTATGACAGTGAGACATCTTCACAGGAGAAAATCTAAATACTTGTCCAATTAAAAATAGTTAAACTGGGCTTCCCTGGTGGCGCAGTGGTTGAGAGTCTGCCTGCTGATGCAGGGGACGCGGGTTCATGCCCCGGTCCGGGAAGATCCCACATGCCGCGGAGCGGCTGGGCCCGTGAGCCATGGCCGCTGAGCCTGCGCGTCCAGAGCCTGTGCTCCGCAACGGGAGAGGCCACAACAGTGAGAGGCCCGTGTACCGCAAAAAAAAAAAAAAAAAAAAAAAAAAAAAAAGTTAAACTGATTTCCTGTCTGTTAAAGACAAAAGTAAACAAGAGACATAGTACATTAATCCTAAAAAGAATGGCTTGAAAATGAAGATTTAAAATCTTCCCTGAGAAAAGGGATGAAATATGAAGATTTTCACCTATTTTTTCTTTAAAATGACAACATGTTGAAATTACACATTTATAGACATGTACAACTTGAACGATTGGACAATTCTTCATTGAATTTTGTTCATTAATTATTACTTTTAGGCAGCAGCAACACCAAAATAATCAATAACCTATACAGCACCAGCACCAACCAATGAAAACAGGCACTCCCGTGCAAGCATTAACCCTTTAGCTGCTTGACTACTAGGGAGTCTTAGGATAGGGGCTTAGGTGGCAAGGATAGGGTAGGGACATTCAGAGGGGCTTAGGAAAGGACATATATACAAACTGGTGTGGCAATGCCAATCATCCTTGTTGAAAATCAACTCTACTTCAAGTTCAAACCTCATTACAAAGGATATCACAGAACCATCCCAATTCTTTCACTGTGATATTTTGTCTTAAGTGATTCTGTATTACCATAATCCTAATTACACACTTTTGGTTTACAGGTGAAGGAAAGGAAATAACTGAGGTGCAGCCCCTTTTAATGTCAATGAGGAAATGCAAAAGAGAGAAAGACAGTTTAATACCATGTACTTGTCGGTACTACCTCTTCCTTTTTCGAGCTCTTAAATCTTTTGGTGAGCTGCATTTAGTTTGGATGGTATATTAGTCAGGGTTCTTCAGAGAAACAGAACCAATGGGATATAAAGAAAGAGAAAGAGAGAGATTGATTTTAAGAAGTTTGCTCGCACGACTGTTGGGGCTGAGAATTCCACACAATGTGTAGGGCAGTCTGGCAGGAAATTCAGAGAAGAGCTGATGTGCAGTCTGTAGTCTAAATCTGCAGGGCATGCCAGCAGGTGGAAAACCCAGGCAGGGTTTCAATGTTACAGGCTTGAGACAGAATAGCTTCTCCCCCTGGAAACCTCAGACTTTCCTTTGAAGGCCTTTGACTGATTGGATGAGGACCACCCACACTATGGGTGGTAATCTGCTTTACTTAAAGTCATCTGATTGTAAACTGTAATCACATCCCCAAATATAGATGCTAGGAAATTCACAGCAGTATCTAGATTAGAATTTGACCAAAATCTGGGCACCACAGCCTAGCCAAGTTGACACATAAAATTAATCACCACAGATGGGTATTTTGGAAGCTTAATAGTAGGCAGGATGATGGAGATGCTACTACATGGCAGAACCCAAAGCCCATGACTAATTCTGTATCTTTAAGCATGAACTCTACTCCAGGCCCAGGGCCAAGCACAACTTTCACGTATACCTCACAATAGCCAATGGGATAAATAGTGATTATTCAACTTTGTACATGACCAAACAATGGTTTAGAGAGATTAGGCTGCTTGCTATACTAGTCTCCTATTATGGCTGTAACAAATTAATACAAACCTAGTGGCTTAAGACAACACAAATTCATTATCTTACACGTTCTGGAAGTCAAAAGTCCAAAATGGGTCCTACTGGGCTAGAATGAAGGTGTTAGCAGGGTTGCATTCCTTTGGAAGGCTCTAAGGGAGAACACGTATCCTTACCTTTTCCAACTTCTAGAGTCTGCTTGCATTCCTTGTCTTATGGCCTCTTCCTACATCTTCAAAGTCAACAGCATAGCACCTTCCAATCTCTCTCTCTGACTCTGATCCCCTTCTTGTGATGGTATTGGGCCCACCCAGATAATCCAGGATATTCCACCTCAAGAACTTATCATATCTACAAAGTCCCTTTTGCCAGGTAAGGTAACATATTCACAGGTTTCAGGGATTAGGACACCAGCATCTTTGGGGGATCCATTAGCCTGCCTGCCACACTTGGTCAATCTCACAAAGCTAGTAGTGGTGGAGCCTGGATTCAAATCCAGTTCTGTCTGACTCCAGAGCCTACACTCTGGACCATGGTAGCATTTCACCTCTCACAAATAGCACACAAACTGAATTAAATCATCAAGGTGATTATTTATTTCATAAGCAGGGGTAGGGACCATTAAAAGCATCGGTCATCGAGAATTGTAAGCAGATTGACAAAGTACTGTTCAATAAGTTATCCAAAGGCACAAGGAAATGCTTTGTTATAAAGAATGTTTCAACATCATGGGATTATACTTTTACGAACAATTGAAAAAGTGAGTTCTTCAGGCTTCCAACACTAAAATGAAGCTTCTCTGATCACATAGATTAGCTATAAAGCCAAATTTGGAAGAGACTGAATTAAAGACAGTTTTTTGTCAGAAGAAAGAAGGGAGATGAATAAGGACACGTTAATGCCAAAGTTATGACTATTGTCCTCACACAAAACGCCCCAAAATCTCAAGGATCAGTTTTCTAACTTGACCTGCTCTAAGAAGTCCTATGGATAAAATTCGGTTTGAAGGATTTGAAAAATAAAGCTTGGAATCTCCTGGTTTGTGACAGAAAGAAGAGGGATTCATTTACTCGGGCGAGGTGGGTTCAAAGCAGACCTCTAAAAAAGCACGAGTAAAAGAGCCCAAGGAGAAAACTGGAAAATAATAAAACAGACAGCTCCACAAGAACTCACTGTCCATTCTCATCTAATGGTCTTTTCACTAATTTCTCAATCAAGTTGCAAGACAACATTTAAAATAAATGACCATGGAAACAGCCTGTTCAAAGGGCATGAAACAGAGTGCCATGGGCAAGAATGCCTAGTGCACAACTCAAATGCACAAAAAAACCTTACTTTTCAATAACTTGATTCCTACTTCCATTTTCTCTGCACTGAAACATATTTTGCTATTGATTTACAGATGCGATCAGCTCCAAAATACTACTTCTGTTCTTATTTTGTAGGAAGGAAGATTAAACAATAACGAAGAGAGAATTTTCATCTGCCTTCTAGGAACACTTCCAAAGAAATACTGTTTGCTGAATACTGGACACCAGTGGTTCTCAACTGGGGACATTTGCAATGCACACTTGGCAATATCTGGAGAGTCTTCTGGTTGTCACCACTCAGAAGGTGGGGACAGAGGAAAGGAGGGTGCTACTGGCTTCTAGGAGGTAGAGGCCAGGGATGTTGCTAAACATCCTAAAATGCTCAGGACAGTTCCAAGTCCAAGAATTATCCAGCTCAGAATGTCAACATTGACAAAGTTGAGAAACTCTGATATATATAGTGTAGCAGATAAGGATGGGGTTCTGGAACCAGACAGCCTGTGTTCAAATTCTGGCTCTTCCCCAGGCTGGATGGAAAACCTTGAAATTTGTCTCTTCATCTCTAAAATAGATAACAAAAGCACCCACTGTGCAGGGTTCCTGCGAGGATCAAATAAATTAATCTGGGCAAGTGCTTAGCATATAGCCTGGCACAAATGATACACATGTTATTAGGTATATCGTAATATAATACTAATCTCATTGACTAAAAATTATTTGTCACGTGCCTGCCTCCCTCAATTACCTCACTAAATTGTAAGCATCCTACAGGCCAGACTTGATCTTAATCATCTGTGTCACCTCAGCACCAAGCACAGGGCCTAAATAGACTTAAAACAAACTGGGAGGCCAAGACTCAACCCACTGAGAGCACTGAGTCGTTATCATTGGTGCCAACCCCAACCTGCTCAGCCTTTGCCACTTCAAGCCACACTGGCCTGATGTTTTTTGTAACTGAGGGCTTTCTCTGACCTCCAAGTCTACCCTGTCTGCAACATGGGAGGCCCAAAGTGCCGGAGAATCAACGCCCCCTGAGGCAGGCTTCAACGAATGACTGATAGAAACTGGTGTATAAACACCCCAGCTCCCTCACCCCTGGGGTGGATAACTCAGAGGTGTGTGTTCTACTGTCTCTGCCGGTTCCCCAGCAGGAGTACGTTCCAGGTGTCCAGAGTGGTAACTCCCTTGGTGACACACTTTCCCACCCTGGTCTCACCTTTTTACTCCCCTACCAATGTTTCTTGGCTTGACCTCCACATAAACTACGAAACTCCAATCCTCATCTCGGAGTTGGCTCCTGGGGAAACTCCAACTAACACTCAGTATAAAAGTAGGATGGATCAAGTTGCATCAAGGTGATGTCCCTGACTTAAGTATTTTTACGTATCAGTAGGGCTCTGGCTTTACTCCTGCTCGTATTTCATCTCTCAGGGTATGTGTCCCCATCCACAAGACGGCAGGGACTGAAATGGGAAGTGGAAGAAGCATAATCCCTTTTCCAAATGATGAAATAAATAATTCTCCTCCAGGTCTGAGACTGGTATTAAATGAAACTTGAGGTAAACTTCCGAGCACAGCTTGGGGGGCACCTGTGACTTCTAAATGGAGCTGCTCTGTTTCTAGGGAAATACATACTTTTAAAATTAAGCTTGAGGCTAAAAGCTTCGAACAATAAATCTCCCTGAGGCACACTCCTCTAGGGACAAATATACAGGGAAATTTTCAAAGAGGGTGCTTGGTTTATCACTTGGTGTCTCTTTTCCTCTGAGGAAGGAAGTCCCTTTATTTCTACTGAGAAATCGAGTCCACCTGGACCTCTTTAAAGGTTCAAGAGTTCTTCAGCTGTCCCCTACCGCCACCTCTTAAAAACCTCAGATCATTTATTTTTGGAAATAACCTTTTGGGACTTGAAACAGACAGTGTATCAGTAATCACTGTTCTTCCTTATGCCCTGTCCTCATGGCCTGAAGAAAAAAGGGTCAAATAAAAAGCACAAAAACCATCCTGCTATGTAATTAAAATACATCCTCAAATCTGTTCCCTGTCCTTCATAGAAAACTGTGTAATAATGGTAATCAGAATTTCTAGGCATTTAAATTTATTACCTCACTGAGCAACTCCATAGGTAATGTTTTGCCCATTTTACAGATGGGAAGTTTGAGAAGTGAAGCTTAAAAAACTGACCAGGGTCCCATTACATAGAGGGTAGAGCTACGATTTTTAACCCAGGAGAGTCTGAGTTTAGAATTCTACATTCAGTGATTACCTTATGTGAAGCCTAAGTATGATTTAACTGATAAACATGATATAAGTAAAGTTGATAATAATTCCACTTGATATCTGGCATGGAGACAGAGAACATACAAAAACTGACAGTCGGGCTTCCCTGGTGGCGCAGTGGTTGAGAGTCCGCCTGCTGATGCAGGGGACACGGGTTCGTGCCCCGGTCCGGGAAGATCCCACATGCCGCGGAGCGGCTCGGCCCGTGAGCCATGGCTCCTGAGGCTGTGCATCCGGAGCCTGTGCTCCGCAATGGGAGAGGCCACAACGGTGAGAGGCCCGCATACCGCAAAAAAAAAAAAAAAAAAAAAAAAAAAAAACAGTCATCAGCGGGAAAAGTCCAATAAATAGGGAAGAATTCTTATAGATTGTCAGTGAAATTTTCCATCCACGGTTCTGCATATTATTTCTTATATGTATGTCAAACATGCAAGCACCTACAACAGAATCTTGGAAGAATCTAATCTGTAGGAAGATGAAATTAAAGCCAGGACAAATTGAATGAAAAGGACAATTAAACTTTCACCACAGAAAAGGGCCCATGGCCCACTGTAGCAAGACCAACACAGGGACCGTAAGACCTCACAGCTTCCACAGAAAGGAACATGCTAAACTCTCTCCTTACATTTCCCACCTGCCTGTCATTTTGAGCTTGGTGGCAGATTGCCCTGGTTCAACTCTGAGCTCCAACATTCGCTAGCTATAGGGACTAAAGAAATTTCCTCATCTTTTGCAGGCCTCTTTAGTTTTCTCATTAAAATATAGCCAGAGATAATACATTTTTCAAATTGTTGTTGTGAAGACTTAATGAGAAAGTCATGCAAAAGGCAAGACTCGGTGGCCAGCACATAATAAGACTCAAAAACCTCTCAGGAGTATCCTTCCGCCTCCCCCTGAATCCTGAGCGTGCAAGGTAAGCGCACAGTCACCTCTGGCCTCAAGCTCTACCCAGCTGTCTTGGGGCTTAGCTTCCCTTTAAGCCCAGGGCAAAGGAGAGAAACCCTTGTTTTGGGAACTGGTGGCTGCATTGAGGTCCAGGGAAGGACTATTACATTAATAACATGACCATGTATAAGACTCCAAGGCCAGGGAGTCCCCTCTTTCATTCCCAGCCTCTCTGGGATGGGGTTTCACAATGCAGGACCTAGAGGATAATCCAGCAATGGGGCAAAGTGCTCTCATGGTGCTTTGGGGAAAGCTGAGCAGAAAGAATATGCTAACAAGAAGGAGAAGGCATGTTCAGGTCTGCATCTGGGAGACTGATGGGTGGCCCGGAATCTGGGCCTTTTCTCCAGAGGTTCGTAATAATATCCTCCGTTGACCAAAGAAACTTTACAGAAATGATTCCTAGCCCTCATCGTAAGTCAATAAAATGCTGCCAGTATGCCTATTTTACAGATTCAATTGATCTCAAGTCTCAAGTAACCTACCAGCATGCCCTAGCCAGGAAGTGGTGGATTTGGGATATGAATCAAGACATCCTGGTCCAGAACCCTACAATTTTCTACTTCCTCTTCTGTCTCTCTTGAGTGATTAGTGTTTCTATAAATATACCTGAAAACTGTGTTGTAGACACTGAGATGCACCACCCAGACCTTTCTTCATGGAAAGCCTTGCTGCCCAGCTGTCTCTCCTTAATTCAGGAGCTGCCACAGCTGTGAAATGCCAGCTGACCCCAGATCACAACCTCTGAGCCGCTGGCGAAGGCACAGAGTGCGTTGGGGAAACGATGGCAAAGGTCTCGCCCCTTCTGCCTGATGCAGGACACTGTGGTGAGCAGTACCGGCCCCCGAGCTCTCCCTGCCGGGCCTGCCTTCCAGGTCTACCGCTGCCTCTATCCAATCTCGCTTCCTCCCCTTCTTTTCATAGGCAGTGATCCCAGTAAACATCTTGAACCTCCAATTCTGTTTCAGGATCTGCTTCCAAAGAACCCAACCTGTACTGCAGAGCAAGGCCTTTTAAGCCACAGAAAGGTGAGCTCAAGTACTGGGAAACAAATTTGTGTTTTAGAGTCAAAAGAGCTCAGTTGGACTCCTAGCTCATCCCCTTTCTGTACCAGGCAAGCCAGGTAACCTCACTAAACTTACACGAAAATAAAGACTAATATTACTTCACAGGCTCAATCAAGACAATGTGAATAAAAGTCACAGCACATCTCATAATAGTCATCGCTGTTACCCCAACAGACTCACCTCATTCCATTATGGATGAGTGGGGAAAGGTTATTTTGTGGCATGGGAAAAGGCTCCGTTCTTCCCCAGTGACTCAACTGGCCTCTCTCTAAAGTAGAGCAAATGTCATTCTTTTCCAAAAGTCTCCAAAATCAGCATCCCCAGCCGAGGCAGGAGAGTAAGGAACACTGTTATTCTTTTTTTTTTTTTTTTTTCTTTTCTTTTTGCGGTAGGCGGGCCTCTCATTGTTGTGGCCTCTCCCCTTGCGGAGCACAGGCTCCGGAGCACAGGCTCAGTGGCCATGGCTCACGGGCCCAGCCACTCCGCGGCATGTGGGATCTTCCCAGACCGGGGCACGAACCCGTGTCCCCTGCATCGGCAGGCGGACTCTCAACCACTGCGCCACCGGGGAAGCCCTACGCTGTTATTCTTGTAGAGCAGAGCTGTAGCATATAATTAAATCAGTAAGAGGCAAATTAACTCTTCTAGCAATACTCTTCTAAGTATGTGTGGGCAAACCCATTAGCACTGTGCCCGTAAATCTTGAAATGTCTTTGCAGACAAACTATGGTATCAAAGGCCAGGGGTGGGGTGGGGAGTGCCCTTCACAGGTGGTTTGACCTCCTATGGAGACATGTAGGAGGGGCAGGGTGGGGAGGTGAAAGGATGCTAATGGCATGTTGTGACTTTTTCATAAACACTTTGAAAATAACAACTGCCAAATTTCCCCTACCTAGAGCCAACAATAAATCTATTCTTTTCCCAGGAAAATCATTCAAGAGCTTTTGGTTTCCCATTCACTCTGTCCTCAGCAACTCTCCTGAACTCTGCTGAATTCATTCAGTTTGGATTATTAGTTTTTGTTTTTTTGGAGGGGTCCTAACTGGGAGCCTTACTCTGTAAGTAGAAAAGGTGTCTTCCCGTAGTATACTTTGTACCTATTTATTTATTTTTATATCTCAATTTTATTTTTTATTTTTTTTATTAGTTTCTGCTTTATAACAAAGTCAATCAGTCATATATATACATCTGTTCCCACATCCCTTCCCTCATGCATCTCCCTCCCTCCCACCCTCCCCATCCCACCCCTCCAGGCCGTCACAAAGCACCGAGCTGATCTCCCTGTGCTCTGCGGCTGCTTCCCACTATCTATCTGCCTTATGTTTGGTAGTGTATATATGTCCATGCCTCTCTTTCGCTTTGTCACAGCTTACCCTTCCCCCTCCCCATATCCTCAAGTCCATTCTCAAGTAGGTCTGTGTCTTTATTCCTGTTTTACCCCTAGGTTCTTCATGAGACTTTTTTAAAAATTCCATATATATGTGTTAGCATACGGTATTTGTCTTTCTCTTTCTGACTTACTTCACTCTGTATGACAGACTCTAGCTATTTATTTAGTGGGGTTTTCAGAATAATGAATATGAAGCTGGCTTCGATTCTGTAGCCAAATATATATTTATGTTATTGACTCAAATTCAAGCTGACCAATCGGGTTGGCTGTCTCTGGCCTTCAATCCTTCCAAGGCTTGAGTGTTTCAGTCAATACGCTGATCATTTACATGATGACCCTGCTTAAACCATTTAATAAAATGTAAACAACATGAAAGTGCATTGGAAGTCAACATAACTCATTACTGCTGCCTATACGTTCATCAGAATCCTGAGGGGGCGGGGGTGCCTGACCTGATTGGAGGTTTCCTCCAGAGTCATACAATAATTTTAGCTGTGAAAGGAAATTTTACGGCATGTAAGATTAGCCCACACTCGTGCAAGGTCAAAAATAATAGAATCAATAGGCAAACTCAATACTGTTAACATTTTGAGAAAATTACTCCCGGAAAACAATGTCAACAACAGATTGAAACGAGTCTCCAAAGTCGTCCCATTGATTTCCTTTCACTTTGGTGGCAACCTAACTCTTTCTTTTATGCAATATGGAATTTTTTTAGTCTTTTTTTTTTCAGCTCTGCTTTAAACATGGAATATTTCTGTTGCACTTTTTTTTTTTTTGACTGATGTCAAACATTACATGTGTCAGAAAACTTTATATGGTTGTTCATAGCAAAGAGAACAGAATATGGAGACTTACTCCATCATGTAAAGCCTTTAGGCGTTCTTTAGGGCTCAAGTGATAAATTCAGGAGTTATTTTAATTACAGCAAGGCATCCAAGTGCACATGTAAACAGTGCCGTTAATAAATTAACAACTAAATGAAAACCTTACAGGAAAACACATGGCCTTGGGAATGGTTTTACATTAGATGTATTGTATGCACTGTTGTCATCCTTGATGTGGGAAATGGAGATCATGGTTTGACAGAGATCCGTGATCTTTAGCGTTGAGTGAAAGAAGAGCCAAGCATGAGCAGTGGAATAGCACCCCAGACTTTTCTGCTAGAGTCCTGACTCACCCCAACTACCCCAAACTTTTCTTCCCCAATCTTCTCATTTTAGTCAATGGCTCCATCTACTCCTCCATCACTGACTGATTCAAGCCGCAACCTTGAGAATTATCATTAATTTCTCACTTTTCCTCTTTCCCACAGCCAATCCATCAGCAGATCTGGGAGTTTTACCTCCACATTACATCCTGAATCCACCCACTTCACTCCATCTCTGATCGTTCATTGCAACAGCCTCTTTCCTGTTCTCTGAGCTTCCAATGTCTACCCAAGAGGCCATAATGATCACTTTAAGTCACAGATTTAATCACATTGTGCTCATCTTTAAAGATTTTTCGATGTGGACCATTTTGGTTTTTTTAACATCTTTATTGGAGTATAACTGCTTTACAATGGTGTGTTAGTTTCTGCTGTATAACAAAGTGAATCAGCTATACATATACATATATCCCCATGTGGACCATTTTTTAAAATCTTTATTGAATTTGTTACAATATTGCTTCTGTTTTATGTTTTGGTTTTTTGGCCCTGAGGCATGTAGGGTCTTAGCTCCCCAGCTAGGGCTCGAACCTGCACCCCCTGCATTGGAAGGCAAAGTCTTAACCACTGGACCGCCAGGGAAGTCCCTGTGCTCATTTTTAAAACTCTTTCATAGGTGCCCATCACACTTAATATAAAATCCAGACCTCCTTACTGTGGTCCCCCAGGCCCTCCATGGTCTGCACCCTGCTACCTCTCCCTCCCCACCCTCAGTATCTCCACCACTACCTTTCCAAGCTCCAGCCCCACTGGCCTCCTTTCGTGACTTTAACATTCCAAGGCCTTTGCCTAGAAAAGAGGGGGAGAGGGAATCAGAGTCCATAAATCATTTTCTCTAACATATAATCTTTTTGTCCTCAAGTGTCATTACTAGTGACAGCATTTATCAGTTGAAGGCATCACTGATCTTTTTGTTAAATTTTCTTTTGGAGTAATTTTCCAACCTTTCAGAGTTTCTCTTCAGTCTCAGTGCTCTTGCCCCCTTCCCCAGATACACTGGGGAACCATGGAAAGGCTATGTTCTCACAGTTGAGGGAAGGTGTGTCTGGCCCTCGAGCTCCCCTTCCACGTTGGTTCCTCCTGTTCAGTCTTCGGGTATCTCCCTCCATCCTACTGCAATGACCGTCATGCTCAGAGGGCATTCTGGGCTGGTATCCACCAAGATGGAGTGGAACCCACCTACTCTTTTGGGCTCTGCATTGGCACCTGGTGTTGGTGATCATGATCTCACCATTGCCTCTCAACATGGCATGAAGTCCCAGTCATCTAAACTTTCTTTTCCTGAACCCAGTCTTCTTCCAGGCAAATGGAACATATAACATTTCCACATCCTCTTTGGTACAGGGGTTGACTGCTCCCCTGTCGTGCCTGGGGAAAGGGGGCCCTGTGAGGCTGCCCAGGCTGGCTGGTAGTAGTATATCCTGCCCCAAACCATGTCAGAGGCACCCTTGTGCCCAATGCAGTACTTTCCTGAAGGGGTCACATTCTCCCAAAACTTCAAACTAAAGAATTGTGTTCTAGGGCTTCCCTGGTAGTGCAGTGGTTAAGAATCCGCCTGCCACTGCAGGGGACACAGGTTCGAGCCCTGGTCTGGGAAGATCCCACATGCTGGGGAGCAACTAAGCCCAAGCACCACAACTACGGAGACTGCGCTCTAGAGCCCGCGAGCCATAACTACGGAAGCCCGCGCACCTAGAGCCCGTGCTCCGCAACAAGAGAAGCCACTGCAATGAGAAGCCCGCGCACCGCAACGAAGAGTAGCCCCCGCTCACCACAACTAAAAAAGCCCACGTGCAGCAGCAAAGACCCAATGCAGCCAAAAATTAGTTAATTAATTAATTAATTTTTAAAAAGAATTGTGTTCTAGACCCCAAGTCCTAGGTGACCTCAAACCTAGAACCAGGATACTCCTGCCACAATTCCTGCCATCCTCTATCCTGCCCACATTTCTGGGTTCCTCCTTCTGCCCTCTGAGGGCTTTTCCCATCCTGTGTGATCAGAAATTTCTCTGAATTCATAACCTCACCTTTCCCACTCTAAGTTTTACTTTGTGGTCTTCCCACAAGCCCTGGTCCCTGAGGTGTAAAAGCCCAGATTGGGAAATAGCCAGAATAATAGTGCTTTCCTGTAAAAGCCTAGCTTTTAAGACTATGTTCTTACGAAATACCTATTTTGAAATTTAAAGCTAAGAACTGTAATTAACATAATTATTCAATAAGTGTTGCCTGAGGATTTTTTAAATTTTTTTTTTATTTTGAAGCCGCCTCAAAAGTGCAGAAGAGTTACAGGTATTACTTGGGAAAAAAGAACTATTTTCCCCTGAACTAGAAGAGTATGTTGCTGACCTGATGGCCCAAACACTTCAGTGTGTATTTCCTACAAACATAAAATTATCTTACATAACCACAGTCAACCATCAAAATCAGGGAACTAGCATGATATATTCCTGCCACCTAATCCTCAGATACCATTCATGTTTCTCCAAGTGTCCTAAGAATGGCTTTTGTAGTAAAAGGATCAAGTTCAGAATCGCCTGTTGCATTTAGTTCTCATGCCTCTATCCTCTTAGTCTGGAATAATCCCTTGGTCTTTCCTTGATTTTCATGACCTTGACATTCTGGAAAATTATAAGCCAGGAATTTTGTAGATCTCCTCTGGCACTCCTGCTGTTCCCACCCTTCTTGCCTGTGAGATATCATAGCATCATTTGAAGCTGTGGGTAAGATGACAGAGTCTAAAACAGACCTCCGGGGTCATAGTCTATCTCCATCACCCCTGACTATGTGGATGTGGGCAATTTATGTAAACACCCTGGGCTTCAGTTTCCTTGCCAGTAGAATGAAAGTAACCACCATGCCTATTTCCTGGGCTGTTGTAAGGATACTCTCCTTCCTGCATACTCAGAGACTGAGTTGTCTGGGAATATATGACCCCTGGCTGCAGCCCTGACAAATGACCGATAGGTAAAGGCAGTATCAGTACCCCAGTTCCCTTGCTCCTGACTGGGGCAGTTTGAGGTGGTGTCTATACGCCAAAGCTCCCCTATGGGTTAAGTCCAAGCCACCTTTCCCCAGGACTCCCTGAGCCTGCCCGATTGCTCTGCCTCCTTTTCTTCCTGGCCTCATTTCCCCATTCCTGTTCTGGTCTTTCCTGAGAACACTCCTTAACCAATTGCTTTCACACAAATCTTCATCTCAGGGTTTGCTGCTGGGGAACACAACTTAAGACAGTTCCCATCTTTTGAGAGAGCAGTATGCCTCCCGTGTCAAGAACAGAGAGCGCACAGACCAGCTCAGAAGCTGCTGGAGTTGTCCAAATGGGAACCACGTGGGCAGTGACGTGGACACACACAGCATATATTTGGAGGTGTAGTCTACAGGACTGGCTTCTACATAGGATACAGGGAATAAGGGAGAGACAAATCAAGGACAAATCCTTAGATGTACGCAAATTGTTTGACACGAGGAGCCGAACAGCACTTTAGCTATGGAGAGCTGATATTCTTAGAATCTCAGTTAATAATACGAAACATCGTCGGTAACAAGGACTGTAGACACACAATAGAATTTAATCTCTGGTACCACAGTCTCACACTGGGAAATTACAGTGCCTCAAATTTAACAGGTTTCATTTTTCAGAGTGAATCATTTGCTTTCACAGTCTCTCACTGCCAGTGATGCTCTTGCAGTCCTCTTCCTCCTTTATAGCCTAATCCCTTTGATGACCTCAGAAAGGGCTTCAATATCTTTTTCATTTTGGCAAGGCATTGATAGTATAGGGAGAAAAAACATTGGTGTAGGTATTGGAAGACTTGAGTTCCAGTCCACCAACCCCAGAACTTGGGTGGGTCACCTAAAATCTCATCCCCAATCTGCTCAACTGACTTAATAATTGCATTCTGCAAATATTTATTGAGCATCTATTTATCAGGCTTGGTTAAAGATTAAGGATACAGCAGTGAAAACAATCATCCTAGTCCCTGACTTCACAGAGCTTATAGGAGGATAAAATCCCCCCTCCTTATCTACAGACAAAATAGATGTTTATGATATAAATATTTTGTCAAATTACTGGGACAGGCAAATGCAAGTATTATTAGTATTTGTGCTATTTCTCTACCTATGATTTCTTACATGTTTTCCTCAACTTTCAAGTATTATCAATTACAATTCAAATGCTTTTCTTATGCATTCTGAAGAAATGGTCATGTATGGTTGTGGCATAATCCTCCATCTGGAACCTTTTAGGCCACATATATTTAGAAATTTAGGTATTACTTGAATCTTAGGTAATTCAGAGCAGATACATTAGGTAACACTCCCTAAAGGGACTAGGGCAGATCCCTGTAATCAAACTCAGTATTTCTGCAGTGAGCCATATAAATATTCCCACTCAGCAGGATGAATACAACGTATATATTCATGGCAGCTTAATTCAGTTTTGGTCATCAGATTATTTAAAAATTCAAAATAAACAAAGTTTGGTTTGCAGGTGGTTTTTTGATTTTGGACTTGCATTTAAGGAACTGTGGGCCTAGAGCCCATATTGTTCGAAATAAGCAGGACATGGATTGGGGCTTAAAAACCAAATTTATCAAAGATATTCATTATAATGACATTTGTATTTGATCTATAGATGACCCAACTTTATAAATGAACTTAAAGCACCTCCAGGTTCATTAATATTTCATTGATCCATAAAATACTCCTAAGTATTTGTATTTATCAGCCTCATAGAAAGCTATATCTGATGTAGACACCACGAAAATAAATAAATAAATACATAAATAAATAAAGGCAGCCTAGCTCTGATGTCCTGGATCATAATTCGCATGAACATTAGTAGTCAGCTATAACATAATCTTTAAGGGCCCAGGAGGGACCAATGAAAGTTGGCATGACGGAACTGGACCATGCCATATGGTGGATCAGCTTTTCACATGCTTGAAATGGCATCATCCAGAGAGAGCTCTTTAGAATTCACACTGGGGCCAATGACTTCCACTTAAGACCATCCCCCCATCCCACAACACCAAGAATAAATGCTGACTTCTTCTCTTGGTCTGGCACTAAATGACCTTATCATTCTGCATTTCTATGGATGGCCAGTCACAACGGTCTTCTAATACACAAAGCTCCCACCCACCTTTGCTTGACTGTTCCTCCTGCCTAAAATACCTGAACAGGTTCTCCTGCCTAAAATACCTGAACAGGTCCTACTCTTTACACACATTGCTCCTGTTCATCATCCAGGTTTCAGCTCAAAGGTCACTGACACAAAAATATCCCCATCCTTATCTGATCACCCTACTGATTCCATGTAGGCCCACCTGGATAATCTCTCCATGTCAATATCCTTACCTTAATCATGTCTGTAATATCCCCTTTGCCATGTAAGGAAACACATTCACAGGTTTTGGACATTAGGACATGTACATCATTGGAGGCTGATCATTCTGTCTACTACACATCATATTCTCCAAGGTGTCAACTAGAGCCCCAAGCAGCAAATCCACATTCCAGGCAGCAGAAGAGGAAGGAGGGGAAAGTATCACCACAACTACCTGCTCTAAGGAGCCTTCCCAGGAGTCCCCCACTGTCACATCCCATTGGCTAAATTTAATCACGGTCTGTTCAAAGGAAATACAAGAGAGACAAGGAAATGTAGGTTTTATTCCAGGGGGTATGTGCCCAGCTCAAAATGAAGGTTCGTTACAAAGAATGAAGGGGGGATGGATATGTGGAGCCCCCCAGCGGTCTCTACTGTATTCTCCTGCTGGGATGTAGGTGTGACAATGGCAGGAACCATCTCTCCGCTGGCTGTTCTTTCCCACAGAGCTTGAGCAGCATCTGAGCTTCAGCAGGTACAACGAGATGTAGAAATTCAATCTGAAGCCATTCCTGAAGGAAGCCAAGCTCCTTGGAGACAGGAACCTTGTTTCTCATGCTCACTTCTTATTCCTAGCGCCTAAAACAGTGTCAGGCACACAGTAGACTTGCGATATTTGTTGACTGAGGAGTGAATCTTATCTCTTTAATGTCTGGTGCAGAGGGTCTCAACCAGAGATAATTTTGGCCCCCAGGGGACATGTGGCGATACCTGGAGACATTTTTGGTGTCACAACCAGGATATGGGTGTCACTGGCATCTAGTGGGTAGAAGCCACGGATGCTTCTCAACATCCTACAGAGCACAGGACAGTGAATTATCCAGCCCCAAATGTCAACAGTGTCAAGGACATGGTGTCCAAAGTTCATGGACCCAAGAATTCTAAATGTGCTTAAAAAACGCCTATCAAGAACTCGGCTAAGGTGGGCAGAAACAGACACAGATGTAGAGAACAAACGTATGGACACCAAGCAGGGAAAGTGGCAGGGAGTTGGTGGTGGTGGGATGAATTGGGAGATTGGGATTGATAAATATACACTAATATGTATAAAATAGATAACTAAGAACCTGCTATATAAAAAGTAAATAAAATAAAATTCAAAAATTCAAAAAAAAAAAAAAAAAAAAAAGAACTCTGCTAAGTGCCTGGAGTAGACGGAGCCCCATTGCCTTCATGTTAGAATTTAAATTCCGTGGTGTGAAGCATTAAGCCCTTTGTGGTGTGGCCTACACCTGCACACCTTGCCTCATGCCTCCTGAAACCCCCATGTCCATCTTGCTGGAACAATACCGCCTCCTTGCAGGTCACCAGACATATCTCTACATCCATGAGCTCCTTTGCTCAAGAAACTTCTCCTTATTCACCTGTTTATGTTTTTACATGTCTTTAAAGAATAATTTTTCTTTTGGAAGCTTTTTCTAAAATATTTTTTTTTCAGCTTCCTGTAATACTCTCATCATGGCATATCAGTTTTTACTGGTGTGTTAGTTTCCCAGGGCTGCTGTTACAAAGTACCAGAAACTGGATGGCTTGAAAAAAGAGAAATTCATTACTCCCAGTTCTCCAGGCTAACAGTCCAAAAGGAAGGTGTCAGCCAGGTCATGCTCTCTCTGAAGACTCTAGAGGGAGGATCCTTCCTTATCTCCTCCAGCTTCTGGAAGGCCCTGATGTTCTTCAGCTTGTGGCAACATAACTCCAGTCTCTGCCTCTGTTTTCACATGGTGATCTCTCTCTTCTCTTCTTCTTATAAGGACACCAGTCGTTTTGGATTAAGGGCCCTCCCTACTCTGGTATGACCTCATCTTAACCAATTACATCTGCAAGAACCCTATGTTCAAATAAGGTCATAATATGAGGTACTAGATGTTAGAATTTCAACATATTTTGGGGGGCAGGGACACAATTAAACCCATAATAGCCGACATAATAACAATTAAACATACTGGTCTTTGAAGAGAGAATGAGAGAACTTCAACTATATAGGTTTAAGCAAAAGAGGAGAATGTATTCGTTTACATACCTGGACACACTAAGGGGTAAATGTAGCTTCAGGCATAGCTGGATCCAGGAGCCCAAATGCCATCCTAAGGGCTTGATTTCTGTCAGTCTCTAAACTCTGATTTCTACTGTGCTTGGCTTCATTTTCAGGCATGGTTTTTCTATGTGGTAACCCCCAGAAATTACGGAATTACAGTACCTAGAAATCCTATTAGGGGCAAGTACAGCGGATAAGAACTTGTCTTCCTCTGGTTCTGCAATTCTAAGATTGAATACTACTGTAACACTTTGGGTCAGATGGCCACCCGAACCTACCGCAGTGCTAATCGGCTCAGCCTGGTCACACGCCCTCCCCTGGAGTTGGGAGTAGTAATGAGGTCAGCCATCTCTACAGCTCACGGCCTGAGAATGGAGAAGAATCGTATCATGGAAAATCAGAAGAAGTAAGAGTTGTTGAAATGGAAAAGACAGCAAATATTTACTGCAGATAATTTTGTTTCCTCTTTCCTGGGAGATGCTAAGCAGGTTGATGTAAAACATGACATCATTCTTGTTAGAGTCTGTGCGAAGCACAGAATCACCAGACAGAGCACCTGACACACAGTAGGTGATCAATAAATGTTTCTCGAATCCAACAGGGATTTTTTTTCTGGTATTTTTATGGCCCTCGTGGGCACCTCTTCCTTTTTTTTGATCTAAGTGTCATCATGCATGCTCTCCAACTACATCCCTCTTTTCTCACCAGTGAAAGTAGTAAGACATTCTAAGTATAAACCATTTTCTCGTCTCTTTTTGCAAAACTATGATCCTGCCGTTGGTGGACCTAGAGTTATTAGGTAAAGTCCCACGGCTGTTACTATTGTGATTGCAATGTTTAAACGCCCACCTTCCTCTCAGGCCCCCACCGACGTCTTCAGAAGATATGTGACTTACAAGCAAGAAGATTATGCTCAGAAAATCCCAATCATTCATTTTCTGCCATTCTAATGTCACTCGATGAACAGATGTTGCTCAAAGAATATGTCAACAGCAATTGGGTTCACCAGCTTTCACCAACAGATCGTAAAAGAGTTTGTGATTTTAATCAAAGTTTGTCATCCACCCAGAACTTAAGAAATGAATTTCCATCAAAAGGAAATTTAAGCTTCTGAAAGTTACCTGGCCCTAAAGCCACAAGGGTGAACTCTGGGTCCAAAAGGAAAATAAAAATCAATCATGACAATTATTTTACTAAATTATTTTAAACTGCAGTGTATCAAGAAGGCTCAGGTAAATGTTGGCTGTCACACTGACAAGCAGTGCTGTCCCCATCCTTGACCTTTTTCTTGTTAAAACACATGTCAATATGCAAAATAGAAGTGTTCCGTATCAGAGCCAAATGCACTCTCCATTTCTAGAGGTTTCCCAAAACAATCAGCAGAAAATGGAATTCAAGGGACTATTCTGCTTTGTTAGAGACATGAACAAACAACCTTTAAAAATTGTCTTATTTGAGGGTTTGCTCCTTCATCATGCCAGCTCTTGTTTTGGTGGATTCAGACCTGAATTGCTTCAAAATAAGATGGAGATGAGTGGGATGCCCTGATAACAAAAAACATTTCACAAGACCTCAGTCATCCAGAGCTCACTTCTCTGCCAGCTTCCACATCTGGAATAAACCAAAAGCCAGCAAAAAGGATAAGAAAGGACCCTCAGAACAGACAAAATAGATGTTGCCAAGCCCAATCACTTGGCTAATGAGAGAATCTATGGGCTCCTATTTAACTAGTAGTAACTATCTAACAGTCTTGGTGTATCAGTCAAGGGCCCATCAGAAATCAGATGGTGACTCTCTCAAATTAGGGCAATTCACAGACAGCTTAGTAAAGGCACCATTTACAGAGGAGTGTGGCGCAGGGCAGTAGAGGGAGTGCCACAATCCCTCGGCCTGATGGGACAGGGGATGGGGGTGTTTCCAGAATCAGGAAGAAGGAAAAGCTATGTGGAAAAGGCTACCTTGATTACAGTGGCATCGAGGAAACAACCAGCCAAGACAAACCCAGAGGAAGGGAGCCTAGGAAATAAATATCCCGGCCTCACTCTCTTCCCTCTGATTTCTTGCCAACTTGCCCAATAGAAAGCTGGAGGGCTGGAGGGCAGGGGAGCAGGTTGCCCCTAAATATCGGAGGGGGAAGTGGATCTGCAGGGGTGAACAGATGTCTGGCACACTTGATGGATACATATGGATTTCTCAGCCCATGGCATGTGGGGAAACCAGAGGTGACTGTTACTAGATATAGCACATGGCCATGCCCAGAGGAATATCTGATAACAGGAAAGAAGAAACAATTTTTACAGCAGACACCAAGATATTCCAATATGTGGATGGTTCATTCGAAGAGTACAAATGCTCTCCCCAAAGGAATTCAAATAAAACTCACACGGGGGCTTCCCTGGTGGCGCAGTGGTTGAGAGCCCGCCTGCCGATGCAGGGGACACGGGTTCGTGCCCCGGTCCGGGAAGATCCCACGTGCCGTGGAGTGGCTGGGCCCGTGAGCCATGGCCGCTGAGACTGCGCGTCCGGAGCCTGTGCTCCGCAACGGGAGAGGCCACAATGGTGAGAGGCCCGCGTACCGCAAAAAAAAAAAAAAAAAAAAAAAAAAAAAAAAAAAAAAACCTCATATGGAATGGGACTGTTTAGGTAGGGACCCAGTTCTCCAAGGTGTCAGAAGATATCATTGTAATATAGATACCTCAACAATTTAATAACAAGTAGCCCAGGAAAGTTTACAAAGAATTCCATAAGCTCATCTTAGACAGGCAGAGACATGTTTGGGAGATTTATTTATAAGGTTTCTCTCCAAAGTGTTTAAAATTCATTGGCTAATTCATGAAACACACAATAATAATAACTGACATTTTACTGAGTTCTTACTATGCACCAGGAACTGTACATGCAAATACCACTTTATCCTCACCTTAGCCTCATGAGCTAGTGGGATTATTTCATTCTCATTTTGCACAAGACAGTTAAGTAATTTGTCCAAGTTTCCACAGCCAGTAAGATCTGGTGCCTGGCTTAAAAGCAGGCACTCTGGCTCCAGAGTCTGCATTCCTAACCAGACACACAGCCCCTCTAGTCTATGTGTACAGCACCTGCCACGTGTAAAGCAGAATGCAAAGATGATTTTTAAAAATCAAAAGAAAGAACCACTATCGTGGCACTTCAGTTAATCTAAGTATAGAAAAGGCACACGTGGTTTATTAGTTTTCTAGTGTTGTGTGACACATTACCATCAGTTTAACAGCTTACAATGAACCCATTAATCAGCTCCTGGTCTATAGGCCAGAAGTCCAGGCAGGGCATGGCTGGGTTTTCTGCTCAGGATTATACAAGGCTGAAACCCAGGGACTGGCTGAGCAGCATTCATATCTTGCACTAGAGACGGAGCCATTTCCTACCTTATTCAGATTGCTGGAACTGAAGTCCTTGTTTTCTGTGGCTGTTGGCAGGGGCCACCCACACTCCTTGCCAGGCAGCCTCTTCCATCTTCACAGCCAGCAATGGACACTCTCCCTCATGTCGAATCCCTTTCATTCTTTAAACCTCTTTCTTCAGGAACAGCCCAATTTCTCCTTCAAGGGCTCACCTGATTAGGTCAGGCCCACCCAGGACAATCTCCCTATCTTAAGGTCAACTGATTACACATCTTAATTTACATTGGCAAAACCTTTTTTTCCATAGGAGTGATATTTCCTCATATTCACAGGTTCCTCTCACACTCAAGGGGAGGGGATTATCCAAGGCAAAGGTCACAGAGGATCATACCAGAATTCTGCCTACAACCTCTGGTATTAACACAGGATGAATACAGAGCTAATAATATATACATAGAAACCATTAACCTTGCAACGCTGGCCTAAGACTATACAGGGTCCTCCCTGCACTCAGCCACTGATATTCAAGTTGCTAGATTTCTCTGAACCTCAGAGGACTTCCTTTCACTGCTGTTGTAAAAGCCATAGTATAAGCCTCAAGCGGCTGTGAGGGGTAAAGATTAACTCCATGTGACTACCTACCACAGTACCTGGCAAGGAGGAGGCGCTGAGGAGCTCTTAGGTACTGGAATTAACATTAGCATTGCCGTTAATATCTTTATTGCTATTCATATTTGAATTATTTAACCAGAACTGAGATAAGCCCAGACTAAGTTCATAGCACAGCTGAGAAAATCTCTGTGGCTTGTGTGTTTTAACATGGATTCTAGGAGCAATAACCCTGGTCACTGATGCATCAACTCAGGAATAAAAGCAAGTGGCCCCTGGCAAGAAAGGAATGAGAATATCTCACATTCCAGGTCCATTTACAAGAGATGTATCACTCTTTATAGATTCCTCAGACAATAAGAGCACAAAGGTTTCCAGAGAGGAAAGCCTGAGATATTCTAATATATGGACAAAAATATTTGTACGATTCTTCAAAGCAAATAGTCTCCACCCAAAGCAGACAAGCAACTGAAAAAATAAAAATGTCCCCCTCTATTTATTTAAACTATCACAAGCTTCTCATTTACATTTGCTTTTATTTCAACATTGTATGTCAGGCTACTTCCTACAAGATATAACTTATTTCAGTTCCGTTTGCTTATCAGTCAAGGGAAAGCACTAAAGGAGATGAGGTGGGGCTGTTTCATTTGGGCGGGACTATGTCCTTTCTGGAAGCATCACCCTCTTTCACTGGTAAGGACAAGGAAGCATTTTCTGATTTTGTCTAGAGCAGTGGCCTCCAAAGTAAAAAATAGGAAAAATAGGCGACATTAGGCCTTCTACTTATACTTATTTTCATGCTAAAAATAAGAAAGAAATTAAGCTTTGCTGTATTTTGCGGAGCACAGGCTCGGGACGTGCAGGCTCAGCGGCCATGGCTCATGGGCCTAGCCACTTCGCGGCATGTGGGATCCTCCCGGACCGGGGCACGAACCCGTGTCCCCTGCATCGGCAGGCGGACTCTCAACCACCGTGCCACTAGGGAAGCCCAAGCTTTGCTGTATTTTAATAAGCAGCTTGGCACTCGTCTCACTTGATCTGAGTCAGTTGCATAAGGTGTTGCAGGAATGCTGAAAAAAGATGGGAATCCTACAACCCAGCAGAATTCTTTTTTTTTTAAATTTTTTAATTTTACTTTAGTTATTTTTTATAGAGCAGGTTCTTATTAGTTATCCATTTTATACACATCAGTGTATACATGTCAATCCCAATTGCCCAACTCATCCCACCCACACCCTCCCACCACCACTTTCCCCCCTTGGTGTCCGTATGTTTGTTCTCTACATCTGTGTCTCTATTTCCAGCAGAATTCTTATTCCTTCTAGCCTACAGCTTCTTGAGGTTTTTCCAATTCACACATGCCCAGTAACATGGATTCACAGATTGCACTACCTGCTCTTAACTACAGCAGCTCTTACAAAAAGGACAAGTGGCTTAAAAATTCCTACAAAGAAATCTGAGTTGAAGGAAATACCAACAATGCAAATTATCTACATTCAACAAGAAAATAGCAGAACTCCTCCCACTCCTACTATGAGCTTTTTGTCAGTTATGCTGTGATGTTAAAAAAAAAAAAAAAAAAGTGATGATCAACTCAGATCTGCCAAGAATTCAAACCCCAAAGCCCACAGAGTTATTAAGAAGATTATTTTAAATATAGATTTACATTTATATCCATGGCCCAATATTTTTTGTACTAGAATATAGTCTCCAGAAGGACAGGGACATTATTATTATTATTATTTTTTTTTTTTTTTTTTTTTTTTTGCGGTATGTGGGCCTCTCACTGTTGTGGCCTCTCCCGTTGCGGAGCACAGGCTCCGGACGCGCAGGTTCAGCGGCCATGGCTCACGGGCCCAGCCGCTCCGCAGCATGTGGGATCTTCCCAGACCAGGGCACGAACCCGTGTCCCCTGCATCGGCAGGCGGATTCTCAACCACTGCGCCACCAGGGAAGCCCAGGGACATTATTTTTTAAAACACTACTTCCTCATATTCTTAGCCTGACACATGGTAGGTGTTCCACAAATATCTATTAATAAGTCACTGAATCGGTAATGGCGAATGGGGCAGGTTATATTCTCCAAGTATATATCCAACAATATCTCCCTTCCCACATGTGGCTTACAATGTGATCTTGTTATTTGCTCATTAAGAGGCATAGTCTAATTCCCCACTTCTTAAATCTGGGCAGGCTTATAACTGCTTTGACTGACAGTTTATGGAGGAAGGAATGCTGTGTGACTCCTGAGGCTAAATCAGGAAAAGCCATGCAGCCTCTCCATCTGGTCTCCTTGGGATGCTTGTTCTGAGGGAAGCAAGCTGACAGGTTAGAAGTCCAGCTACACGGAGACCACCATGGTGGAGAGGCCACATGAATGTGTCCTGGTCAACAACCCCAGCTGAGTCCCAGGGCTGCCAGCCATGCGAATGGGACCCCCTGGAAGTCCAGCCCATCAAATCTACACATGACTGCAGCCTTGGCCAACACTGGACTGCACGAATGAGGGACTCCAAAAGAGTACCATCCAGCTGAACCCTTTCTTAATTCCTGACCCAGAAAATGTGAGCAAAATAAAATTGATGGTTTAAACCACTAAATTTGGGGACAATTAGATACATAGCCCAAAGTAACTGGAACAATGGCCCTCATCCCAAGTACATGTTAGGTCTTGGTATGTTTTAGAATAATAACATGAAGCCATCACAAGTCATGAAACATGTAAAACTTAGCATGCAGTTCACACTTAATACTAATTTTGTTTAGTGAGAGCAAAGAGATTTCTTTTACAATTAATTAATAAAATAATTAAATTACAAGTTATTTATTTTTGTTTAATCTTACTCATGTGAACTTCTAGCTTACTTTTTATTTATGCTTTACAGTGGACATAACATATCAGTATTTTAGTGCAAATACATGATTTGTAAATAAATATATTTTATTTATTTACTTACAAATAAATAATGCATGGGGGTGCATGCTCAAAATATTTTAAAATCAGGGTACATGATTAAATCGCTAGCCACTGAGAAATTAACAAAATAAATCAAACCTCATCCAACTTTCTGCATAAAATTTCGGAGGGTTCCTGGACTTCTGTCACCCATGCCTGAAATCCCATCTTGAGTACTTTAAGCAACCCAATGCTTGAGTCAACACTTAAAGACATCCACACCTTAGTCTGAAATACTGTCATAAGCCAATCCAGTTCCTTCTGGAACACAAGGGAAATTTATCTGAAGATGTTTTATTTGGGAATCTTTCAACAGCAAGTGTCAAAAACCTAACTTGACTGGATTTAAGCAAAAAGGAGCCTTTATTGTCTTATATACCATTAAAGTTAAAATGATAATCTACCCTCAGGCAGAGCTAGATCCAGCAATTCCAAAATTTCATCAGGACTCTCTCTTTATTTCTCATCTCTGCTTCTCTTCATGTGGCTTTTTTCTCTGGCTAACTCTCCCTTCACAGTAACAAAGCACCAGACTTCATCCTATGGACTTTGTGGTCCTAGTGAAAAGACAGTTTCTTGTTCCCAACTGAACCCATTAAAGTGCCTGGCACCATTATAATTGGCCGTACTTGGGTCAGTTGTCACACCTGGAGCACAGCAAAGAGTCATATCTCTCCAAACCTCATGGACTGGGAGGAGGAAGGCATGATTTCCCAAAAGGAAATTCAGGTGCTATTACCAGAAGGAGGAATGGACTTGGGGCAAGCAAACAACAGATGTCTATTTCAAGGGATACACAGAGGGAGTGATTCAGGCCACTGAGCCCCCAACACTCTCAGGAGCCATCCTGAAGCACAAAGTCTGCCATGTGAGTATAGGAACGAATGAAAAATCAAGGAGTCCCAGAAAGCCAGAAGGTTACACAAGGACAATGGGAACAACTGACTTGCTGATTCAGAAGGACTGGTGATTCTTGTCCCTTTTAGGGTTTGAGGGCCCTAGGGTTAGAACTCGGTTAACAAGGATGCTCCTGCTACATCTCCCTACAAGCCTACACACTTGAGAAGAGAACATTGAAGGTAGCGCTGATGAACATCTGGAGTCACATCACAGAGGTCTCCTTCCTGCCCCACCACCTGGTAGCTGTGTGGCCGTGTGGACGCTCTTTAACGTCTCTGTACTTCATCTCCTCATCAGGAAGACAGAGCTGATTACAGCACCAACTGCATAAACTTCCAGCTAGCATTAAATGAGATGGTATTTTCTCCTAGAGCTGCACAGTGCACCAGTTAAGAGGGCGGGGAGTGGAATCCACTGCTTGAGAGGAGTCTCTGCTCTCCTGCTCATGGCCAAGTAAATGTGGGTGATTTATTTAACTGCTCTGAAACTGTTTCCTCACCAGGAAGAAGTAAAATTGATAACAGTACTTGCCTCCTATGGTTTTTACAGGACTGACTTCCCAGGTGTTCTACACTGTTCCTGGCAGATAGTAATAAGCACTCAACACACGGTAGCTGCTGGTCTTATGGAAGTTCTTCTCTCACTCAGTTGTAAGTCCCATAAGCACAGGATTTTTGCCTATTTTACTTGCTGCTATAGGCCTTAGAACAGGGCCTAGCACATAACAGATGTTCAATAAATATGTGTTAAATGGCCAGTTAAATACTTGTCATCGATTGGAAGTATACTGTCTCAGTCCTCAGCCTTCTCATCTACAGCTTCCCATGTTTCCCAAATTTTCTGATAGGGATTCTTTATTCAATGAAGAGTAATCAAATACATATTTTATTTCAGATACCAACCTACACTCTGGGAATAGAACCGTAAACAAGGCATGCATAGGGCTTCCCTGGTGGCGCAGTGGTTGAGAGTCCGCCTGCCGATGCAGGGGACATGGGTTTGTGCCCCGGTCCGGGAAGATCCCACATGCCACGGAGCGGCTGGGCCCATGAGCCATGGCCGCTGAGCATGCGCGTCCGGAGCCTGTGCTCCGCAACGGAAGAGGCCACAACAGTGAGAGGCCTGCGTACCGCAAAAAAAAAAAAAAAAAAAAAAAACAAGGCATGCATAACACCTTCCCTTAGGAGTTTATATTACACAGAGAGAGGGAGGGGGACTATACTTCAGGTGGTTGGTGGGGTGTATGAAAGAAATAAAGTCCAGTGATGACAGGGAGTTGGGGGGTTCATAGTTGAGATCGGTGGTCTGGGGAGGATCCTGAGAAGGTGGCTTTTGATCTGATTCCCAAAAGATGGGAATAAGCCAGCCATGGAAAGAGCTGATAGAAGAGAACTCAAGGTAGTAATCATGAGGTGGATTATGGATTGAATTGCATCCCCTAAAAAACATATGCCGAAGTCCTAATTCCCTGTACCTGTGACTATGACCCCGTTTGGAAACAGGATCTTTGAAGATAATATCAAGCTCAACTGAGGTCATACTTGATTAGGATGAGCCCTAATCCAATTGTGTCCTTATAAGAAGAAAAGAGACACAGAGAGACCACCATGTGACAACAGAGGCAGAGAGTCAAGTGATGGGTCTACAAACCAAGGAACACCAAAGACTGCCGACACACCAGAAGCTTGGAGAAATGCATGGAAAAGATTCTCCCCTAGAACCTTAAAGTGACCATGATCCTGCCAACACCTTGGTCTCACACTCCTAGCCTCCAGGACTGTGAGAGAATAGATTTCTGTTGTTTTTAGCCACCCAGTTTGTGGCACTTGGTCACGACAGCCCTAGGAAATTAATACGGCGGGAATAAGCTTCTTGTTCAGTAGACAAAAAGGAAGAACAGGGATGCAGAACTACAAAGGAGAGAGTAAGAAAGAACAGAGTTAGAAGGGGGCACTTAGGCAGGACCTTGTCAAAGCAGGACAACCAGCTAGCCTGAAGATAATTATCCCCGTTAAGAGCTTGAAGTGGCTTTTAATACCTTAGCAAGCAGCATCTTTTAAATGCTGAAAGGAGGGAGCATCGACTGCGTTAAGGGAGCCCAGAAACATCCTGAGGAACCAGGAGTTGCTCAGAAAGCACATCAGATGCTAAATCTGTCCCTGTGTCTTCTGATCTTTCCATCCCAAACCATCATCTGCCAATTGTTCTCCCATAACAAATTCTCTGTACTGTTCCAGAAGTGACGCATAGATTTTCTATGAATGTGAACATATACATACATGTAAACATACGTATTTTGCACACTGTCCTAAATCAATGGATCATACTTAAGAAACAGGTGCCAGTTCCTGCTACCTACGGTCAACCTAGATTTGGGGGTTTTTTCCCCTCTTTCTCTCGCGAAGCATGGAAATACTGCATTTTGTATGTTTTTCCCCACTGTGATCATTCTGATTTTGTGACTGTGTATTAGTTACCCTGGCAACATGGTAGACTTGGATCTGATTGGTCAGGTTGGCAGGTTCACTGCCAGAGCCGTGGGCCCAGTTTTGAGTGGTAGATACGTGCATGTTAACCAGAGCTACACAGACAAGCTTGGCCAAGAAAACCTGATCCAGCAGAACTTCTGCATCCCTTCTTCTGGCCAAAAGGACCTTTCCTCCACCTGCTGTGAATGTCCCTTGCACTGCTTTTGGGAAGATGCAAGAACTCGTCTGTATCTTTGAAATATCTGTTAGAAAATGTGTTCAGTATTGGTATGTTCAGCCTGTAGAGCAGAACACATTTATTTGTAATGAGAAATTAATTCTTGAGGAAGCTAAGGGAGAATGGTCCAACTGCTGGACCATGAGATTAGAACCTGTTACACAGCCTTAATTCTGACTTGCTGTGCAATCTGGAATGAGTCACAAACTCAGCCAAATGCTTCATTTTCTGTAAATAAATTTCATTCATAAAGAAAGAGCCTTCTCTTAAGAATGAGGTCCTAAGAGCGTAGTATGCTAAAGTTTTAAACTGGGACAAAATTCTAGCCCAGTTTATGCCAACAATATTGAATCACTCATTTATTCAATTTACCGGGTGCACTGTTTACTTATTAGAGTCTGGCTCTATTTGTTCACCAATTACCTAGGGAAAAAACAAACTTCTACCTAGAGCTGAAAATTTTTATTAGCCAGTGAATAAAGAATCCCAGCACAGAGTAAAGTACAGACTGATCCCTAACAAAGTAATAACTATATTTTTCTTATTTGCACAAATTTCTATGTAGCCATACCTGGCTCACTTTTCACAACATTTGTGTTTTCAAAAGCATATCATTGACACCTAGATCTACCACCCTCTCTACATCAGAACATATTATGTTTAACTGTAGTATATAACCACCACAGTCTTAATATAGACATAAAAGTCACTGGCAAGCAGTCATTTTTCACCTGGGTTAAGTGTTACAGTATGTTCAGCTCCAGTAATGCTAACATTTAAGCTGTCCAATTTCAAAGAAAAAAAAATCTGAAGGGAAAAGAGACAAGAACCACATTCCAAACAGTCTTCCAAAAAAGATGACTGCATAGTAATAATCAATTCCTCTGCTAAAGTTACTGGGGGGAAATGTGCCTTCTGAAACTCCTGTTTTTCCCCCATTGAGAATAAATGCCTTGTTAATTGTGCCTAGAGCAAGGAGAGAATCAGAGTATGATCAAGGAACCAACCAACGTTTTCAGGATTTAACCAATAAACCAATTGATATTAGCTCTCAAATATCATGATATCTACGATATCACCTTGCGTGCTTGGGTTTTGTTAGCGAGTCTTGTTTGCAAGGCTATCACTAGTTCACACCGAACAGATATTGTTAATAAATTCCCCAATTTTCCTACACAAAGCACAATTACATAGCCTGAGATCTGTGTGAGGGGCATTAATTTGAGTGTAAATATTTAAAATATATCACAGTTTTCATAACCCTCTTTTGGTATGTTTTCACTGTAGATGTAACATACTGGGAACCCCAAAATGGAAGTGGCCTGGGCCTCTTGATCCCTGAGAGGCCTACTTGCTCCAGTATTTGTGCACAAGGAAAGCTTTTCAGGGAATGATCCTCTCTTGGGAGGGAGATGGGGGTCTTTGGTAAAAAGAGGTTTCCCTGCTGAGCCCCAGCTTTCGGCCTCTCCGCCCTGCTGGTCCTGCACTCACAAGCCACCCTCCCTGACCTCTCCCTTCCTACAACTCTGGGCCACAGACAAGCGCCCAGAATATCAACTTCAGATTTTGGGGGAAGATACAGCAGAGCAAGAAAATGAAAACCACAATGTAAGTCTGTGGGGATAGCATTCATTGAAAGGAAACAAATAATAAGGGCAGGGCTGGGAAGGGGGGGATGGTTAGAAACAACAACAAAACCTCATTTGGAGCCAACAGAGATCATCTGAGGGAAAGCAAAGAATGGAGCCCAAATGAAAGATTCCGCGCAAATCTAGGGAGAGGTCGTGGTGGCTGTGCGAGGAGACAAACGAACGCGGGCATTAATAAAACAGACGGACAATGAAAGCGCATCACAAAGCCTTGCAGTTCCACGTACAAGCCAAGGTACACACACACGCCAATCAAAGCAGGGAAGTGGGGAACAAAGGATGTCATAGCAACCTCAGCGCGCCCCGCCATGTACCCACTGCAGTGCTCGTGGTCATCCATCAAGGAGCCTCCCATTTCCAAACCTGGAGTTCACATGGGGGGCGCCCCGGTCAGAGGGGCCCAGGCCCCTGCAGTGCACTCTTGCCTCCCTTCCTTCCTTCCTTCCCCCATAAAATCCAAAACCCAGGTCTGTGCCAAGCCTCCCCCTCCCTTCCCCCAACAGCTGCTTTTCCGAAAGACAGGGAAACGTAATCCGGACGCAGCGTCCTGACACACTCATGTCCCCAGTTATGTTTCCCCAGTTGTTTCAGATCCGGGTAAAGCAGCCTTCCCCTGTGCTCTCAAAAACTCCCCTGTTCCTCTGAAAACAAAGACAAGATAATCACAGAAGAAGGGGAGAAAAAGCACATAAATGCATTTTGCTTGATCTCGTGAAATCAAGCAATCCCACTGTTCGAACTCATTTGGGATTGTGGATTTCCAGTGGGATGTAAATCTCATTTACCTGTGCCTAATTCAAAAGAGAAATGCTCATTTCCTTCCACCTCTATCTTCTACTTAAATTATAGGTCTCTTCTTTATTAATAGACCATCGTTTCTTTCTACTTTCTTCTGGTTTGAGTGGGGGAAATACTGTGACACCGGAAAAAAAGAAAAGATGAGCGTTTCACCAGCAAGACTTGGAAGGCTGTGGAAAATAAAAGAGAACTTTTACAAGAACCTAATGGAGGTATTGACATGTGTGTCTGGAAGTCTAAACTTAGCAAAGTGTAAGGCAAGAACAGGCTTTCTCACTTTATTTCCGTATCTGGAAAGTTTCAGCGGCTGGTACCATATGAATATTTATTAACGCATTGTGAATCAGAACCTGTGATTATTACTCAACTATCTTTTTACCTTACAAGCTTCAACTAAGAAGAATAAAAACACATCTGCTTTTGCTCTTCCCATATTTTATTCAATGTTTTAACAGCTTTGCTGTAAATATCTCATCCATTACGATTCAGTTGTGACTATATCGGCTTCACGTCTCCTGTTTTATTACTGTCATTGCAGTGAAACAACACACTGTTAATTCTGTTAACTAACAAGTTCATTGTTCAAGCTAGTCAGCGATCTACTGTTTGTTGGGTCCTCATGTTAAAAGAGAACTGGTTATAAGTCAAAGAAAGGCTTGAGTGAGGCGTGTTCCCTTTGTTCAGATGAGTGGGTCTTTATTTGAGGTTGTCGTTTAATATGCTGTCATGAAAGAGATGAGTAAATCTGGAGATAGGGCCAAATCCAATCATATTAGATGAAGAGGTTGCACAACCCTCGAAGAATTCGGCTCTGGAATATGCAAGCACGCTTACAGCTTCAGATTCGCTTCCTGAAACCTGCACCTCCTTTATAGCTCCCATCCATTGTAGACCTTGTAAACCTGTTTTCTTCTAGATTCTTTCCAGCAGAAACACGTTCGTATTTCTTTTCCCCTAGGTGTGATTTAGTCTGTCTGAAAGTGGGGTCTGCCAGATAAGAAGGTGGGCTCTATAGTGCAGCACACCTGGTTTGCTTTCCAGCTCTGGCATCTCCCAGATGAACGGACTGGGATGATTTACCTACCAGCCATGAACCTCATCTGTAAAATGGGAGCAGCCACCATAACTCCTCATCAGGTCGTTGTGATAATAAAAGGAGCAAATCTTTGTAAAATTCTGTACCAGTCAGAATTCAGTGCAGGAAATAGAAATCACTATAGATAGTTCAAGCATAAAATGAGTTAATTTGGGTAATAGGTATATACCAATTATTATTATGATAATGTTGAAACACACACATGCACATGCACACACATCAGCTTAAAACAAGAGCATTTATTTAAATAACAGGTCAGGGGACTCCCCTGGTGGTGCAGTGGTTAAGAATCCACCTACCAATGCAGGGGACACGGGTTCGAGCCCTGGTCCAGGAAGATTCTACATGCCATGCAGCAACTAAGCCTGTGCGCCACAACTACTGAGCCTGCGCTCTAGAACCCGTGAGCCACAACTACTGAAGCCCGCACTTCTAGAGCCCATGCTCCGCGACAAGAGAAGCCACTGCAATGAGAAGCCTGTGCACCGCAACAAAGAGTAGCCCCTGCTCGCCACAACTAGAGAAAGCCCGTGTGCAGCAACAAAGACCCAATGCAGCCAAAAATAAATAAATACGTGAATGTTTATTAATAAAAAATAACAGGTCAGCAGATCAGAGATTTGGGCTTGGCTGGGCAGGGCTGGGCAGTTCTTCATGCTATGTTCACTCAATACCTTGCTGTTGGCTGGTACATCTGGGCCAAATGTGTGATTCTCAAGCAGGATAACCTGGGCATTTTCCTGGCAGAGGCAGGGGAGAAAACAGGATACTTCTTGGGTAATATATGCTAGTATCCCATTGATCAAAGCAAGTTTCATGTTCAGCCCACAGACAGGGTTGGGGTAGATAGAATGCCCCACCCAGAGTGGCTGGATCTTAGCCACTCTGGTTTTTTAGAACCTGAGGAGGTTCCCAGGATGCAGGACTTTCAGTAGTAAAATTGGGGCAGTCCTGGACAAACTGGGATGCTTGGAACTCTGTTGGCACCTTATAGGGTAAGAAAATGGATGCATGGAAGGTCTTACAAAAGGGACTATTAACAGTCTTAAAAAAGGACTTAGAAGTTGCCTATCAAATCGTTGGAAAGACTGGAAGAGAGACTATTAGTTTGAAGGTCCTGGTACTGTTTGTGCTGCTATTACCACTTCTGCTGTTATCCCCACCTAAGTGGCAACCAAACACTGGAGCCTGGCATCTGGCTGTCGCACTGTGAGTGCTTGCTTGTTAACTGTCATGGGCACAGGAGGTATCTCTGCCCCACTCCCACCTTCCAGATCTCCCACAGGACAAGTGATGAATAGAGCCTAACTCTAACCCAGAACTCTGACCACAGGGGAATCTGGGAATTATGCTACTGAGCTTCCCAACCACCCAGAAAAGGGGGAAGAAATGGTGTGAGAGGCTGGCTCCAAGCCTCTACCACGAAGGCTTCCACGAACATGTGGCTCATGGGGAATGTTGTCGGCTGTGATAGTGGTGTCAGATTCATTCAGACGGATTCATTGATATGGCCTACTACTAATACCCAGGCTGGTGATCCTCTCTCTAGTTTAGCTAAAATTATAGGCAAACAGGTTACCTCCTAAGGTATCTATTCCTAGAAGGCTACCCTCAAAAGGGCAGAATCATTATAAAGAAAATGGTTTTTGTAGCATTTCAACTTCCAGGGACAATTCGAGAATTTTAAGAAGGCACAAGCCTTTTATCACCTTGTTTTGTTTTAGCTATTATTGGGTTTTCTTCTTTTTTCTACTTTCTCTTCTGAACATTATCTGGGTATTCTCAACCTCTTAAAGCTTTTCTTCAAACTCTGGGTGAAGATTTACAGCAGTAATCATCACTTTAGCCCAGATGACTTCTTTGTAATCACATAGTTACAAAATAAATAAGAAAAGAGAATGAATTCTGAGGGCATCTGAAATGAGCACCACAGTCCCTGGCCTGTATCTGACCTATTTTTAAGAAAAAAAAAAAAAAAAAGAACACCACACTATCTTTTTTTTTTTTTTTTTTTTTTTTTGCGGTACGCGGGCCTCTCACCGCCGCGGCCTCTCCCGCTGCGGAGCACAGGCTCCGGACGCGCAGGCCCAGCAGCCATGGCCCACGGGCCCAGCCGCTCCGCGGCATACGGGATCCCCCCAGACCGGGGCACGAACCCGTATCCCCTGCATCGGCAGGCGGACTCTCAACCACTGCGCCACCAGGGAGGCCCCACACTATCTTAAGAAGGTCATTTGAGGACTTGAGGACACAGGGAAGGGGAAGGGTAAGCTGGGACAAAGTGAGAGGAGAGTGGCATGGACGTATCTACACTACCAAATGTAAAATAGATAGCTAGTGGGAAGCAGCCGCATAGCACAGGGAGATCAGCTCAGTGCTTTGTGACCACCTAGAGGGGTGGGATAAGGAGGGTGGGAGGGAGATGCAAGAGGGAGGGGATATGTGGATATATGTATATGTATAGCTGATTCACTTTGTTATAAACCGGAAACTAACACACCATTGTAAAGCAATTATACTCCAATAAAGATGTAAAAAAAAAAAGAAACAAATAGAGCTGGGACAATTAGATATTCACATGCAAAAGAAGGAAGCTGGACCCATATCTCAAAATATACAAAAATTAACTGAAAATAAATTAAAGATTAAAAAAATGGTCATTTGAGTCTACTGATTTCAAAACACAAATGAGCTGAATTTATGAGGAAAAATTCTGGTTCATTAGAGATAATTTTTCTAAGATACAGTTCCTTAAGGAAAACATACCTTAGTTGTGATTCTAAATCTGTCTCCTGAGAAATCTTGGATGCCTGCTGATCATTTTGAATTCTTTGCCGCCCTTAACTTTCTGGCTACATGTTAGAAATCATTTTAAATGAATTGAATAAAATTCACAAGTGTTATATGCCAGCAAATGATGAACTCACAGGAAATATGACTCAAATCCACTTTTCTTCATTTTTTTTCTAATAATAAATAGAAATGAACAAATGTGGCTTTAATGACATCTTGGAGTGAGAGCTTTTATTGATATATTACCAGCTGGAAGCATGTAATGCTTTGGTGAAATAAACTCCATTCTGCATATTTATAACCAGGTTGAAAAAGGTGTGTTTGTTATTTTGTGTGACACTTCCTAATGATAGTGAAGTTTTATATATGAAGATATACATGCACCATCATAAAAATGAACAATATTTCAGCTTATAAGATCTTTCTTTGATTGAAGATGCTTTTATACTTACTTAGTTTCCAATTACTTTTTTAACCTGTGCTCACAAACTTACAAATACCTTTTCCTCATTCCTGTGAAGCCATGAACATATGCTCCAAACTCTGTCAGTTGAAACAAAATGTGGGGCAACTGTTTAGAGTGACAAGTCCTTCTTTGGACAGCTGAGGTTCTCATCATTAGCTAATTAAGTTTGTATCAGGTCAACCTCTTTGGGTTGCAAAAAATAGAAACTGCTTTGAGAAAAAAAGAAATCCATTGGCACAGAAGTTAAGTGTAGAGGGCTGGTTTCAGACACAGTGGGATGAAGGCACTCAAATGATGTCACCAGAACCTGGTATCCCTTCATCGCTCAGATTTGCTTTCTGATTTGTGTTAGCTTTCTTTTAAAATGGGGTCTCTCTACAAAGTCACAAAATGATAACAGTTCCAACACACACACACACATTCTCTCTCTCGTGCGCGTTCTCTCTCTCCCTCCCACCTCCTACCAGCCGAAGAAAGTCAAGGATCTGTCTACGACTGGCTCAAATTGCTCACACGCACAATCCCGAACCAACTATTGTTACCAACGGTGTATGAGCTATCTACTGTTGTGTAACAAATTATACCCCAAAACTTAGCAGCTTAAAAGAACATGCATTTATTATCTCAAAGTTTCAGTGGGTCAAGGATCCAAGCAAGGCTTGACAAGGTCCTCCAGCCCAGGGTCTCTCAGAGGCTGCAGTCAAGGTGTTGGCCAGGGCTCGAGTAACCTCGAGGTTCAGATGGAGCAGGATCCACTCCCAGAATCACCCATCGGTGCAGGCAGGATTCAGTTCCTTCTGGGCTGTTGGGCTGAGGGCCTTGTTTCTTCATTGGCCATCAGGCAGAGGCTATGCACTGTTTTTTGTTACATCGCCCTCTCCTAAGGGCAGTTCATAATAGGGCAGGTTTCATCAGAACAAGCAAATGTGAAAGAGACAGATGGAATTCACAGTCTTCAATCCTAATCTTGGAAGTAACATCCCATCACTTTTGCTGTATTTTATTCATTAGTAGCAGGTTCTGGGCCAGCTCACACTCAAGGGGAAGGAATTACACAAAGAGTGAATATCAGGAGTTGGGGATCATGGGAGCCATTCCAGAAGCTCCTACCACAAAGGGTAATGAAATTTTCTGATCAGTTTAAATATGAATTTTCCATGTTACAATATAGGCTTTATTAACAATTGTTTTAGTCTGCATAATAATTCATTGAGTGGATACATCAAAGCTTATTTAACTTTAATTTATTAAGCTGAGTTGTTTACAGGTTTTTAAATTTTCTTTGCTATTGCAGATACAACTGTGGTTCATCCTTTAAAAAAAATCATTTGATAATCATATCTAGGAAAAACCAAACTCAAATGCTCACAGGGGCATGGGAATTCTATCCCTAAAGGAATAGTGTCCACTCAGGCCGGCTTCCTGTTAACATGTGGGAACATGAACACAGTATTAACAGAACTCCTGCTTTTTCAAGAAAAATAGGAAATTCATACTTGTATGTGAAGTGTCCTATTGACTCCATTAAAAAGAAAATATACCTAAACAAGTGTGTGGGCCAAACAAAACTAATCTGCGGGCTGAATGTGTTACACTGGCTACCAGTTTGAGATTATGACCTAAGAGTTATACTTCTGAAATCAACCCTAAAGAGAAAAAAAAAACAGGAAATGGCAAAACTGTGGAGACAATAAAAAGATCACTGGTTGCCAGGGGTTAAAAGGAAGGGCGTAATGAATCAGCATAGCACTGAGGAGTTTTAGGGCAGTGAAACTATTCCGTATGATACTCTAATGGTGGATACATGTCGTTATACATTTATCAAAACCCATAGAATGTACAACACCATGAGTGAACCCTGATGCAAACTATGGACTTTGGGTAACGATGATGTGTGTAGGCTCACGGACTGCAGCAAATGTGACTGATAATGGGGTAGGCTATGGGTTTGTGAGGGCAGAGTGTTTATGAGAAATTTCTGTACCTTCCATTCAATTTTGCTATGAACCTTAAACTGCTGTAAAAAATAAAGTCTATTAAAAAAACAGGAAATAAAATTCTTTAAGAATCACAGCTATGTAAAAGAAATAAGTATAAAGTTATACCAATCAGTGTCTATTGGAAAGAAATACATTTACAGACCTTTGAGGGGTGGGGTTATATATTTGTTTTTTCTCTCAGTCTATTTCCCAAATCTTTTTCAATGAGCAAATGGTACAGGCAGTCCTCACTTCGCATAGAAATGTGGGACTATAAAAATGACTATGCAAGCTGAAACTGTGCCAACTGATATTAATAATCAGTGGTAAACATTCCAGTCATACCATGACCTTTAAAAATGTTGATCAAAACATTAAAACTGTCTTACTGTCAGTTCTAAACACACAGGGAAATGAAAAAAATAGTACAACTAAAATTTATTTAGTACACTATATTTTCATCATTAGAAACATTGAGAATTAAAGCATTTATTTCTTTGTGAAAGCTTATCAAGTAGTCTGAATACTACTGTTCTTTTCATTGTATAACTTGCGATACAAAGAGAACATCTTTTCCATGCCTTGGTGAATTTTCAAACTTAATCCTAAGCTTGGATCAGCTTCTAATATTTTGGCATTAGTACTTTCAATGCCGTGAACTATCTCCGAGAGTTCCTAAATGTGAAGATTTTTGCCAGCATCACTTCCTCTGGGACACCTTCAACCTTCTTGTCATGACCATTTTCCTCATTTATTGATAAGTTTGCATCCACTATATTCCTCTGGCTGCACACCTACGGTCTCCCATAGCAGCAGAATCAACATTCCCATGGTCAGCTATTTCTCTGATAATTCCATTTATGTTCATTGAGAATATCGCTTCCAGCATCTCTTTTTCTTCCATTGTTGCACTTATATATTTGTTGACCAATTCCTTCTTTGACTGCTCACTTTTATGAAATGCCATGGGGGTTTATCACCGGGAGACGAGGAGGCAACACAACCACACACTTTGCTGTCTGTGTGTGGACTGAACACAGATGCACAGGGACCAGTCACAGACAGACTGGGGAAGGGACGTGATGGGTCACGGCTAGGCGTGCACATCTGCTGTTCATGTAGTGATTCATGGGCTGAAGAGCCAGCTATGAAGTTTGTATTTTATGCAGTTATTCAGTTAATATACCATGTAATTCAAAATTGAATCATGTTTGGGGAGAACTGGTGTTATTTAACTAAAACATGGTACCTGAAATTAATGTGTAGCAGAACCATGCAAAGCAAGGACTGCTGGTACTTCAATATTGGAAAAATTAACTTTATTATAAAAGAAAACTATCCCATGTTCCCTTTTTTGGTCACAGGCAGACTCAAGGACTAAAGATAGACTACCGAAAAAGATACACTGCTGGTTGAGCTCCATTGATTTATGACCCTGGAGACCTCACAGAACATGTTGTAATGCTATTTTGTTCAGACTCCCTGTGAATAGGTACATCTGGAGACATATATATTTATGGAAAATGATAAATATTTTTTCTCCCCTACCTTATGTCTAAGTAGGTCATGTTGGCAATATTCTGAGTACCTATTACATTTCTCCAATGTATTTTCAAGAGCATGTTAAATGTAGCTGTAGGACGCACACGGGTGGTGACAGTGAACACCTCCCACCTCAAAATCCTGTAAATATGATTGTTCTCTGAGAGTTAGACTGGGAAACTAGAACATCATAGATCAAAGCAGTGAAATGCAAAGTCAACTTAGAAATGTAATTTTGAAAGCAATTTGATGTCCTTAATAGATGCAAAATGGATAAAATTCAACAATTCTTCATGTTTTTTAAAATACGAGGAACTTGGCAAAATAGCAGTATGAAGGAACTTCTTTAACAAGGTAAACACCAATAGCAAACATCATTCTTAATGTTGAAAATTTAGAAGAATTATTATCAAAGCTAGCAATACAACTAAAGCATGCCCCAACACTGTTCTAAACACTGTTCTGAAGGTCCTAGCCAATGCATTCAGAAAAGGCAAGCAAACAGGAGCAATAAGGGTTAGAAAGGAAACGATTATCATCATCATTTGCAGCCAACAGTATCATCAGTAAATAAAACTGATATATGATTACAACTAAGAAAAAAGTGTATCCAAGTTGTTAGACATCAGATGGACATATAAAATGTCCTAGACACTAGAAATAATCAATGAGAAAATTTAAGGAAGTGTCAGTGTGATTCCTAAGTTTGCAAAGCTGGAGATAACCAGATTGAAGGTATTAACACAGATAAGCAACCATGTGGATACTTAGGGGACTAGGTAAGCCATGAATTCAGAGACAATGAGAATCACAGAGGACAGTATCAGTGAAGCCCAAGCAAACTCTATCTTATGACACAGATATCTGATATAACTGTCAAATATGTCATTTCTGTGAAACCAGTTTGTACCTGAAGCCATTACATTTCCTAATCACATATAACTAAATTAGCTGAGGTCACCCCTTTCCTTAAGATTTCAGCAAACTTGTACTGTGCCCTTTGTTTAACAGTCTTTGGAAATCCAATGCTGCCCAACAATTTAAGTTCAACCAATACCAGGCCACAGGCTGAGTCAGAGTTTTTGATCCCATCAGCAAAGAATTCTACCTTTCCAGGAAGGCAGCCTTATACAGGGCCCAAACCCTCTTCTTTCCCTCAAAGTCAAGAACAAGATGCTCATGGATTTCCCGTGAATTACTTGCCACAGTTTCCTTTGAGGGAATTCAACCATCTGAGCTGTATCCCCTTACCCCAGAAAAAAAAAAAAAGCACATTCTTGAAAATATTATACATATTTCCAAGAGGTTCACAGACCTCCTGAATCCTATCCAAGAGACCCCAGATTAACCATCCTTGCTCTGCTATGTGTGATGCATCAACGCTCATCACAGTGGTTCAAAATAAAGAAGCTCATCCCGTCGGCTGCCTGGGTTTATGCCTCAGCTTGATCTTTAACCAGCTGTGTGAGTTTGATTATATTATTTAACTTCTCTGGGCCTCGATGTCATCATTTGTAATGGAATCATAATAGTTCTTACCTCATTAGGTAATTATGACAATCAAATGAGACAAGGCAGGGAAAGCTGTTGGCACAGTGCCTGCCACGTGACAAAAGACCAATGGATGTTAGTTATTATTTTATTATTAACTACCCTTTGGCTGCTTTGTCTTTTATTTTGTTAAAGCTTTTGAAGATAAGTATACTTTAGGATCTATACCGAGTTTTTAAACTTCAGCCATATTGATATTTGGAGCCAGACAACTCTCTGTCGCAGAGGATGTCCTGCACATTGAAGGGTGTTTAGCAGTGTCCCCGGACTCTGCCCACTAGACGCCAGAAACACCTCACAATTGTGACGACCAAATATGTGTCCAAACATTTACACATGTTCCCTTGATGGGCAAAATCACCCCTGACTGAGAATCACTGCTCTATGCTGATTATATGGATACGTTGAGATTTTTTTTTTAATGGCAGAAACAACAGTAATCATACTATTTAAAATGTTACCATTGCTGATGAAAATACAATGAGGCCAAGAAATTTGTACTCAAAATGGAGAAGGGCTCAAAGTGAGGAAGAGGAAGTGACAGTGTGAATGAGGATGGGAATCACAAGGCTCAATACACGTATACGGGTGAAGGTGGTTAATGGGAAACATAGGGGTCATGAAAGATAGAGAGGAAAATAAATTTTGGCAATGGAAGGAATAAATTAGAAACTCTTAAGAGGAAAAAAAGTAGCTTAGCCTGGAGAATACACAACCTCCATAACACCTGGAAGGAGTCAACAGAGACTGAATATGAAAAACAGAAAGGAAATGAGGAAAATTGTTCTATGGATTCCACAAGAGGTCAACACCACTGATTCAGGGTAAGACAGGACAATTTGATATGGAATTAAAGGGTAGAGTCCAGGGTTAAAAAATCCTTGGAACAGGGCTTCCCTGGTGGCGCAGTGGTTGAGAGTCCACCTGCCGATGCAGGGGACGTGGGTTCGTGCCCCGGTCCGGGAAGATCCCACATGCCGCGGAGTGGCTGGGCCCGTGAGCCATGGCCGCTAAGCCTGCGTGTCCGGAGCCTGTGCTCCGCAGCGGGAGAGGCCACAACAGTGAGAGGCCCACATATCACAAAAAAAAAAAAAAAAAAAAAAATCCTTGGAACAGAACCAAGGCTGATGGTGGGCTTAGACCCTGAGTATCAGCCTTTTAAGAGACTAACATGGCATACTCATTCCTGAAACAAATAAAATTTATATCTTGTGTATAGGTAGTCCACATACTGTTGTAAAGTTGTTTTACATTCTGAGAAAATAAGCTTATGGGGGCTCAAAGTCTCTCTGCAAAAAAAGAGCAGCTCAGAGAAGTTTAACATCAGCCCTGATCAAAAGGTGCATCATCTGTGAATGAGACATGTGCTCCTTCCCTTGGGTGGTGGCAGCAGAAACTCAGTTGTCCTTTCAATGTTGATGTTGGTGATATGAATCTACTGAGCTCTTCTGAGCACTTTCCATATGTTGGGTTAAATTTTTCACTTGTCTTAATGCCACTTTATCCCAACAGCAACCTTTTGAGATAGCAGCAATTTTGATCCCGCTTTACAGATGAGGAAGCCAAGGTTTGGAAAGGTTCAACTCTCCAAGGCTGCACAGCTTGTAAGCAAGGATTTAATGCCCAGTGGCCCATCTCCAACACTTGTTCTTGTGGCTCCTGTACTGTACTCTCTTGAGGGCACATAGGGAGGGGTGGGATGCTGAATTCACCTTCACTCAATGTGCTCAAAACTAAGGGCTTAATAGACTAATAATACTTGAATAATGTGGCTCTGCTCTGTCAAGCGTTTATTTTTATCACATTAATATTTCACGTTGCAATTGAATGGTGCCCTAAACATGTTAATTGTGCCTCTGAAGAGAAAAACCCAGCAAGGGGGAAAAGTGCTGTGGTTATCTAGATTATCAGCTCACCCTACAATGATGGAAACCAATCCATAGAATATTTATTGCCTATATGCTGCACTCCACGCCAGGTATTCCCATGTAAATTATTTTACTTACACTGACATTAAAAAAAAATTTCCAAGTTGGCATTATTACCTGCATTGTTCAGAGAGCAAACCAGATTAACCCTGCCATCAAGAGAAGGAGCTACGGCTCAAATCAAGCTCCATCAACTCCAGTCTAAGGTTTTCTCCATCAGATCAAAACAAACACATTAAAACCAAGAATCTTATGCTCTGACATCTTTTCCATGTCTCCAAATTTTTTGCCATGTGTGGCCAATTAGCACAGTTGGCTAGAACATGGTGCTAATGAGGCCAAGGTCAGGGGTTCAATTCCCTCATGGGCTGAAACTTGATGCTTCCTTCCCAGAGTCACAGGCTGTGGACTGCACCACAGCTGGTCCCCTCCCATGAGTGTCATATTGGTCATAAAGGCAGTTGAAAAAGTCTTGCTGAATCACGGTAACTCCATCCACACTGTTGGATCAACTCAGAACACAAGCTGTAGTGACAGTGTGATTATAGACATAAATGAAGACCAACATTGTGATTAGTTGAATAAATTAACAATTTTTGCCTACATTCTATAAGTTTTGACTGCACTCTTTATGGATCGATGGAGCTGTGATTTTATTTATAAAAACTCATCTATATTAAGAGAGATGCTAAAATTTCGAGCTGTTGAATGACATGTGCAGTAATACCTCAATTACTTAAATTCATAAGGAAATGAGTTATTTTGTATATGTAAATCATGTTCAGATAATGGAAGTGTCTCCTTAGTACCAAGACACTTTCACATTAGAAATTCTGATGGAAATCTTTCTAAATGGAATCACATTTTCCTGCCTTCCTAAAGAGGAGATATGGGACATAATTTTTCCTAGATGTTATTTACAAAAAGCACAATTTTAAAAAAGTGATTTTTTTAATTGAAAATAAAGGGATGGGAAGATAAATCAACCAGGAATGTCAATGTTAATACCAGACAAGGTGAAATTTAAGCTTAAAGTAACAGCAGGATAAAAAGGAAGATAATATAATGATATACGATATATTTTCCAAAGAAAATGCAATAATCACAAACCTATGTGCATCAAGTAATATAACAACTTCACTGAGTCCCAGCTTTTCTGACCTTCTAGCTATTCCTTAAACAGGACAAAGTAATTCCTAATTCAGGGCTTTTGTGGCTACAGTCCCCTCTGCCTAGAACTTACTTCCTCTGGGCTTTGCATTCCCACCTTATTCAGTTCTCTGCCCAAATATCACCCACCGAGTGATGGCTAACCACTCTATCTGATTTGTCACCTAAGAGCCTAAGATTTCAAGTTGTTCAATAACTGATCGCCTATATATATGAGGTCTCATTGCTGTAGGAAAAATTGAAGATACATAGAGCCCGGGGATTCCCTGGTGGTCCAGTGGTTAAGACAATGCACTTCCAATGCAGGGGGTGCAGGTTCAATCCCTGCTCAGGGAACTAAGATCCCACATGCCACATGGTATGGCAAAAAAAAAAAAAAAAAAAAGATACATAGAGCCCTGAATCCACCTACCCTAAATTTCATTAGATTCCTAAGATGTGTCTACTAACATCACAGTCCTCTAAGAAACTGTAATCTTTATTACCAGCCAAGACTTTAGACCTAAAACCACACAGAAGGAATAAGCCCATAGCCTCTCCCTTGGCTTTTCTCAATGGCCTTTTCTCAATGGCCAATCCTGAACTTGGCTATTAAGTTCTTACTACCCTAAGCATGAGAAAAGTCACAGAAAAATGAATACAATAAAAAATCATAATTCTTTCTGTATTACTTTCCTGTGACAGTTATAAAAAATTACCACAATCTTGATGGCTTAGGACCACAGAAATCTATGCTCTCACTGTTCTAGAGGCCAAAAGTCTGCAATCAAGGTGTCAGAAGGGTCACAGTCCCTCCAGAGGCCCTAAGTGAGAATCCATTTCTTACCTCTTCCAGCTTCTGGTGGTTGCCGGCAATTCTGTGGCTTGCGGCCACATAACTTCAGTCTCTCCTCCATCTTCACATCACCTTCTTCTGTGTGTGTTTGTGTGTGTGTACGTGCACATGCGTGTCAAATTCCTTCTCTCTCTCTCTTACAAGGACACTTGCGAGAGCCCACAAGTGGATAATCCAGCATTATCTCATCTCAAGATCCTTAACTTAATCATCTCTGCAAAGATCATTTTTTTCCAAATAAGGTAATGTTTACAGGTTCCAGGAATGTGAACCTGGTATCTTTGGGGCCACCATTCAGCCCACCACACTTTCTAACTCCAGATGCAGATGCTGCATCACTCTTCCCCTGAACCCTACTGTGGTCTTCTAGGTTTTGCAAAGGCAGAAAACTCCTTTATAAAAGGTAGGCATCCCCAAGTCCATCCATGCATAATGGCCATGTGGCATTCTGAGCAGGACAAACAGTGGAAGGAAGTCAATAAAACAATGACCCTAAGAGTGTGAGCCCTGAAAGGACAAAACATATTTTTTAAAATGTCTTTTTTCATCATTTGCTCTTCCCACAAAAACTCCAGCCCCAGTGTCTGAGCCACACTGGGGTCTCATCTGATATGAGAGATATGAGAGAACCTCCTCTTCAGGATTGATCTGCAGAGGGAGAGGGCCTAAGATCCACCATTGCAAATCTTCTAATCAAGCCTGGTATCATGTTCAGCTGAACCTAAATGCAGCTTCAGGAACATGCTCCACGCTGTGCTCTCAGGGCCACCCAATCCATCAAAGTTGCCACTAGATGAAATGCTTTTGCCATAACTGTCTTGGAAATAATCTTCTGTGAGTGTCGACATCCCCCATACCATTTATTATTCACTCATTTAGCAGATATTTATAGACCACCAACTAGGTGCAAAATTATGTAAGTGCTAAGGTTACAACGGTAAGCAACACCGGACTCGGTCCCTGCCCTCACGGACTTAACCATCTATAGGGAGGAAAGAGACATTCATTGAAGAGTAGCAAACACCCATGTAAGACTGCAACTGTGACAGTTGCTCTGAATGGATCCTCTGTAGTGAGAATCTGTAAAAAAGGGGATTTGAACCACTCAGGAAGTCAAGAAAGAATTCCTATAGAAGTGATACCTGTGCAGAAACCTGAAGAATAAACAGGAATGCACCACGGAGAGGTGACAGAGGTAGATTATGTGCAAAGATCTTACACCAGGGGAAAGCAGAGAGAGGAGAAGGGAGACAGAAGATAAAGCTGGAGAGAGAAGTGTTTTTAACAGTCTTTGACTGTTTTATAACCTCAAGGGCACTGAGGAGGCTTTGAAGGTTTTGCATGCGGGAGCTGGCAAAACGATTTATGCTCTGCAAAAGCTCTGGACTCTCTCTGGAGGATGGTTTGAAAGGGAGACCAAGAGTGCAACCAATAGATGCCTGGAATCTCTCAGAGTCCAAGAGAACAATGACGGTGACCTGAATTAGAGAAGTGGTACTGATGGTGGAGAAGGAACGAATAAATGGATTTAGGAGACATTTAAAACAAAACATTGACAGCACACCATGGGCGTCAGGGAGAGACAGGCATCAGGGACGAGCCCTAGACTTCCAGGTTTCCTAACAGGTAATCTCCCATTCACTGCAAGAGAACATTGAAAGAACACTAGGTTGGAGGCATAGGGCAGGGGGAGTTGTGCTATGAGATGGACTAGAGACTTACTGAGTCTGAAGATGCTTCTGATATTCTAGGTATCCCAAAGCTGACGCCAATGTGATTTAATGTGAATCTAGCACTCAGAAGAGCTCACAGGAAAGGTCTAGTTTAGACATGTAAATGTGTGAGTCATCTGGGTTTAGGGAGTGATGAAGCTGTAGGCACAGGAGGATCCTGGTTTCGTAGAGCCCAGAGTTTATACAATTTGGGTACTCTAATTAAGAACAATAATACAAGAATATAAAATCGGGTACGGAAGTAAATATTTATGAAATAAGAAACCACAACAAATTACAAATTTTAAAAAGCTTAAAATACCACAAGATCCAGAAAAATAACATAATAGCTTTATTAATTAACTGCCTGCCGCCCCCTATAAAAAATCTCTTTTGCACATTTTAGTCTGTATGCAACTTGATAGCCTTTTTTTATAATAACATAGGTGTTTTCATTAAAAAGTAATGTAGGGACTTCCCTGGTGACACAGTGGTTAAGAATCCACCTGCCCATGCAGGGGACACAGGTTCGAGCCCTGGTCCAGGAAGATCCCACATGCCACGGAGGAACTAAGCCCGTGCGCCACAACTACTGAGCCTGCGCTCTAGAGCCCATGAGCCACAACTACTGAGCCTGAGTGACACAACTAATGGAGCCCGTGCTCCACAACAAGAGAAGCCACCGCAATGAGAGAAGCCCGTGCACTGCAAGGAAGAGTAGGCCCCACTCGCCACAACCAGAGAAAGCCCGCACACAGCAACAAAGACCCAACGCAGCTAAAAATTTATTTTTTAAAAAAGCAATGTAATTTCTCAAACACGGTTAATTGAAATTAGTTTCATATTATTGATCACTGGGATCATAAAATATGTAACTCCATATACAGATGTATTTGCCTTCGTACTACTGCTACAGGTTCATGCCCTACAATTCATGAATTCCAATAAATTTTATTTGACACCACTTTTAAAAAATAATAAAAATGTATGGTACTTTTATAATTGTATACACTGTACTGTCAGAGAAAGGAATTCTATTTTGTCTTGGCATCAGTAAGAAATTAATCCTCTGCTTCAGGTTATTTATACATTTGATGACTGGAAAAATTATCCACGGACTAGCTTCTGGCTCCATAGATTTTTTAAACCTCTTCCACTTCCCACATCAAGTGCTGGGTGCAAGGAAATATTAATATCCCTATAGAGCCTGTAGCCTATTCCTTTGCATCATCATGCTGGGGAGATGGTAAAGTGAGCATTAGGAATATTCTGGAAGCCATTCTTACACCAGTACGATGAGCAGTAACTTAACTATACACATGGTGACCTATAATGCGTATATTCCACTAAACCCAAATTACATGAATTCCCTGGTCTTTCCCTTAGCCATATCCAAAAGCTGCCAGAAGCCACCTACATTTGGACAAAAAAATTGGACAAAAATACACGGCATGTGACTATACTGCCATGGTGCCTCCCAGGTCCTTGGGACAAGGTCTGGTACAAGTGGATGAGAGCCTTAGCTTTATCAGCTTCACAGAAAATTTATCTCCCATTCTAGGTTTGTATGAGATTCCTCCAGAGCAGGGCTTCTCTGCTTTGGAGCTACTGACATTTGGAGCTGTATAATCCTCCAATTGTAGGGAGCTGTCCTGTGCACTGTGGGGTATTTTAGCAGCATTCCTGGCCTCTACTCATGCAATGCCAGTAATACTCCACCCTCACCCCAATCGGGATACCCAAAATGTCTCCAGATATTGCTAGATGTCCCCCTGAAGGGCAACACTGCCCTCTGTTGAAAACCACTGTTCTAAAGAAAGAGTTTAGAGAGAGAACAGTAGGTTTATTTAGTGAATTCTGATTGGGTACCTATTAAGATTAAAGCCCAATGGAAGGTCACTTTGCACAAGGCCACAGTGCAGTTGGGAAGGAAGATAATGAATAATAAATTTCAGTAGAATGCAGTAAGTGCCATAAGGAAGATCTCAAATACACTGTGGGCATCGAAGACAAACCTCTTTCCTACTTCACAAGGCTACTGGGGGATCAATGTGATGAGGATTGTAAAGATGAGATTACTCCGCATCTATTCTGCCAGAGCATTTCTTTACGTCGGCATGACATAAGCTGAACATATAGAGGGAATTACAGCAAATACTTCAATTAGCCATAACAGTCACTATTTACAAATCCTGGCCAAGAAACATTGCAAAAGTGTATTAATCATGATGAGGTGGAGGAATCCATCTCCTTCTCTTTTATTCTGGCAGTTATGTTCCTTACACCATGCCAGCCACACTTGTATCTGAAGCCTACAAACACATAGATTGAGTCACTCCTAGGAGAGGTTGACAATTTTATTCATAGAAGATTTGCCACAAGGCTTTATCCCAGCTAAATGGAGGGGGGAGGAGAAAGCCTAAATCAATAAGAATTTAGCTTGTGAACAGCACTGTATATAAATAAATTAAAAAAACTCACCTGATTTGACACAAATCATTCCTCTAGAACTCTTGAGATAACCCTGGTATTGTTCTTACCCTATTGTGTTTTCCCCTCCAATTAATTATTAAACCTATTGACAACAAAATAAAAGAACTCCAGGGTACACTGAAAATCAGGGTCTATTTCACTCAGGGTGTCATCTCAACTATCAAATGTATTTGTTCACAGAAAGCCTTGGAACAGATGATAAGTCCCTTTGCTGAGCTGTTTGCGTTTCTGTATAATTAGTAATTGGAGAGGGAATGTCACTAATTCCCATTTCTCTGCTTGAAAGTTACTGTGGTGTCCTTTATCAAACTGAACACTATGTAACTGTGCTGGGCAGAAATGAGTTAACCTGTTAGCTCTCCTCTGATTGCACTTAATCACAGGAGCCCCTTAAAAGCATGTTCCTTTCATCTTTTTCTTTACCGTCACTCTTTATTCTGCTGATCTTACGTTAATTTTGTCATTCAGCCCTCTTCAAGAGGGTGCTCTGTGGCCTTCACCTGGATTAGTTAATCAATTATTACAATAATTTCCACCTATATAGTGCTTGATCATTAAGAATTCATTTTGATATTACCAAAAGATAGCTTCACATTGTGGTTTTAAAGCAGTGATTCCTCAAAATTTATTAGAAAAATAACATACACTTGTGCATTGAACCCATGATTCCAGGATAGCGCTGCAAGGGGTGGGGTTACATTTATTTAAAATTTTTTTAAATCAGGAAAATAATAATGCAGGTGTCCCATGGATAGAGCAAAAAATCATTGAAGAGGGTGTGGGGTGACTGATATTTCAGAGATCCTAGAGAAGAGCCAGGGCTTTGGGCTGAAGCAGCCTGGACTGAAATCTGCTCCTGTCCCCCACCAGGGCTCTTAGAATCTTGGACAAGTCACAGGTTCTCATCTCTGAATGGGGTTAATCAGACTCCTAGTGTTGTAGTGAGGATTAAACCAGATAATCTGCGCCTGATATATAACCACACAGGGAGCCTCAGGTCAAGAAAAAAGGTTATTACTTAGCCATGTAATATCACTGTACACACACATATGCACACAAACATATAAACGCACACATGCACACACACTGTCATTGCCAGTTTAACTGAACAAAGAGGCCTATAAAATAACCAAATTCATAGGCTTTTCCCACCCACAAATTGACCAGTTATTAACTGGGAGAAAAAGTCTGAGTCATTTCAGTCAAAGGAGGTTCACGGCGTTAGTCAGTTGGTTAGTAAACTGACTAGTTATTTAGGTAACTGTCTAATTAGTTACTTATTATAAGATTTGTTTCTCTACATCCTCTGGTTCAAAGTCTAAAAATCTCAGCAAGCTTTACATTTTGGGCTGGATAACTCTTTGCTGTAGGGTGTCCTGTGCACTGCAGGGTGTTTAGCAGACCCCCTAGGCCTCAACCCACCCAGTGCCAATAGCACTCCACCCACCCCTAGTCGTGACAACCAAAAATGTCTCCAGAGATTGTCACGTCTCCTGCATGAAGAATCATTACTCTAGTCCTAGCTTCCAAATGGTTTACGTTAACGTTAATACAACTTTCTCCCATATACTACTTACTTTTAAATCTCACTTCTCTGCAACCTCCTATCTCCATTAATTCTGGAGTCTTCATCTAAATTTAAGACCTAAACCAAATATGGAATCTTAAGCCTTGCTAATAAGTTTTTAAAAATACAATTACCAATTATTCTTCATTATAATTGTTACTTTAAAATTACTACCTCGGGGCTTCCCTGGTGGCGCAGTGGTTGAGAGTCTGCCTGCCGATGTAGGGGACACAGGTTTGTGCCCCGGTCCGGGAAGATACCACATGTCGCAGAGAGGCTAGGCCCGTGAGCCATGGCCGCTGAGCCTGCGCGTCTGGAGCCTGTACTCCGCAACGGGAGAGGCCACAGCAGTGAGAGGCCCATGTACCACAAAATAAATAAATAAATAAAATTACTGCCTCGATTTCTAAATTTGGTGGTGGGGGGTGGTGGCAGGTGGGTAGGGAGGTGGATCTTAATTGTGCCAGAAATTGCAGAAGTATAAATTAGTAGCTTATGCTCTAGTTTGGGAAATGAATACCTAGAAGTGTGAAATTTTGGGTAATGGCAGCTAAGTGCAGAACTGAATTCACCAGGAGCGTGCGTGTCTATGTGGTGAGTTCTAGTCCTTTCTCCCCATGGAAGTGCCCAGAGTAGAAAACAGCTTACATTGTGCAGGGTCTGTATGTGGTGGTCAGGGAGGGTTTCCAGTGGTTGGAGAATATTAGGCAGGAAGGGGAAAGGGATGAGCGGAGGGGGGCGGGGTCTCAGAGCAAGAGATAATGACATTTTTACTAATTGGGACATTTTAGGGAAAAGGACTTTTAGGAACCTTTATGTATGGCAAATTCAGTAAATTCAGCTATTACCTTAGCCTCTTCCAGGAAACCTGCAGTAAGGATTTTCATAATTCCTCAAGGTCTGCAGTCATATTTATGTTCTGTTTCATTTGGACTTGATCTACTGATGGTGACCAAGACTTTAAGGCCTCCCTGTTATATCTGGGTTTCACCAGAATCTAGAATTCTCAAGTCCACTACAAAAGTTACCAGCAGTGCATTTACTACTAAGCTAATGGGTTTAGGTTTCAAGACCCATCGCTTGCACAGGCCCATTCTGAGGTCCGTAATTTAATTCTGTGGATGTAATCTAATGTCCTTTTCCAAAAGAAGGACCTCCCAAATGAAAGTCTTGGTTCCCATGAACTTGGGAACATGGTTCCCATCCAGCTCTCCCCTAATGGACACCATGTGCTTTCTGTTCTCTCCTGTCCCTTCAGCATCTCCCACAGTGCCTGGAATATATTAGACACGCAATGATGTTTTCTGAGTGACTTGAGTGACCAACTCGATGAATGAACAAAGGCAACAGTGATATACACAATGCAGAAAAGCATAGGAGGCCATATCGTACTCGAAGGTGTGAATGATGGCCTGCTAATTAGACAGATAGTAAAGGCCACCAGAGTTCAAAAGTGAGAGAGATCACTTCACATGTGATGAAAAGGAGACATTACAAGCCAATCACAGACTCATAGATTTTAAAATAATACTAATTGACTACAGTAGCTGACACATTATTAGACTGACTCAAGAGTTGGACTCTGAGCCTCAAGCCCAGCTCCATTGACAAGGTGAAAATTACCCAGGCACTCTCTCTAAAATGGGGATGAAAACAGTATCTATGGCATAAGACAGTTGTGAGGATTAGAGAGATGTCACCTGCAAAGTGGGGAGTGTGGAGCCCAGCATACAGTAGGTGTTCAGTAAATATTAGCTAATAATATTAATTGGTTTCAATGGGCCAGTCATCATGCTAAATGCTTTTCAGACCTTATGGAGAAACTGCCCATAAGTCATGGGGAAAAGTGACCATTTGTTGAGTACCCCTATCATTCAACAATGTTCAAGGTACTTCCCTATGTTCTCCTCTTAATATTCACTGCACCTCAGTGAGTTAGGTGTTATTCCTATTTTGTGCATGTAAACTGGAATTGAGAGAAGTTCGTTACATGAAAAGAGATTAAATGACAGAGCTGAGATGGACCACAAGCTACCCAATGCCAAAACTGATATTTTGCCCATTGGACCTCTTTGATTCTATCCTACTAGTTAAGAGCTCAGGGGTCAGATGTAAGGGTTGGACCTTGGCAACTTATTTAACCTTTTAAATTTCAGTTTCCTTATCTTCAAAATAGAAATGACAATTGTACCTCCATCATAAAGTGATATTGGGTGGGCCAAAAACTGCCTTTGGTTTTTTAAGTAAAAATAAAAGACACAGTTTTCATTTTCACCAAGAACTTTATTGAACAATGTATTCATCCTTTTGTTCCCCTGCCTTCTGCAGTTTTTCAGGCAAATTCATAATTCCATCTTCCCCAAACTTTCTATCTTTTCAAGCAAAGAACTATTCCAGGTGCCTTTTAGAGTCTTCAAGGGAACTGAAATTTTGTCCATTAAGAGAATTTTGTAGAGACAGAAATAAATGGAAATCTGAAGGTGCAATGTCTGGTGAGTATGGTGGATGAATCAGAACTACCCAGCCAAGCTGTAACAGTTTTTGCCTGGTCATCAAAGAATCACATGGTCTTGCATTATCCTGATGGAAGATTATGCATTTTCTGTTGACTAAGTCTGGATGCTTTTCATCGAATGCTGCTTTCAGTTGGTCTAATTGGGAGCAGTACTTGTTGGAATTAATCGTTTGGTTTTCCGGAAGGAGCTCATAGTAGAGGACTCCCTTCCAATACCACCATACACACAACATCACCTTCTTTGGATGAAGACCAGCCTTTGGTGTGGTTGGTGATGGTTCATTTTGTTTGCCCCTCAATCTCTTCCATTCCACACTATTGTACAGTATCCACTTTTCATCGCCCGTCACAATTTGTTTAAAAAATGGAACGTTTTCATTAAATTTCAGTAGAGAATCACATGCGGAAATATGGTCAAGAAGTTTTTTTTGCTTAACTTATGTGGAACCCAAACATCAAAGCAATTCACATAACCAAGCTGGTGCAAATGATTTTCAGCGCTTGATTTAGATATTTTGAGTATTGTTGGCTATCTCCTGTGTGGTATAAAGTTGACTGTTCTCAATTATTGTTTTGATTTGATAGCTATCAACTTCAACTGGTCTACCTGACTGTGGAGCATCATGCAGTGAGAAATCTCCAGCACAAAACTTCGCAAACCACTTTTAACACATTCGAACAGTCACAGCACCTTCTCCGTACACTGCACAAATCTTTTGTGCGTTTCAGTTGCGTTTTTACCTTTCTTGAAATAATAAAGCATAATATGCCGAAAACGTTGCTTTTTTTCTTCCATCTTCAACATTAAAATTCAAAATACAAAAATTCACCAATTTTGATAAGTCTTTTTTTAAATGCACACTGATATGACAGCTGTCACATACAATCTAACAAAATTGTTTCAAATGAAGTTAAAGACAACTAAGTGCTACTAGAGCCATCTTACAGAAAAAAACGGATGAACCTTTTGGCCCAGCCTATAGAAAGGAGTAAGTGGCATAATGCATGTGAATGACCCAACTCAGTGCCTAGTATGTGGCAAATGTTCAAAACTTCTTAGTGTTACTGTTGTCCAAAATTTTGAAAAAAGTAGAAAATGCCGTATTTACCCACTTTCGAATGCCAATTTTGTGCATGGGATGCCCTGAGGAACTTTTAAATTTCAGATTCAAATTATGCTCTTGCAATTAATTGGAAAAGTCTGGCTCCTTTACACATAACTGTTGACCATAGCTGATTCACCAAGACCAACACTCTGGTGGGGAAATTGGGGGAAAAAAAAATGTATGAGGCTCAGGATCAGAAGAGCAGTGAATCCCATGAAGTTTGGAAGTAGATGCCCTGATTCCTATACCACAGGGCCACATGACCCAAGGTATTTGAGGACTAAATTATGGTCTTGACATAGGTGGCCTGTGTCATGTTGAAACATACAGCTTCCTGGAATAGCAAGAGTGACCTCTAGAAAGATGGCAGCCAAATCTTTAGTTCTGAAAGTCACTAATCTTTACATGAAATTCCTAGTCAGTGGCAGGAGGAATATTAGTATTATTTAATTTCATTCAAATTACACTACAAAAAACAATTAAGGTGAATAATTATGAAAGTAAGGTCAACTCAATTTTCTGTAATAATGTTTTTTGTTGCCAGGCTCATTATTGCTAACTCCTTTCATAATCTTTGCCATCTAACCTCATTTGTTTCATTTATAAGTGGCAAGAAATGTACATCATCAAACAGCAATGAAATCAAGACAGCAGCAAGTCACTTGGGTGATGTCTGGAGAAAGAAATTATTGTCTCTAGTTAACCTTTTAGGGAGAAACTCATCTGCATAGTCCCAATGCAGGTGTTATATTTGTCAAAGTGAAGTTTTTCCTCTTTCCATTTTTCAGTCAGACCTCCTGGCTTGAGGGGGTAGAGGCTTGCCAAAAGTTTAAGTTTTATCCTGCTGTTTAGAACACTTATAAACCAAATGAAAAAGCACTCAAGTAGGTTTTAAATGGGCTTTTGGTAGAACCCAAAACACACACACACGACACATACACACACACATATTAATTTTTTAAATATTCCAAATAGGGCCTCCCTGGTGGCGCAGTGGTTGAGAGTCCGCCTGCCGATGCAGGGGATACGGGTTCGTGCCCCGGTCTGGGAGGATCCCATATGCCGCGGAGCGGCTGGGCCCGTGAGCCATGGCTGCTGAGCCTGCGCATCCGGAGCCTGTGCTCCGCAACGGGAGAGGCCACAACAGTGAGAGGCCCGCATACCACAAAAAAAAAAAAAAAAAAAAAAAAAAAAAAAAAAAAAAATATTCCAAATCATCTTGCTTATACTGTTTTTTAAAAAAGATCTTTCATCATCATTACCAAGACACTTATACTTGAGACCCTCAGGATTTAATTTGCCCCCATTATATATTTTGAACCTGTACTTCACTGGTTTATGAAGAATCTCAAAAATTTTACTAACAATGGCCTGACCTACTTTTAAACACCTCATGTCTTAGACAAAGCTATTCCACTGCTAGAAATTTACTCTAAAATGAGGTGGGCAAACTTTTAAGTGATCACCATCCCTGCCATACTGGATTTTAAATACTTTGAATATCACCCTTTTTGCTGATCACTAAAGAAATATTCAAGAACAAACAAACATATGTCCTATGGTCTTGGGCCCTATAACATATTAATTTAATAAACATGCAAACAGATAAGGGTATGATTAACAAATATGATAAGTGCATTCAAAGCAATGGACAGTGTCTTGGTCTGCTTGGTCTGCTATAACAAAATAACATAGACTGGGTGGCTTAAACAACAGACATTTATTTCTCACAGTTCTGGAGTCCAAGATCAGGGTGCCAGCATGGCCAGGTCCTGGTGAAAACCTTCTTCCTGGATTGCAGATGGCCCCCTTCTTGGTATGTCCAAACGTGGTGGATAAAGAGAGGGCTATGGTCTCTTCCTTTTCTTATAAAGGCACTAATCTTACCATAAAGCCTCTACCCTCATGATATCATCTGAACTTAATCATCCCCAAAGGCCCCACATCCAAAGATCATCACTTTAGGGATTAAGGCTTCATATGCACTTCCAGGACACACACATTCAGTTCACAGCAGACAGGATGGAGGAATAAGGAAAAACAGAGGACTGTAGGGGCTAGTGAGAACCCCATCCATAGTCCCTTGGCCCACCCATCATGCAGCCTGGTGGGCAGTTCCGTCACACACCAAGGGCTTCCTACCTTAGCAACTGCCTCTCTCTCTACTGTATGGATCTCCCTGATGCAGAATCATTCTCAGCCCATGAACGCAAAGGCAGAAGTGCCAAATAATTAACATCACCAGGGGTGACACTCAAGCAATGAGATATAAGAATTGATGGATAACCATCTCAGCCTCCTTTCCCATTACTGGGCAGCTCTGTAGAGGGTCTTACACAGTCTCCTAGAGACTCCCCAGCAGGATTGAGTTCCAGTTGTCTACAGTAGTTAATGTCTCATTACTATCACCTTTCCCTACTCCTTTGATTCCTGGGGTCACCTCCCAAATAAACTACCCAGGTCTGACTTTGGAGAACCTATGTTAAGATCAGGACCTACTGTGAGAAGGTAAAAATTTAACCTGGTCCATGAAGGAACATAAACAGGCCCTCCCTGTGAGCCTCTAGGAGAAAAAGTATTTCATGGAAGAGGAAGCAAACGCTTGGAAGGAAGAAGCAGCTTTTACGTCAGAACATCTAAAAGGAGGCAATATGGCAGAATCACAGTGAGCAGGGTGAGACCGAGCTGAGACCCAGGCAGCGACCAGACTAAGCAGAAACTGTTAAGCCATAGGAAGAAGTTAGGGCTGTGTTCTAAATGCACCTCCAAATGAAGAAACTGAAGATTAGAGAGGTTACCATGCAAAATTGTATGTCTAGTAAATTAAACGGCTAGTAAACACTTGAGCAAGAATCTAAAAACAGGGCAATTTGAATATGGATCCCATATTTTTAACCACTCTACTACCAGAGCTGATGCTAAAATAGCTTAAACCTGTATTTCCCTCCTGATTTACATCAGACTAGCTACCCTTTGCCTTTTCATGCCTTCCTGACAACATTCTCTGCTTAGTCCCACTACCCATATGACAGATCATGAACTCCGTTTCTCATATCAGCTGAAAGAGCAGTGCACCTGCATTCCTAGCCAATTTCTGGCACATCTTTTTGCAACATCAAGATATATGGCCTCCGTAAATTTTCAGAGACATACTAACGTTCACCTCCATAATGCCTTAATTGTACAGAAACCATTAGACAAGAGTGTTAAGGTAACAAAGAGACCCATGCAAATGGTTAAGAAAGAGGGTGAGATGCCTAAATTAAGAGGGGTGAAGGGTCCAGGACAGTCTTTCATGGGGGAAAAGATTCATGGAGATCCGCTGTCTTAACAAGAATGGACTGCCTCATAAATTATCTCAATATGATGGCAGTAAGTCAAGGGGAACTTTTTTAAAGTAGGAATTTGCAAAAGGTTAAGTTAAAATGAAGGCTGAACATTTATTTTTGTCCTCCTGCTTAGCAGGACTTCTGCTAATGTTTGTGTACAGCAGTGATAACGGCAGGATACTTCAAAGCCTTTTCAGGGAAAATCATATCATTGGTGAGAAAGGATCTGATTTTGTAAAAAGCTTACATTGTAAGTGATATGGAAAATAAAGAGGAAAGATTGCATGCACTAAGTGCTTTATTTTTGTTAGTGCTGGTGGGGTTCCACAGGTCCTCATTGCTCCTGTAATTGGGGTTTTCTAAGTGGGAACAGAGAAGTATGTGTTTTCTTTTGTCTGTGAAGATGGCAGTCCTGACCCGCCAGTGGAGGACTGTGAACTTTAAATTTTGTTTCCAGAAGAAAAGAGATATTTTCTCCAAGGACGCCTGATTATCTTGGCAGTGTCATAGCATTTGATTAGGGACGGACCACTCTGAGTGCAACATGTTGAGTTTGCCCTCATGTTTTTCTTGGTCCATTCCCCTTAGGTATCTAGATTAAATTTATAGAGAGGAAGAAGTTGAGTAAACTGAAAAAAATAACAACTTCTACCCCAGTAGTCTAGAAGCATCACATGAGCAGAGGGCATAAATCCTAATCATTTCTTATCTTAAATGCCTGGTCCGGGACACATTGCAATAGGAGTTGCATTCACTAAAAGCAACATAAACCCCACTGTTATTTGAAATAAGGAAAACAATGTTCTTATATAGCTAGAAATCTAGAGGTGTGGTTACTTCTGGATTCATTAATTTCCTCAACAACATCATCCAAGAACCCATGCCATTTTGACATTTCTTTCATGTGGGCTAGCTTCCTTTGAGGTTTGAAGGTCTACAGGTTAGCTTCCTTTGAGGTCTGAAGATGTCTCCTAATTGCATTTCTTTTTAAGAGCAAGAACAGCTTTTCTAGAAGTTTCCCAGAGACTTCAGTCCATATTTCATTGCCCAAAATGTTGCTTATGCTTATGCCTGAAACAAATGCACCACTTAAGGAATGGGATGAACATAATTGGCGTAGACAGTCAAGACCTGCCCCTGGGTTTGGAGATGGAGCAACCTCCTCTCAAACACATGGCCACTTAAAGGGGGTGGATAGTTGGACAAAGTCCACAACTCCATTAGGAAGAAGGAATGGAAGGTAGAGAGTAGACATTGGCAATCAACAATCTCTGCTAAAATGAAACATTTCAGTAACTACCTATTAAAAAAACATTGAATGAATAAATGAGTCTTTCTTATGTCATCCATTATTTTCTTGTTTGGGAGTGTTGATTTTACTTGTTTCAAGTTCCAGGTCTTTTTGTCTTTCCAGCAGTTATTCCCCCTTCTTCTCATAACAGCATCCCCATTTCCCCTTAAAGTTCCCATAGGCTCCATCATCAGTCCATATGGTTGGATTGGTGCTAAACTCTACCCAGATGCATAGAGACACATGTATCAAATCTGTCCCATCAGTATTTTCCATCCCTCTTGTCATACCAATTGATTCACATGAAAAATTGAACCACTGAGAGTTAATTCAAAGGAACTATGGGAAAGGTGAATGTCTCTTCCCACTAGCATTAGTAGGTGTTTAGAGCTTTCATAATGTAATCCTGGGCAGTACTTGTTTGTACTGGGGAGGTGGGGGAGATGTAAGAGAGTGAATGCAACACAGAGGAAAGGAAAACCAGGAAATGGGGAGAAACTAAATCTTCAGTTACAGTTTAGACTCTGGATCTAGGCATGTGTGGATGACCTAAGTAAGTATTTATTTCTGAAATTTTGGGTCAAATAACCCAGAGTAATTCTTGTTTTCCCTTGAAGTCAGTTTGAATTTCTGTCACTTGCAGCCAAAAGATTTGTATTAATACATTTCTTTATTCCTACTATGTTGTGAGTTTCCTAAGAACTGAGGCTCAGGCATATTCATCTTGTAATTTCCATGGTCCCAGTACATGGCAGAGGGTTTCCCAATGTTTTTATCATGAGAGCTCCTTTTTAACATAAAAAATATTAACAGCCCTTCATACAACAGTGGTTTGGCTTTTAAATATCTGTTGAGTGAGAAAATATATAATAACAAAAAGCTACTCTAAAACTAGGGATACTTTTATTAAACAAATTTGTATTTTATGACTTATGAAGGCTTCTACCTACATTTGATAACAGTCATATATATTGTGCAAACAAACTACCTATGTAGCCTAAGGCACATTTTGGTCCACACATGGACTTGTGTTCTATGAATTTAATAACTGCACAAGGGGTTCCATAAACCACAAAACACTACTATGAGCCTTCCATATCATCAGAAGTATTAGGATAGGCATGGATAAAAAGAAATAATGCTTATACTCTAAAAAAAAAAAATGATCCATGACTCAACCATTCTTTCAAGGATGCTGAATGCATATTCTCAAGCATCCCTTTTGAGAAGGAAAGAAGTAATACAAGATATTGGTTAAGAGCTAGAGGATGCAGGACTAGCAGAATCACTCAATAGAACGTTTGTTAAGGTTTATTAATGAGAAGTCAATTCAAATGGCAAGACTATAGATGCTGAGGGCAGGGCCTTTGTAAACTAATGCTATAACCCTTTTCAAAATAATTTCTACTATTCTTTCTGAGAAAATGCCACATAATAATACAAATATCCCAGAGTAGCAAGACCTCCCTAAGATATAGAAACTAGAGATAAGGTTCCAGAACATTCACTTCATAAAAATCATCCATCAGCTCCCCGTTTTCTAATTCTTCAGAGTTTATTTGTGGTGGGCACTCTGTGGCCTACCCACCCGACCACCGCCACCACGACCATTCCCTGTCAGTCTCACTGCAGAGCAGCTATGCAATGTGGATCCAGGGCAATTGTCTTACTGGTCCCACCCCCCTTGTCACATGATTGGCTCTAGGTTGCTCCTATCAGAGTGAAGCCCAGGACATTTGTTCTGAGAAGTGACTCTCTCTCCCTCACTGGATGTGAACGAGAAAACAGGCAGTTCCAGTTTCTAAGGGCAGCCTTGAAGAAATCCAGGCTCAGGATAAAGTCAAGCCAGGTAGGAGGGCAGGACGTATATAATCTCAAAGAAATAAAACTGGAGTTCTGAATTAGCTCGGCTTGAAGACTGTACTACTGCTACATTATTTTCACTATGTGGCTCAATAAATCCCCTTCTTGTTTAAGCCAGGAGTCAGCAAACTACAGCCAGTGGGTCAAAGTCAGGCCACCTACAAATTTCTGCACAGGCTCTGAGCTGAGAATGATTTTTAAAAGTGAACAACTGAAATCAGTTTGATGACAGTGAACACTAACTTTGAATCCCAATTATGGAAAATGTTATCCCCCTCAAAATAAGAATTCTATTTTTCTCATTAGTAGACCTGAATTACAAAACCTTAAACTCAATTATTATTATTGTATTTTCAATTTCTTCAATAAAAAATTTTGTGGAAATTTGTTTTCTCTCTTGTTACATAAGCGCCCACACAATATCCTCTATTTTGCCTCTTGGCCCATGAAGCCTAAAATATTTATTCTCTGGCCCTTTATAGAAACAGTGTGCTAAGTGTGTTAAGCAATTACATTTTGGTTTTCTACAGCGTGCAAATAAAGACGTGTTAAGTGGCACACTGTTTTAAGGGCAGAAATGAAATAAGACTATTTTAGCTTCTAAAGTTTTCTGTTATATGAAAACTCAACCAAACCACCAAATCAACTGGCTGAAAGGGCCTCCACTCCAGCCCCTCCCAGCTCCACTCACCCCTCAACAAGTAAACATGGTCCTCTTAGATTTTTTTTCTATCCTTTGAATCTTTGCTCATGTGCTTTCCTGTCATCTCACACAATCCTATTACAAAAAATAAACAAAAACTTAATATGGGATGATTAATGCCTTGTGAAACAATTATCTTGTTGCTCTTACTCCTTTTCTGTATCTCAGCATACCCAGTAATAGAGAGATATTCATGACATATTTTTCTTGAAATTAACTGAAACTAGGAGATTGTATTTTCTTGGCAGATAGCACTTTTTCTCAGAGAAAAGCATTAAGAGTCAGAAGGTATGGGTGTGAATCTGTACAGCACTGATCCCCCTTCTTCTGATTCAAGGGCAGGAGTTTTCCTTGGAGAACCATCGCCACCCACTTTCACTCCTTGTGACTGGGTGCAGCTTCCCTCCTGGCCTTGGGATCCAAGTCTAGCCATACAGCTCTCTGGGCCCAGTGATTCGTTCAAAGATGGGCACATGACTGAGTCAGAGCCAATCAGATCTAGTCTCAGGACTTTCCCAGCATTATCTAGAGGGAGATGCTCTCTTTTTCCACTGGGCTTAAACCTGAGATAATGTAACTATTGGAAGATCACCTGCCTGAGAAAAAAGTCAATGCAGAGGAAAGCAGAGCAGAGAGATGGAAAGAAAGAAATCAAGTGTTGGTAACTTCATTTAAAGAAATAGATTCAATGGTGCCTGAAGCTAGAGCTGTTAGCATGGACTATCAATTACATGAGCCAATAAATTCTTTTCCTGCTTGAGCCAGTTTAAGTTGGGACTTCTGTCACTTCCAATGGAAATATACAACCAGTATCTAATGTGGTGTCTGTCTTGGGTTGGGTTCTCCCAAAAGCAAGCCCTAAGACAGAGATGTAATACAAGTGACTTATTTGGGATGTGCACCCAGGAAGCACTGGTAGTGGGGCAAGGACTTAAGACAAGGACAGGGAGGCAGCTGTAACAGTGTATTATCTAGCGTGCTAACGCTGAGGACGACTGGGGATCAATCCTGCTGGGGAACTGTAAGACAGGGTAGAGCAGCGCCTCAGATTTATTCTCTCTCACTGCTCCAGGAGCAAGGAAGCTGGAGTATTTATCCTCCAACTCACATCCATCATTGGCTGAGAAGCTGTTTTTAGGGGCATTAATGCCCCACCATTTCCAGAGGGCCTCTTGCATGAGAAGGCTCCTGGGGGAGAGCTGCACAGGTGTGTGGGAGAACTCTGGGGCAGGGGCTACAAGGCTGACTGCTGAGGGGAAACGAGCAAGGTGCTCATCAAATCAGCTTCTCCATGTCCCATACCATGCCACGGTAATTAGAGATATTTGGGGGACTATTAATGTAGTGCAGGAGTTCCTCCTCCTGTCATCATTTAACTTTTGTCATAAAAATTCTGTGCAACCTCGAAACTCAGTGACTTTGGAAACAAAGATATATTTTCCCAGGCTTCTGTAGGCTGACTGGGTGGCTGTAATCATGCTACAGGTCCTTGGAGCAACTGGCGGGAGGGGCCCATGTGTGAATTCCAGGGTGAAAGGGCAGCAGCTACCCCCAAGGAAGCTCTCCTCAGAGAAAGAGGAGAAAACACAAGGAAGCCCAGCTTTTCAAACTCAAGCAGGCAGCATCTGCTCACATCCCATTGGCCACAAACAAGCCACATGACCAGTTTCATGGCCAATGAAAGGGAAAGTACATTCTGTCTGGGTGGGAGGGCCCAGATATGAGAAAGGCGCGCAGAGCGGAAAGCAGTAAGTCAATCAACCATATCCCTCAAACTTAAGCTCACTGAAAGCAAGGACCTGTCTGCTATTTTTTTACTGCTTTATTTCCAGGCACAGGGTAGGCACACAGTAGGCACTTCACACAGATATGCTTACATTCTGAATTCCAAAAAATATACTTCAGATGAACTTCTGTTACCCAATCCATTTCGTCATCAGGAGCTGCTTGTAATGCGAGAATGCATGAAACATATCCCCCAGAAAGGTAATGGCACATGCGCTAGATTCTAAATCAGCCCTCAACAAGCTACTATAGTAGTATCGTCAATGGATTATAAAAACAATGGCTTTGAAGAATGCCTTTGCCTTGCCAGAATTATGATTTGTTATTCGTCTTGTGGATTTCTAAACAGAACCTTGTACTTAGTATTCAAATTAATGACTCCAATGTATTTGCCTGGATTTTAAAAAGAACCACTTTGCACAATGCATGTAATAGTTACATTTCTATGATAAACTTACTTGGTAAAAGCTTTCACGATTTTATCATTTAGACAAGTAGGTATCATTAAATCAAACTCGAAAGCCAGAATGGTGGGGGAGTGAGGCTTGCAGACCAGGCAGTGAGGCCAGCCTTCAGTTCAGGGAGGACAGTGGCAGGAAAAACACAAGAGGGAAAGACTAAACCACTGCAGAGGGGGTGAGAGTGTTCCAGGAAGTCACCTCCAGCAACCCGCTATCTTGCAGCTTTCTGATCTGATTCATTAAAAACTCATCTAGGGCTTCCCTGGTGGCACAGTGGTTGAGAGTCCGCCTGCCGATGCAGGGGACGCGGGTTCGTGCCCCAGTCTGGGAAGATCCCACATGCCGCGGAGCAGCTGGGCCCGTGAGCCATGGCCGCTGAGCCTGCGCGTCTGGAGCCTGTGCTCCGCAACGGGAGAGGCCACAACAGTGAGAGGCCCATGTACCGCAAAAAAAAAAAAAAAAACACACACGTGTCATTCATCCTAAATGCCAGTCCACAGACAGGCCTATGATGGTCTCTGAAAATGTTTTCATGGGTCCATCAAAGAATGAGAAAAATACTGCGTTATGGGTTGTAAAGTCCCCCCCGGGCCTCGCCCCCCAACAAAAAAAAAGGTGTATGTTGAAGTCCTAACCACTGGTATCTATGAATGGGACCTTATTCAGAAACGAGATCCTTGCAGATGTAACCAAGTTAAGATGACGTCATTAGGATGGGCCCTAATCCGAGATGGTGTCATAAGAAGAGGAAAAAGCCACCTGAAGATAGAGACAGGAAGAGAAACACCACATGAGGCTGAGGCAGAGGCTGGAGTGATGCAGCTGTAAGCCAAGGATCAATGGAAGCGGCAAGGAAGGATTCTATCCAGAGCTTCAGAAGGAGTATGGCCCTGTTACCTTGATTTCACACTCTGGGCTCCAGAACGATAAGACAATAAATTTCTACTGTTTTAAGCCATCCAGTTTGTGGTACTTTGTTATGACAAACATGGGAAAATAATACACTTGATAACAATGAGTCTTTAATTAAGCAAAATTTAAAAGTGGCCCTGTTTAAATGTTTATTTTATTTTCTCATCCTTATGTTAATAACAAGTGTGGAGACAGGCGGTTCGGGGCTGATCGGTCAGCTCCCTCTGCTCCCCCATCACTACCCTGATATTTGTCCTTGACTGCACCTCCTCCAGGCCTTGAGTTTACAAAATAGGGAAGAAAAGTGGGGAGGGGCCGAGTGCAAAAGGCACTTGCCATCACCCCTTTATAAACTTTCTATATTTTAAAATAGTTTAGATTTACAGTAAAATTGAAACATTACAGAAAATTCCCATATACCCTGCATCCAGTTTTCCCTTATTAACATCTTACATGTTGCATTTGTTATGTTACATTTGTTATAATTAATGAACCAATATTGATACATTATTATAAACTAAAGTCTACACTTAATTCAAATTTCCTTATTTTTTACCTAATGCACTCTTTGTGTTCCAGAATCCTGTCTAAGATACCATATTATCGTTAGTTATAATGTCTCCTTAGGATCTTCTTGGCTGTGACAGCGTCCCAGACCTTCCTTGTTATTGATGACTTGGACAATATGCATGAATGCTGGTCAACTGTTTTGTAGGGTGCCTCTCTATTTTTTTTGATATAACATTCACATAACATAAAATTAACCATTTTAAAGTGTACAATTTAGGGGCATTTAGTACATTCACAGAATTATGCAACCATCACTTCTATCTATTCTGAAACATTTTCATCATCCTCAAAGGAAACCCAGTACCCATTAGCAAGTCACTCCCCATTCCTCCCTCTCCCAGGCCCTGGTAACCACTAATCTACTCTCTTTCTCTATGGATTTGCCTATTCTGGGTATTTCATATCAATAGAATCACATAATATGTGACTCTGTATGTTAGCATAATTTCAAGGTTCAACCATAATGTAGCATGTATCAGTCCTTCATTCTTTGTATGGCTGAAAGATATGCCATTGCATGTATATCACGCATTTTGTTTATTCATTCATCTGTCAATAGACATTTGGGTGTTTTCTGCCTTTTGGTTATTGTGAATAATGCTGGAATGAACGTTTGCAAACAAGTATTCGTTTGAAGACCTGTGTCCAACTTTTTTGTATATACCCAGGAGTGGAATTGCTGGGTCATATGGTAATTCTATTTTCAACATTTTGAAGACCTGCCAAACTGTTTTTTCATAGCAGCTGTACCACTTTACAGAATTTTTTAAATTAATAGGCTTTATTTTTTAGGCCAGTTTTAGGTTGACAGAAAGACTGATTGGCGAATATGGAGAATTCTCTCATTCCTCTCTCCCCGTGCATACAGTTCCCTACTATTTACATCTTGTATTAGGATGGTGCATTTGCGGAATGGATTTTTTTCCCTCACATTCTTGCCAGAATTTTGTTTTTTCAGAATGGCTTTTTAAATGAAATATTTTTCCTACTTTTTCACTATGGTAAAAAGACTTCTAAATGAAATTATAGTGATGTTGGATGGTAGGGATGTGTGAGTGTATGTGTCTGGTTTGTGTGTGTGTGTTTAAGGATCTTACATGACAGTCCAAGTTAGTACATACACAGTTTTTGTTCTAATAGTGTATGAAATAATAATAATTTAAAAATCAAGGAATCACTGGCAAAAATAAAATGTGCAAGCCCAAGCTTGACACAGAGTACACAATAAATGCTGATGCTGGGTTCCATGGAGATCCAGGCATGGTTAGAGCAGAGTGGTCTGCACTTTTATCTGCCAAGTTTCTGTGAACTCTGGGACAGACAGGAAACTGCACATCCTCCAGCCCTTCCCCCGTTATATTCTGAGGTCACCAGCACGTGCTGGTGCTCATGCCAAATCTCCAGCATTCCTCACTCTAGTCACTTTCTCCTGCACAGGACACGTGCTCAAGTCAAAGGCAACATGGAATTTTGAGATTTAGCAGCCCTAAGTCTGGTGAATTTACGGGAAAGTCAATCAAGGCTTATCTTACTTGTGGGGATGGAGAAAGCCCCATATTTTAAAATATGCTGTCTCCACCTCACCAAAATGTTTAGAGGATTTAAGAAATGGATGCCGAAAGAGAACTGGGATGAACTCTTGGAATTTGTTTGCACTTTTCATAGAGGGATGAAAGTGCTTAATGCTGGTACAAGTACATTAACATTTTTCACTGTAACTCCTATCACACATTTTTCTAATCTGAATCCTTTAGTGCTACAGGTTCATTTAGACATTTTTCCTACTTCTTAAAGTTCAGGAATGAGAATAATAGTCCAACCAATTCTTCTCCACTGTTCTTCGGAAGCATAAACTTTTGTGTTCCAATAACTACTTTTTACACTATAAGCTTAGTCCTTCAACAAATTAATCCCTGCATATTGTTAGACAGTGAAAACAGAAAAGTATATTTAAGTGGCATCTGGTTAGATTTATTCTCTCTTGAAAAGACCCCTCTCCACAACCCAAACCATTTCCTTATTAATTTTTAACTCTGTTTATTATTTCTGATTTGGTATATTCCCCAGGAAAACTCAGCTAGTCATTTTGAAAATATCTTTCAATCATTTAGTTTTGTTTATAAAGCCTAAATTTCCAAAAAGGTTGAACTTTTTTTTCCCCCCAGATAAAGCCAGTGGAAATTTAAGAAGCTGAAAGTACAGGAACAAACTTTCACACTTTCGTTTTAGCATCCTCTCCTAAAGTTTTATTTCCTACCACATAGAGTCATTGTTTTAAAATTTCAGACAAGCTAGAATCAGCTAGGATAGGTTATTTCTCACTTTTCATTTAAATGTTCTAGTTGCTAATTTTCTCCTTTTTCTCTTCTGTTGAACACACATGTACCACTTCTGATGAACATACACACCTATACAGAAGTAAATGATTATTCATGTACACCTACATGCAATAGTACACACATCAGCTCAACTATTCTTTTTTTGGTTTGATAGGGATCTTTTTGTTCTACTTATTCATGACTCTTTTTAAAATGTGCTAAACTACCTTTTAGTTACCTTGAAATCCACTGCTCTGGGTGTTTGAGTGCAGAAGAGAGAAAATTAAAATAATCAATGAAAGTAGTTTGCGACCGGGCCAATGTCATCAGCATTTAATTTACTCCTTCCCTCAAGCGACTGGAGTTAGCTTCACTCTTTCCAGTACTAGTTAGGCATAATGAAATTATCTTCATACCCCTTGCTACTGGAAGCTGGAATGGCTTAGCCATAGAAGGATCTTTACTTGTCCACTTCATTCAAAAGAGAAAAAAAAGAAAAAAAAGAAAGAATAGCTTGACTCTTAATTGATCATATTTTCTTAAACAACAAATACCTAATTTTGAAAATGTTTCTTTCCTTTCCTTACACCTGGTTCCAAATCATAAAAATGGAACCAAAGCTAAAAGCAGTCCATCTATATCCCCAGGCAGGCACCATGCCCATGTGCACTCACACAACAGATTCCAACTACAAGCACCTGGGACTCCTTGTAAAAGGGTTTTTGAAGGCAGCCAGAGCCTATTAGCCTCTCACATGGGGTGGGGCTGGACATGCTGGGGAGTTAAAACCTCTTGAGAGCAGCTCTCAAACAATAACTGAAGGGATGTGGTGGATAAATACCCCAGTTCCATTGCCCCTCTGTTGGAATAACTCTGCAGAACTCTGTTCCACACTATCTCTATGTTGTCCAATGGGGCTGAGCCCCAGTAGCCCACAATCGTGACTTGTTAGATAATTCACCCTTTATTTGTGTCTGCCTTTTCCTATCTCATCTCGCTACTCTCCTACCAGTGCTTCTTGAGATAACCTTGCCTGCAAACTCCTTGCACTCAAATTTTTGTCTTAGCAGCTGCAGTTTTCAAAAGTGTCCTCAGTTTAAATATAAAGATCATGTTCAGATTCTAGTAGAAGGAATGGTTCTGATAAAGAGAAAGATCACTTCATTGTCATCAGCATGTTGGAGCTGCTGTGATTATGGAGATTATTGTAATGATTACAGTTAATAACATCACAATTTGCCCTATGGCACCCAAGTAACAGAAAGACATTTTTATACATCTTAAGTCCCAAATTTTCAATTAAAAAAAAGTCCTCAGATGAATTAGGCTTAAGTACCTTTATTCTTAGGTGATGCAGAAACTACTTTTAAATTTGCTTTCTTTCTAGGTTTGGGTGCTTAACAAACATATACCAAACATTAACCACAGCTCAGGCATAGTGCCAGCTTCTGAGACTACCAAGAAGAAATTCTCTGCCTGGCCCACCAGAAAGAGCTGTAGGTTTAAATCTGGTATGGCCATGAAAGGTTTTAAAATGAGTTCCATGTGATTTGGTAAATATAACCAAGAGCTAACATGCCCTTTGGTCGATTTTTCAGGTACAGTGAGGGAACTGAGCCTATCAAGACATTGACCTTATATTTAATCTTATATTTTATTTTACTGTAAAGGAACACACAATTTTAGATTTTATTTGGCTAAAAAGGGAATTATTGAGAAAATTGGAAAAATATGAGAGAAGTCTATGTGTATATTAAATGGCAGTATTATATCAATTTTAGTTTTCTAATTTGATAATTACAAGAGAATAAGAGAATGTGTTTTTAGTAAATACACACCAAAGTATTTCGGGGTAAAGGGGTATCATGTCTGCAATTTACTATTAAACAGTCCTGCAAAAAATTAGATAGATAGATAGATAGATAGATAGGAAGAAAAAGAGAGAGAGAGTGAAAGGAAAAAAGAAAATGTAGTAAAATATGAATATTTGGGAAATCCCTGTAACCTTTACCTGGGAATACTCTATACTATTCTTGCTTCTCTTCTTTAAGTCAGAAATTATTCAAAATAATTTCTTTATAAAGATTCTCAGCCTTACCTCATTCCCTTTTTAACTTGCAGTACATGTATTCATCATAGATGACTGGTCATACATTCTGGGTGACCCTTCTAGGGTCTAACTCATGACCATTTAAGCTCTTCTAACTAAACAAAGGAATTGCTTACATTTTTGTTGGGAAAGAATCCCTTTATCTTGTATCTCAGAGTCTACTCAACATTTGGATTGTGATGATAATTGAACAACTCTATAAATTTACTAAAAATCAATGAGTTGTACATTTAAATAGGTGAATTTTGTGGTATGTAAATTATACCTCAGTAAAGCTGTGAAAAATTAAAAAGAAAAGCCAGACACCAGCCTACTCAAAAAGGATTTGTTTCTGACTGCCTGGTCAAATAAGGCAAGGCGGGCTTCCCTGGTGGCGCGGTAGTTAAGAATCTGCCTGCCAATGCAGGGGAGACGGGTTTGAGCCCTGGTCCGGGAAGATGCCACGTGCCACGGAGCAACTAAACCTGTGTGCCACAACTACTGAGCCTGCACTCTAGAGCCCACGAGCCACAACTACTGAGCCCGAGAGCCACAAATACTGAAGTCTGCGCACCTAGAGCCCATGCTGCGTAACAAGAGAAGCCACCGCAATGAGAAGCCCGCACACCACAACGAAGAGTAGCCACTGCTCACTGCAACTAGAGAAAGCCCACACGCAGCAAGGAAGACCCAATTCAGCCAAAATTAAATAAAATTTTAAAAAGAAAACAAATAAGGCAAGGCCTCTGCCACTTCTCTATCCTTAGCCCAAGAAGAAACATCTAACATTTAACTTGCTTTAACTTAGAAACTAGGATAAATAATAACAACATTCTCTGTGATGGGCAGGTATCCCGTGTCTGGCACCCCACAATAAGTATACTTTATATACTTTGTCCCATGTAATCCTCACATTTAACTTGTAAAGTCTTAGATGCTTTTGTCTCCCACAAATTTATAGATAAAAAAGTTGAGGCTCTTACAGGCCAAAAAAAAGATGCTCAAGGTTACCCAAGTAAGCAAATGGCACAGCTAAGATTCTAAACTAGCAAGAGTTGTGCCATCATTTTATTTTCTCCCTTAAAGAAACCTTCTAGGTACCCATTCTGGATGTATTTGTAGCCTGTTCAGATCTAAAACAAGGACTTGTACATCAACTCACAACAAATCGGTAAACAGGAAAGAAATACAAGCACACTCATTTAATTGACAGAATTTAATCTATATTATAAAAGTGAACATATTTAATAGCTCTTACTGATTTAAGAGACAACCAAAAAGCTTCCTGTAGGTTGAATCTTTGTGAGTTATAAAAACAAAATCCATTTACCTATCTTTGACATTCTAATAAAAAGATAAGATTATGATTCTTGAGAATTATATAGATGATAAACACAGAAAAGGTGAAAGACAGGGAAAATGCAATAAATAAAATACCATATTGCAAAAAGCCAAGACAACCAGCATGTCTAACAAGAGATAAATAAATTATGGTATACCCATAAAATCAAATATAATGTAGCCTTGAAAAATCATGTTTTCAAAGAATATTTAATGACACAGGAAAAAGTTTAAGATATAATTTAGTGAGAAAAGCAGGATGTAAAACTCCATAGAGAATATAACACCAAATTTGTAAAAAAAATTATAGTATATACACACACATATATATATACATATAAGTGTATATATACACATCGTGTGTGTGTGCACTTGCCTGAGAGAAAATTGCAACAAAAATAATATTTAGAGTGGGTATCTCTGTATGCTGAGATAGTTCATGAATTTTATTTTCTTGCTTACACTGCTTTGTATTTTGTAAATAAACATGATTTACTTCTAAAATTAGAAAAAAAAACTATATATATATAAATATTTTTTAAGGAAAACATAGTGATTAGAAAAATGGACTTTCTTTTTAACCTAAAATCTTGCTCTGAAAATAAACTCTTACCTAACTATGAGATTGATGGGTGTATGTGTGACATTTTATGAAGAGAATTAAGGTCTAACTTCTGAATGAATTTTTTTCTTAGTTCCATGTGAAACCAATTTAAGAGGCACTCCCAGGATGCCATCTCTCCTTTCCCAGCAGGATCCTCACCACCAGCCCTGGATAACTCTGTTCAGAGGAAATGGGGACCTTTTTGGTGTCCACTCCCTGACAGCTTTGAAAATTATTTAGCTTCAACCATGATGGATACTCTCTGCCTAAAATGATGTATGGGTAGCATCTGAAAAAGGATGACATGAAATTTGAAAAATGATACTAGTGCTGGTGGACAGACTTTTTTTTAAAGAAAAGTTGACATAAGTTTGAAATATAGCATGGAAGACGGTTCTATCATTTTTCTCTCTCGGAAGATATCCGTAGCTGTCCTTTACCAACAAGTTCTTTTGGAAAGAAAACCTATATTCAGGTTAAAATGAATTCTTTTCTCCTCCTAAAAAATGTACATGGGGGGAGCCTTAGGAGTGAATTTGTTCATTCACTCATTTAAAAATTTATTGATCACCTATTATAGGGATGCTATCGGTTAGAAGCTGGGGATATAAAGATGAATTAGACACAGGCCCTGCCTCTGGGGATCCCAGAGCCCAGCTGAGACAGACAAGTAAACAGATCATTATAATCCAATGCAGTATGAAGACAATAGATATATGTAGAGGGTGACTGGGGATCTTGGCAGAAGGGAACAAAAGTCAGTCTCCTCTGGGGAGGAAGGATGTCAGAGTAGTCTTCCCTGAGCAGATGATATCTAAAATGGGTCCTTCTCAATGCTCAAATGCTTTTCTTATTGTCTGGGCTAAATTTTGATTATCTGCCCATGAAACACCCACTTACTGACACAGAAGCAAACCTTTTCCTCTGAACCATTTTATTTTCTCAACAATTCTAGACCACTTCTCTGCTGCAGGTTGGCATCTGCCCAGAGAATTCCAGTTCCTTCAACAGATTAACTTTCAAATGTTTCATCAACCTCAACAAAGCAAGGATTTGCCCAAAGGTGAGCTAGTTTCTTCTTTCCCTTCTCCCTGCCCGCGCAATTATATAATACAAACTGACATCATCAAGGTATTTATTTTCCTAGGTGGGAGGTACAGGCTTGTGTTCATGTTACCTCAGGTGGTCGGGCTTGCTGTAAGAATACAAAGGAATGGGACTTCCCTGGTGGTCCAGTGGCTAAGACTCCAGGCTCCCAATGCAGACAGCCCAGGTCTGATCCCTGGTCAGGGAACCAGGTCCTGCATGCGTGCCACAACTAAGAGACTGCATGCTGCAACTAAGATCCTGCGTGCCACAACTAAGACCCAGTGCAGCCGAAATAAATAAATAAAAATAACTCTTTAAAATAGAAAAAAGAATACAAAGGGAACTAAGGGATACAGGACTTGCCTCACACCCAGACCCCAGGGATGTGCAATGGCATCCAGCAGGAGCCCTGGGGTGCAGTGATGGTTCTGGGAGGTGGTGCCCACCGAAGCTGACAAACCCCATGCTCTACCCTGTGCCCTAGCAGTGTGATGCCTCAGCTACTCTCAGCCTCTGTGGACCTACTGTGCACTGTCCACCCTTTTAGCCGTCAATTCTGGGCCTCTCTGACCTCATGGCACCTCTCACTCCCTTCTCTCTGTACACATTTAGTCATTAATTCAAGTTCAGTGTACCTCTTGGTTTTGTAGCTACAAGAGCTTGACTAGAAAACATGCTAACACAATACAATACAATCACTTGATAGTACTGTTTAAAGTATATTTATTTTTAAAAGCATGTTATATGTACAAAATATACAGGTTTTGAAACTCTAACATCCTACCAGCCAAAACCAGAAATATTCTTAGGGATGTAATTACCTTTATTTAAGAAACTGCTTTGACTTGAGGGTGTGGGTAGCCACAGTGGATCAGATAGAGCTAAACTTTATGTCTCAGGAGGTACAGGAGATCCTACAATGCACAGGGCAGCCCTGACTGAACAAAAAATTCTCCCACCACAAACGTTAGTAGTGCTGATGCTGAGAACTCTTGCTCTCTTTTTTTTTTTTTTTTTGCGGTACACGGGCCTCTCACCGCTGCAGCCTCTCCCATTGCGGAGCACAGGCTCCGGATGCGCAGGCCCAGCGGCCACGGCTCACGGGCCCAGCCGCTGCGCGGCACACGGGATCCTCCCGGACCGGGTCACGAACCCGCGTCCCCTGCATCGGCAGGCGGACTCCCAACCACTGCGCCACCAGGGAAGCCCCTCTTGCTCTCTTTTAATGCGTATGATGATACCTACGTTTCAGTTTGCTCTACCAGGCTGTGAACTCCTGGAGGGCTGGGGTCATAGCTTACTCACCCTTCCACCCCATCCCCCAGCACAGAGCAAACCCTCAGTACACATTTGCATGCATCATTAAACATCAGTAAATAAAGAAACTCCGAACACAAAAATAAATAAATAAATAAATAAAAATAAAGAAACTCCTGCTGACCTCACCCGAGGATGCCACATGGAGTTTCCCATAAAGAAGCAACTCAATTTTAGATCGGATCAACTCCTGGATTCCCAACATCTGCCTTTGTGACCTTTGGCTGGAGCCCACACTGAAAGCACTTGTTTTTGTTTGTTACCCTAACCACATCATCTTGACATGAACCATCTCTCCTTTAGTCACGTGGGCCTCTTGTTGAACCTATTTTGGCTACCCTGGAGTATCACCATACATCTCCGTCACCACCACACAGTGACTCTCACCAACTCTACAGACACTACTGTAGTCTGAATATCCCAAACTATACCCTCTAAATTTGGCGATAATCCATCTAGCTATTGTTATTTAATGCTGTAACCAGAAAACAGAAAATTCTATTCATTTTCTATACATTAAATTATTTGGGAAGAGGAGCAAAAAGCCATTGAAAAAGAACAAAATTTTTTTTAATATTGCAGGGAAAGAAGAAGGATAAGGAGAAAGAAAAGGTAGAGCAATAGAAGAAGCAGACATGGAGGGGACAACACAGACTCCTCCAGCCATGATATCAGTGATGTCTGGTCATCAGGGTCACAAGGGGCAACCCTGACTGGGTCTTTGGACACATTTCGGTCTTACTATTAAATAGATCTCACTACAACACTGATAATTACTTCATGGAGGACCAAGTGAGGAAATGCATGCAAAATACTTTGAAGGTACATAATGCATAATAAATACTTAAAAGATAATAATTATTACTGTTACTCTTACTACGATTTAAGAATATCAAAGAATTGGTTCTTGATTTTTTTCATGGTCACAAATGTGAACCTTCATCTTGAGATGGCTAGGGAAAGTTTTAAAATCCTCTTGGTGGTTCTTGGCCAAAGCAGACAGGGTAGCCCGAGGGTGATGTTTAGGGCAGAGGGGGTACTTTTACCTGTCACCATGACTTGGAGGCATCCACTGGCATGTAATGCCGGGGTTCCAGGAATGCTAAACATCTTGCCATGCACAGGACAGTCCCACTCAGTAAAGAACTGGCCTGTTCCATGGGCCGATAGCACTCCCCACCATGAGAAACCCTGAGCCAAATGCTCCTCAAGCCCCATCTGAAGTCTCCCATATGCTCTGTGAACTGCCAGCCTTCCAAATGGTGTCACATCAAATGTTAGCTGTTGGGTGTAGCAGGCGTTTCTGTGGGTGGCAATCTCGTTAGCTAGGAGTGCCAGGGTGAAAAGAAATTTACAAAGAGAGGAAGGGGATTGGAAGTGAGCACAATTAAAAATAGCCTCCCATTTTTATAGGACCCTGATTTGAGTTCTCCCGTGTAATACGGCACGTACTATAAATCAGGACTGCAATGGCTGGCCCTAGTTTGGAGGCGCTCCTTTTTTCCCAGTCCATTTTCGGCTTGGTGTAGTACCACTTAGAAATAAAAGTAACGGGATTTATATCTCATTGCATTTTGCAAAGACAAAAAATAGTTCCCAGCACGAAGAGGCAAAAGGATGCCAAATTTCAGTCTCAGATGAGATTTTGTTCCTTTTGCTAAAATTCGCTGGAAATGGCCATCTATATTGGAAACTAAAATTTACACTTCACTATGGATGTGACAGAAGAAACCTAGAAAGATTTTTGGAAAAGACAGCAGATGAGGGGGTATTAAAAAAAGAAAAAAAAAAAGAGAGAGAGAGAAAGAAAGAAAAAAATACACTGAGTCTATTTTTCCTCCTGGTTCCTATTTTTCTTCTCTTTTCCTTTTTCTTCTTTAATCTCTCTGTTCCTTTTTCTTCTTTAATCAAATGCTCAGATACTTATGTTAGTGAATTGAACGGATCACAGAAACTGTTGTCCTAATCTGTTTTATGATCCATTCCCCACGTTTTATACCCCTTCCATCCCAATCCAGCGCCACACACTGTCTTAATCCTGTGAGCCAAGGTTTTATAAGGGTTGTTATAATTCAGCCAACCACTATGTATTAAATTAACATCCATGTTATGCCAAGGATATGAATGCTCATGCTTTAACATATTTAACAGAAAAAGAAGACACACTTCTGTCCTTCCGGCCCTCACAACCCAGTTGAGGAATCAAGACATTCCTATAAGAATGTGTATATCCACTTAACAAATATTTATTATGCTATTGTGCTAGACTTTGGACCAAATGCTAGGAACACTGCTGTGGGCCTGTCCTCATGAAGCTTACAATCTAGATGAGGAGACAGATCATCAATAAGTAAACAAATCACTAAACAATATGATCAGACCTATGAAGGAAACGGTTGCTGTGGTAGAGAATTAAAGACAGGTGGAAGGTGAATTTGAGGAGGAAACAATGAAGAACAGATTTACCATATAAAGACAAAGGCAGGTAAGGGTTAGGGGCTGGGAATCCAAGACAGAGAGGAAAGCTGTGTGAAGTTTCCAAGTTAGGAAAGAATTCTCTTAGTTCACAGGGAGGCCCGTGAGGCAGGGACCGGGCATGAGTCAAGGTCATGAGAGAGGCAGGAGTCAGATGGAGTCCCAAAGGAAGCCAATGACAGTGATAAGTGGGGCTAACAGCTCCACAATCACAGCTTGTGTTTTATGAATGCTTTTGCTCCCACGTAGAACACAGAGGAAAGGGCACTAGGAGTGTTTGTGGAAACTGGTTCTCCACCAGTTCAGGAAAAACGTGATAGCAGCTTGCAGTACCCAGCTTGTGAAAGGTGGAAAAAAGAAGTGCGGATGGGTGTGAGATGCATCTTCCAGGAAGCAAAGACAGGACTTGCAAGCTGGGAAGAGGAGGAATCAAAGGGACTTCTTCAGGTTTCTGGCTTAAGAAGTGCTGGCAAAGCTGAGACGTTGAAGGACAAGTTCAGGAGTGAGCTGGGTGAATTGGAAAGGAAATAATGGTGCTGCAAATATTTGGGAGCTAGAATACGTGGCAAGGTCAGAAAATACATGTAGTACAGCAGGGCTTCGTCACACTGTGTTGGAAGGGCTTGTGAGCTGGGAAGGGGAGGAGAGTGGGAGAGGTCTGAAGGTAACAAGGGCTTATAGAGAGTGTAAACTGTCTACCAAACGTGAAATTCCACATTTCAATCAACTCAACCCCTCATCTGCATACAGGGTTAGTTGTAGCACCTGAATGCATAATGGGTACGAACATGGGCTCTGGAATAAGAGTATGGATTTTTTTGAAGTTCCACCACTTATTGGCTGCGCTGAACCTCTCCGTGCCTCAGTTACCCAGTCTGCACAATAGGAGTGATAATAGTTTCTTCCACATAGAGAAGTAACAAGAATTATACAGTTGGTCCTCTATAGGACCTCTATAGGACCAAGATCTGCGTCTGGATCCCGAAATGCAGTTGGTTGAATCCGCAGTTGCAGAATCCGCGGACCCAGCAGGCCAAATGTACAATGCCATTTCATATAAGGGACTTGAACATCTGTGGATTTTAGTATCCACAGGGGTCTTGGAATCAGTCACCTACAGACACAGAAGAACAACTGAATGTGCTAATGTATGAAATGAGTTTAACATAGTGATTGGGACACAGAAAGTTCAGTAAAACTTAGTGACTATTATTTTTTATTATTATTACTACTTTTACAAATGCTGCACCCTTCAAATGTCCAAATCTGTTTTTCTATGGTTGGTAACTGTCAGGGCTTATTCTAAAGAAACGTGAGTATCAGGGACTCACTAATGTTTTATGATATTTTACCTCAATTTGTGGTAGTCGTTTATGACAAGACCAGTATGACATAAACTGCCATAAAGTAAAGCAGAGCAGTCATACAAATGACCATAAATCAAGGGGCGCAACTGAAAAGGGTCATAAACAGAAGGAAATTGAGGGAAACAGGAGCGAGAGAGAGTGTGAAGTTGGGAGCTGGCAGCACAAACTTTGAAAGTGGAATTTCAATTGAGAACAAACTCAAAAAAAAAAAAAAAACTGGATGCATGTCTTCAGGGATTGTTTAAATTTCACATACACATTTCCAGACAAATATGGTGCACTTTCATGGTTTCAAACAGAAATACATCATTTTATGTCCTACTCTGTTATGCATTTTTATTAAAAAATGATATTTCTAATCCTATCAGTGTACTTGGGATTCATATTGAACTTCAGAGATTTTTATAATTCACAAGACTAGGAAATATTTTTGCAGTTCAGGAACTACTGATGCCCCTGGATTCGTTCAGAGCCCCACTGGCTAAAAGGGGTTTCTTAATAAGTAGAAGTTTTTGCTTTTCCCTTCTTTTCTTTTTTTTTAAATATTTCTTTTATAATTTTTTTCCTGACCCTTACTATAATAAACTGAGACTCAGAGAGAATACATAGATTCAATGTGCTTAGAATAATTCTGCTCAGGTGTGTATGGATGAACAGAAGAGATGCATGGAAAGATCAAGAAGCAATGTTTTCAACCCTTGTAATTAGACTTGGCTCAACTTTTAAATGAAGTCACAAAATCAGACTAGAACAACTGATTTGGATGAATTTCTGATTACAACTTTTATCACTGCTTTAAGATAATTCGGGCATTAGATAGAAACTAGATGGAAAGATAAAAACATAAAATTTTAATTTCCATTTTTGTCACAGAGAAAATATTTGTGACCAATCAGTACTCCCACCCCAAGTGGTGTATTTGAAGTATAGTTGTGTCTGGGTATCCGCAAGGGATTGGTTACAGGACCTGTCACAGATACCAAAATCCAGACACTCAGATCCTATAGTTGGCCCTCTGTATCTGTGGTTCCACATCCATGGATTCAATCAACCTCGGATCATGTATACTGTAGCATTTATTGGAAAAAAAAATCTCATTTAAGTGGCTCCAGGCAGTTCAACCCATGTTGTTCAAGAGTCAACTGTACTTACAATAGATTCCGTTCAAGTGATTTCAAAATCAAATCCTTTCATAGGTGTTAAAATTTGCCTAGCTAAAAGAATGCTTCTGTGTAAACGCCCTAAAAGTGAACAATCCATTTATAACATAATCACTCCCCTTCCAAATGTGTATGGTTTATTCAAGTTAGAATATATGTACTTGGAGTTTTCGTAAAACACAGCCCATCTGCTTCTCTAAGTGCACTAATCTTCTGAGTGGGATCTGTCCTGTGCTCCAGTGTGGACTTAACAACACAAATGCCAGGTTTCTCCCAGGAACCACACTGCTGCCAGTGTGCAGGCTGGCACACGAAACAATGAATTCCTATCAGGAAATCTAAACTACGTGGCAGTGAATTCTGCGCCTCTCTCACAGATGTTTCAGAAACCTTGGGAAAACAGGGGCTACTCTGCCATCAGCTTTACACCTCTGTATTTTTATTTTTTGTTTATTTTTTTATAGTAGGTCCTTGTTGGTTATCTATTTTAAATATAGTAGCGTGTACATGTCAATCCCAAACTCCCAGTCTATTCCTCCCCCCCCACCCTTCCCCCTGGTAACCGTAAGTTCATTCTCTAAGTCTGTGAGTCTATTTCCATTTTGTAAATAAGTTTGTTTGTTTGTTTTTGCGGTATATGCGGGCCTCTCACTGTTGTGGCCTCTCCCGTTGCGGAGCACAGGCTCCGGACGCGCAGGCTCAGCGGCCATGGCTCACGGGCCCAGCCGCTCCATGGCACGTGGGATGTTCCCAGACTGGGGCACAAGCCCATGTCCCCTGCATCAGCAGGCAGACTCTCAACCACTGCGCCACCAGGGAAGCCCCCTAAATAAGTTCATTTTTATCAGTTTTTTTATATTCTGCATATAAGTGATATCATATGATATTTGTCTTTCTCTGTCTGACTTACTTCACTTAGTATGATAATCTCCAGGTCCATCCATGTTGCTGCAAATGGCATTACTTCATTCTGTTTAATGGCTGAGTAATATTCCACTGTATATATGTACCACGTCTTCTTTATCCATTCATCTGTCGAGGGACATTTAGGTTGCTTCCATGTCTTGGCTATTGTAAACGGTGCTGCAATGAACACTGGGGTGCACGTATCCTTTAGAACCATGTTTTTCTCCAGACATATGCCCAGGAGTGGGATGGCAGGATCATATGATAATCCTATTTTTAGTTTAAGGAATCTCCACACTGTTCTCCACAGTGGCTGTATTCCCACCAATAGTGTAGGAGCGTTCCCTTTTCTCCACACCCTCTCCAGGATTGTTTATAGATTTTTTGACGATGGCCGTTCTGACTGGTGTGAGGTGATACCTCATTGTAGTTTTGATTTGCATTTCTCTAATAATTAGCAATGTTGAGCATCTTTTCATGTGCCTTCTTGGCCATCTGTATGTCTTCATCTTCTGCCCATTTTTTGATTGGGTTGTTTGTTTTTTGGATATTGAGCCACATGATTTTGGAGACTAGTCCCTTCTCAGTTGCATCATTCGCAAATATTTTCTCCCATTCTGTGGGTTCTCTTTTCATTTTGTTTGTGGTTTCCTTTGCTGTGCAAAAGCTTTTGAGTTTAATTAGGTCCCATTTGTTTATTTTTGTTTTTATTTCCATTACTCTGGGAGACGGATCAAAAAGATACTGCTGCAATTTATGTCAAAGAGTGTTCTGCCTATATTTTCCTCTAAGAGTTTTATAGTATCCAGTCTTACATGTAGGTCTTTAATTCATTTTGAGTTTATTTTTGTGTATGGTGTTAAAGAATGTTCTAGTTTCATTTTTGGAAATCCACCAGGTGACAAGTTACAAATGGCTAAGACCTCTTATACTGGGGTACATGTGACTGGGATGCAAAACATTCCTGAAAAATTGAAGCAGACTTTAAAACCTTCATGATCGACCTTACCCATGCCTAAATGATACCCTTGCATAAGCATTTGGGTAGCCGGGGATGGGACATTTGAATGAGTTTGCTCTGCCCAATGCAGAAAGTCAAAGGGAGCCCTTGAAGAGAATGTATGATATTCAAACACACAAGCACTCCAGAAGCCCATGTATATGCAACAAAACTGAGAGCTGCTCTTTTTTTGAAAAATAGGCTACATTATCCAAGAAGCAGAGCTGCAAATGACTTCTTGAAGGAGCAGGAAAATAGAATGTGCTCAAAAAGTACAGCAATTTATGGGGCTTCCCTGGTGGCACAGTGGTTGAGAATCTGCCTGCTAATGCAGGGGACACAGGTTCGAGCCCTGGTCTGGGAAGATCCCACATGCCGTGGAGCAACTAGACCCGTGAGCCACAACTACTGAGCCTGCGCGTCTGGAGCCTGTGCTCTGCAACAAGAGAGGCCGCGACAGTGAGAGGCCCGCACACCGCGATGAAGAGTGGCCCCCGCTTGCCACAACTAGAGAAAGCCCTCACACAGAAACGAATACCCAACACAGCCCTCGCACAGAAACGAAGACCCAACAGAGCCCAAAATAAATAAATAAATATAATAATGTCTAATATATCAATTAAAAAAAAAGTACAGCAATTTAATCCACTCCAACAGATAAAATATCACCATAAAAAAAAACTGACTTATCTTTCCTTCTATCCTACTAGGTATGTTTGAGATGATCCAATTTTTTGTGGAACAACAATAATTGAGAGGAAACATAAAGATGAGTCTGGGGAGGAACTCTACTGATTACCCTGACAGGCAAAAAAAAGACAGAAATAAAGTATCAATAATAACATGCACTATTATAAACTGTTTTACATCTGTTTTGCATAATGCTTCTTCAGTCCTTTCTTCCCTGTTCACAAGGATTTTTACTTTTTTGTCTTTCAAAATAAATTCTAGAGAAGAAAGGGCAGGTGTGGAGAAGAAAAAATAATAAACCCTCTATTCTATATTGTTTCTTGGCTCTACTAATAAGTATCATTTTCTGAGGTAAAAGGGGCATTTATTATGATGATGCGTTTGTGGCTACATTGCTTGAGAAAATAATAAAATAAATTAACAGAAGGGTGAGAGAGAGAGGGAGAAGCTGACATCTGAATTTTTGATGCAGCCTTTGCATTCTCATTATTACACTGTCTTTTTGTATTACTTGTGATTTATAATGTAATTGGAGAACTATAGAAATGTTAATGGCAGCAGTACAGTTTTAAGGGTGACAAAACTGTTTACTAATTATTGTCTTTAAATTTGGTTAATTATTGAAGCATTAATTCTCTGCGTTCATTTCAGATGGGACCACCATTGGGGGAGGTCGGGGAGAAATATACTGTCTAGTTAGTAAGGCCACCTTCATAATTCTGTTGTATCTCCCCCTTGGTTGACCTTTTAAAGGAAGGGACAGGTTGTAAATTAAAATTCTCTGCACTGGGGCTCAGTAGCAAACCTTACGGTGAGCCATTGAATTCTGTTTTGTTTTTAGATGAGAAATTGTTGCTCATGTTTACACTTTTTTTTTTCAATGTGTGCTGCTCATTATCTTAAGGGAGAGACTGAGATTGCAATGATTATTAGTGAGGCTGGTGATGAGGGTGCTGAACCATTTGGAGTGGCTTTCCTTTTGTGATACATAATTATAGGGGTTTATTTACAGTCTTTGTTTTTTGCTTTTTAATGATTCACATTTTTATTCTTTGTTCTCTACCCCGTGCAGGGTACGATTTCTCCATTTTTTCCATTTTTAGTATGAATTATTATTTGGAGTGCTACATTATTCCCTGGAATGCTAGACTTAAAGAAAATTCTTCAAAACTAAATAAATAAAGATCTAACCTCACTACAGTAATGTTCTCAAAATCTGCATAAAGCATACCAAAAAAGGAAGGCACGGAGCCATTATTCAACAAACACGTTTCCCACTTGTATGGCAATCCTGGGGCACATTATGTTGTAAAACATCTTATTCCCTTTCTAACTCCTTAAATTGCTCCAGATGCTCTTTAACCATAAAGAAACGTAATGATAATTTTTTTTAAAGCTGCATCATCTGTTTCCATATCTGACTTCCCTGAGATGTGCCCGTTAGTTTGGGAAGTTCGAGTCAGAAGCAAGTTTATGTAAATGGTTCATTTGCACATATATTGGGATGAAAGACCATAGTGAACATCACAGTGGCAGAGAATTACTAACATTACTAACCACCTCCCTTTAGCAGAACTATTTAACTGCTCAGTGACATAATTTTCTCATATACAAAATGGCAATGATAATAATGCCTACCTGATGGGTTTTTGTAAGGATTAAATTCATTCATACATATAAAATATTTAGAATCCAATACTGGGCACATAATAAGTGTTCAATGAATGTAAACTACTATTTCCTAAAGTTGGTTAATCATCCCATGGTGAATGTAAGATGGTCTGGGGTGATTCATAGAGAAATTTTTATTCTGAAGTTTAATGTGTGTCAATTAGAATGCCCTTGGCTATGAATAGTAGAGATTATTTGCGAATAATTTTCAACCAATACAAATTGTTGAAGAAAAATTGCCTTAAAACAGGGGTTGGCAAGCTATAGCCCACCAGTCAAATCTGAACTGTTGCATGCTTTTGCATGATCTTCAAACCAAGAATGGTTTTTACAGATAAATATTTGCAAACCACTTGGTGACAGAGAGCACATACACATAAACACACACACACACAAATCCATTCTTCTCCTTAGTAAATCTCTACTATAAAAAATTATACTCTATTATTTTTATATTTTGAATTTCATCAATAAGTAACTGGTAAAAATTTGTTTTGTCTCTTGTTATATAAATACTTATATAATATCCCTGATCACTGCTTTTGGTCTATAAAGTCTAAAATATTTACTATCTAGACCTTTACTATTCTCTTATACAGTAAGAGATCCAGAACTAGAGCAACTCTCAGCTGGTTAAGAGAGCGGTTATATGATTCATCAACACCAAGATTCTTTCCATGTGCCCACTCTGCCACTTAACATGTGAGCCTTACCTGCAGGCTGGCTTCTTTGATGGTCACAAGATGAGTTTCTGCAGCTCCAGAGTTGCCGAAATATCCTCTTCAGATGTCTTCTTCAGAATAAGAAAATCTTTCCCAAAAATACCCTTGCAGACCTCTATTACCTCTCATTGGCCAGAACTGGGACATATGACTGCCCCCAAACCAATCACAGAAGAGGGGAATGAGATTTTGATAAGTGATAACTAGACTAATTAGGTTCTATCTTCCTGAACTGAGAATGTGGCATGTTATTGCATGAAAGAAAGGTGGATGGATAACCCAACACATTGGGGTTCTGTTAGAAAAAGGGAATGGGGAAAATGGACATAGGATAAGCAATCTTTAGCACGTTTATTTCTTCAAATAGGTATTAAGGAAAACTAAAATCAACACATTGAACCATGCTTTTATAGCTCTTATTACCTAGGATAAGACTAAACTTTTAAGTCTATTTAAATAAAAATATTAAACACGAGTATAATCCTCAACAAAATATTAGCAAACCAAATTAAACAATACATTAAAAGGATCATACACTACAATCAAGTGGGATTATTCCAGGGATACAAGGATAGTTCAATATCTGTAAATCAATCAATGTGATACAAAAAACTAACAAAACAAAGGATAAAAATCACATGATCATCTCAATAGATGCAGAAAAAGCATTTAACAAAATTCAACATCCATTCATGATAAAAGCTCTTAACAAAGTTAGTACAGAGGTAACATACCTCTACATAATAAAGTCCATTTATGACAAACCCACAGCTAACATCATACTCAACAGTGAAAAGTTGAAAGCTTGTTCCCCTAAGATCAAGAACAAGACAAGGATGGCTGCTCTCACCACTTTTATTCAACATAGCATTGGAAGTCCTAGCCATAGCAATCAGAGAAGAAAAAGAAATAAAAGGCATCCAAATTGGAAGGGAAGAAGTAAAACTGTCATTATTTGCAGATGACATGACACCATATAAAGAAAACACTAAAGACTCCACCAAAAAAGTATTAGAATAAATGAATTCAGTAAAGTTGCAAGATACAAAAATATATATAAATACATTGCATTTCTATACCCTAATGATGAAGTATCAGAAAGAGAAATCAAGAAAACGATCCCTTTTACCACTGAATCAAAAAGAATATAATATCTAGGAATATATTTAACCAAGGAGGTGAAAGTACTTTCACGCCACTCATATTCCAACCTTAATCTGTGATTGTAATAAAAATAGATAATGGCTAGAAAAAATAAATTTTAAAATAAACAAGGGTATAGAAAGGAAAAGGTCATGGCAAAAATTAAGAACGTGGTATATGACAGGTTAAACCATAAAATGACTAAGATTTAGGCAATTCTGCCTGTTGGCTACTGTTTTTGCTATGTTCTTTGTTTAGGAACTCCTATTGATTCTCCAAAGCCAAATTAAATGTTATCTGCTTACTGGAGTCTTCCCTGATATCCTATTCTTTTTATGCTCATGTAAGATTGGTTTCTCCCAGAGCACTTTCTTTTTCTTATATATCTTATAACAAGGGCGACATTGTATTATCTGTGTCCATTCCTGACTGGAAGCACCCTATTTATCATTCAGCCATTTGTCAAACACTTGTTGAACACCATTTACATGGCTCACAGAAAATATTTTTACGTTCATTTCTAGCCCTGGCAACTAAGGCATGACATATACGAGGTTCTTCTAATATATTTGTTGTACAAATTAAAGAACAATTGATCAAATAATTTCATGAATTGACAGTATCTATGCAAGTTTAGCAAAGGGGGAAAACATTTTGAACACCTACCACCTTAGCAATTTCTTATTTAATTCAAAACAAAACCAATAAATCTCATTAAATTTCTGAAGTTTGTGTCACTTTTAGAAGTAGGCTCAGATGAAGATGTTTCTCGAGTAGAACTGAATTAATACATGGATAATTGGAGATAAGATCTTTTTGCCCCCAACCATTAGCTCTTTATTATTTTACTTTAAAAGTATCTGTTATTTCCTTCTTGTAAGAGAACCCAAGGAAAACTAAAAATGGATTCTTCTCACCATTTAAAAATAATTTTATTTCTAATTTACTTGAATAACTTTTTTAAAATTAAAATTTGATCACTTTACCACCTTACTTGGAACACTTCAATGACATGATTTCAGGGTAAAGGCAGAGTCCTTCAGTATGGCTTTCACAGACCCAGTCATTTCACACAAGCTTGCTTTCTTTCCATGCTCTGCCCTCTCCTGCTTTCTCTCTCTACTACAGCCACACTGATTTGCTTGCTACATTTCAAAAGTGAAGATGCTCCCACCTCAGGACCTTTGCTCATGCTTTCCCTCTGCTCCGAACGCTCTCCAAGTCCTATTTATCCTTAAAGTCTCAGGTTAAATATTACTTCCCTAGGGAAGATTTCCTTGTCTTTCCAAGCTAGACTAGGCTTCCATTTCAACATGTTCTCACGGCCCCTGTATTTTTTTCTTCAAAATTATTACCCAACTTTTCATTAAATATACCCCTTGTGTAATGACGTGTGTGATTTCTGTTTTCCCCATGAGAAGGTAAGGTCCATAAGGAGGAGGAACTGTGCCCTGTGAACTGCCATATCTGCAGTGTTTAGAACAGGGTGTAGGATATAGTAGGTCCTCAATAAAGATTGTTTGAATAAACAAATAAATGAGCCTGCCCACAGAGCAGTAATATCACTGCCTGGGCCAATCAATATTCTTCCAGGACCACACAAATTCCAAAGTCATTTTCTCTTGACAACAAATACTTATTTCTGCACTCACTCAACAAATATTTATTGAGTATCTGCTGTGTATCAGAATTCTTATAGTCAGTGAGATAGAGCCCTGAACTAAATAACCAAGACCCTGACCTCATGGAGATTATATTCTAGTGGGGAGACCCAAAATGAACAAATAGGCAAATAAACGCATGACAAAGTATCAGGCAACCACACAAACTATGAAGAAAGCAACAGCATTTTCTTTGAAAATACGTTTTTGCAGTGGTGGTGTCCTTTTCCAAAAACTGACTTTCTTTGCTATAAAAAAATAACAGCCACCATCAATTTAGCACGTATCTGAGCTTAGCTTACCTTGGAATGACTCTTCACACCAGCCAGTAAGAATCTGTTTATGTGAAGATCTCTTTCCTGAGTGGGAAACAGATAAATAATATATTTCAGGGTTAATTTAACTTTTCAAATTACAAATTCATCTAAAGTGCCATCCACCACCAAGTGATAACTCATGGTGCTGCCAGGTTTAAGTACTGTAGCAACGGGCTGTGTTCAACTTCTTAGGCACACTACTTAAAAGATGGCTACCCTGGAGTTTATATCAAGCTTACATAATCATATATTGAAGCTTGGCTTATTTATTTCCATGTTTCTGAAGTCCCATTAATCATTTTTCCAAGATGGCCGATGTGTTACATAATTAATAAAACATAGGAGCTTAGGAAAAAAGCCCAGAGAGAGCAAGAGATTCAGACAAACACTGAGAAATGGTGTCAATTTTTGATACCACTGAAAATCTCAGTCTTCAGAAGATCAAGTCTTAACTGGAGGTATATGAAACGATCATTTTTCTTTCTTTTTTTTTCAACCCTCTCCTCCCTTTCTGTTTTGCCGAACTTAGACACTGGTCACAGCTAATCTTTTACCAAGAAGAAAAGTGCGTATGCAGGGAGGGATAGGAGTAGTGAATAAAATCATTAGTTCAACTTCTCACCATTCTGCCTCTGGTGACTGCCAGGTAATAGTTTGTCTGTGGTTCTGACCCAATTCTGAAACCCTTCTAATGGTATTCCACCAATTAATCTAATGGTTCATTAATTGCAAACATCTGAAATCATTAGAACCTGATTGAGCACAGAAGCATCAAACCTTCCAAAGGTTTAAGTGCTTAAGCAGCAAATGGGCTCATTGCAAAAGAATGTCGATGTTTATAGTAGATGTAACCCAAACTCGGGTGTTCATTGACACATTGTTCCATTTGTATACAACCACCCTGGCATCTATCTGTTCAAGAGAGCATGATTTATCCAGTGCTATATCCTGGAACTGACAGGCCAAAGATTAGAGCTTAACCCAGATGAAAGCCGAGTCTGTGTGTAGTCCTAAAACAAATATTTAGTATCTGACAAGCTCTGGTTAATATTAATTCATGATAGAAGGCAGTCAATTTAAGCTTAGTTCATGCCAAAATCTATTTGGGTTTTGTAAGTCATTTTTTCAGGATTATAGTGTAGAGAACCCGACAAAAAGGAAACTTTCCTAAAATTAGAAATCTGCAGACCTGGACAGAGCTTTCAGAAAACATCCACCCTGGAGTTATAAATGGGCAGCCCAAAAGCATGAAATCCTCCTGTAAATGTGTTTTCCTTGACTAGCACAGGGTTTTAAAATAATCGTTTTTAATTATTTGCCAAGTCTGAATTTCTGACTTTTCTTGCAGATCTAGCAATACTGGGTCCAGATTCTCACAAGGCAACAGTCAGCTGGAGCTGAGTGGAGGCTGTCCCTGCGGGGGACACACACGCTTGCCGTTTAGCCAGAGCCCCACCTCTCCTTGCTATTTATACTTTCCCACGTACACCTGCCCACTGCTCACCTAACAGGAGGGGAAACTGATGTCCAGAAGGGGAGAATTGTCCAAGGACATGCATTCAGATAGCATTAGAGCTGGGAAAAGAACCCACATCTCTTGATTCCACTTTATTGTTTATTTAGTTAGCATCACTCAATGGCATTCCATACTGATATGCACATGGTTTTTTGGGGGTTTTTTAAACATCTTTATTACAGTATGATTGCTTTACAATGGTGTGTCAGTTTCTGCTTTATAACAAAGTGAATCAGCTATACATATACATATATCCACATATCCTCTCCCTCTTGTGTCTCCCTCCCACCCTCCCTATTCCCACTCCTGTAGGTGGTCACAAAGCACCGAGCTGATCTCCCTGTGCTATGTGGCTGCTTCCCACTAGCTATCTATTTTACGTATGGTACTGTATATATGTCCATGCCACTCTCTCACTTTGTCACAGCTTACCCTTCCCCCTACCCATATCCTCAAGTCCATTCTCTAGTAGGTCTGTGTCTTTATTCCCGTCTTACCCCTAGGTTCTTCATGACATTTTTTTTTCTTGGATTCCATATATGTGTTAGCATATGGTATTTGTCTTTCTCTTTCTGACTTACTTCACTCTGTATGACAGACTCTAAGTCCATCCACCTCACTACAAATAACTCAATTTCGTTTCTTTTTATGGCTGAGTAATATTTCATTGTATATATGTGCCACATCTTCTTTATCCATTCATCTGATGATGGACACTTAGGTTGCTTCCATGTCCTGGCTATTGTAAATAGAGCTGCAATGAACACTTTGGTACATGACTCTTTTTGAATTATGGTTTTCTCAGGGTATATGACCAGTAATAGGATTGCTGGGTCATACGGTAGTTCTATTTGTAGTTTTTTAAGGAACCTCCATACTGTTCTCCATAGTGGCTGTACCAATTCACATTCCCACCAGCAGCAGTGCAAGAGTGTTCCCTTTTCTCCACACCCTCTCCAGCATTTATTGTTTCTAGATTTTTTGATGATGGCCATTCTGACTGGTGTGAGATGATATCTCATTGTAGTTTTGATTTGCATTTCTCTAATGATTAATGATGTTGAGCATTCTTTCATGTGTTTGTTGGCAATCTGTATATCTTCTTTGGGTCTATTTAGGTTTTCTGCCCATTTTTGGATTGGGTTGTTTGTTTTTTTGTTATTGAGCTGTGTGAGCTGCTTGTAAATTTTGGAGATTAATCCTTTGTCAGTTGCTTCATTTGCAAATATTTTCTCCCATTCTGAGGGCTGTCTTTTGGTCTTGTTTATGGTTTCCTTTGCTGTGCAAAAGCTTTTAAGTTTCATTAGGTCCCATTTGTTTGTTTTTGTTTTTATTTCCATGTCTCTAGGAGGCTGGTCAAAAAGGATCTTGCTGTGATTTATGTCATAGAGTGTTCTGCCTATGTTTTCCTCTAAGAGTTTGATAGTATCTGGCCTTACATTTAGGTCTTTAATCCATTTTGAGCTTATTTTTGTGTATGGTGTTAGGGAGTTCTAATCTCATACTTTCACATGTGCCTGTCCAGTTTTCCCAGCACCACTTATTGAAGAGGCTGTCCTTTCTCCACTGTACATTCCTGCCTCCTTTATCAAAGATAAGGTGACCATATGTGCATGGGTTTATCTCTGGGCTTTCTATCCTGTTCCATTGATCTATATTTCTGTTTTTGTGCCAGTATCATACTGTCTTGATTACTGTAGCTTTGTAGTATAGTCTGAAGTCAGGGAGCCTGATTCCTCCAGCTCCGTTTTTCATTCTCAAGATTGCTTTGGCTATTTGGGGTCTTTTGTGTTTCCATACAAATTGTGAAATTTTTTGTTCTAGTTCTGTGAAAAATGCCAGGGTTAGTTTGATAGGGATTGCATTGAATCTGTAGATTGCTTTGCGTAGTAGAGTCATTTTCACAATGTTGATTCTTCCAATCCAAGAACATGGATTGTTCCAATCCAAGAACAGCTATTTGTATCATCTTTAATTTCTTTCATCAGTGTCTTATAATTTTCTGCATACAGGTCTTTGCACACGGTTTTTGTAAGAGAAATTTTCATCAGGTGTTTAGGCAGTTTTCAAAGGCCATAGAGCCATGCCTGGGTCATTAGCATTATTATCAGTCACTCTTCATTTTATCACAAGTATGTTGTTACTTCTGGAGATTTGAATGTGTTGTTTTGCAAAACTGCAAAAATACATTAAGACCTTCCTACCTAGGGGCACCTCTAACTTGGGCGGGCAGTGACTTTCTACATTAGGATATTGACACCCTTACCTAACCTTGTGCCAGTTCTGAAATAATAAGTATAGCTACCATTTATTAGACACTTGCTGCGTTCCAAATTGTCTGTACACTTTTCTCCTTAATATTCAGCACAATCTTCAAAGATAAGTCTACTGTTCTCACTTTACAGATGAAAAATTTTAAGTTCAGGACTGAACAGCTAGATCAAGATTACACAGCTTGTGAATGACAAAGCTGGAATTCGAACCCAAGTATATTGGGTTCAAATCCCTTGCCTTGCTAGGACATCCCACACTGGCCGCAGCTGAGTTTCGGGGGTTTTTTTCCCCCTATTGACATACACAAAAACAATGCTCCTGTGTCTTATGTGGCTCAAAGTAAGGAGGCAAAAAAATACAGAAGAGACACGCAGTTGAGAACGGGTTAAATTTTCTGTTAGCATTGGTTTAAAAAATGAATTCTTTGCATTTTTAAAATGTGTGTTGGAAGCATATTTCTTGGTGTGCAACAAAAACATTTAGGCTCCCCTGTCATTTAGGTGAATTTTGTTTGCATGCTCTCTTCATGGAATACCGATGTTAATTTTTGGTTAAGTTTAATCTTATGAAGTACAAAGCAATTTGATAGAATAAGTAACCTTTCATTAAAGTTCAATACCGTACTTAAGGAAAATGGGACCGTGTGCATTAATTGATAGTTGACAGCTATTATTTCCATGAAAACCTTTTATAGTAAAATTTCTATTTGATGGATTGGAATTTATAAAATTTGCATTTCACTGAGCTGGATTCAACTGGAAGTACTGGGGATTATTTCTTCTTTAAACAATATTCCATCTTTACATTTTTATTAAACATTTATTAATGGATGGAATCTTAAGTTAAAGAGTACAACACAGATTTTATTTAATAACTCAGGTTTATTAGTCCATGAACAAGAGTATTTGCCCTGTATTTGACTTTGATAAAACATGACTATTTATGAGTATTTTTATCCATAGAGACTTACTTAGTATAGTTTGGGGCAAATTGCTTAATAAAGAATTTTATTTTATTTTACTTTATTTTCATTTTTTAACTCACAATAAATTACATAAATATCACTGGGAATTTTTCTTCCAGTCAGCAATTTAGAAGTAATATCATCTCAGATTTGGTGTATTTGACTCAAATTACAAAAAACATGGAATGGAATTCTAATTCAGATTCTGTCACACTCTACCCCTATACAAATATGAGGATGCTTGAGTGACCACTGAGATTCAGCCTGGCATCGTTATCTGAGATTTTAACAAATGAGACGACATTAACATAGAAGCTATTTTTTTCCCATTAATTCTGAACAAACTACTAGCAAGATTTCCCATGGTTTTCTATAAAGCACTCATGTTGAAGTTACTATTGCTATATAAGAGATGGGAAGGTTGAGGCCAAGAACAGTGAAGTTACTTGAAAATAAACTAATTTAAGAATATACCAAGATGGCTTCCCTGGTGGTGCAGTGGTTAAGAATCCGCCTGCCAATGCAAGGGACACAGGTTCAAGCCCTGGTTCAGGAAGATCCCACATGCCATGGAGCAACCAAGCTGGTGATCCACAACTACTGAGCCCATGTGCCACAACTACTGAAGCCCACACACCTAGAGCCCTTGCTGCACAAGAGAAGCCACCACAATGAGAAGCCCGTGCACGACAATGAAGAGTAGCCCCCCTTGCTACAACTACAGAAAGCCCACGCGCAGCAACGAAGACCCAATGCAGCCAAAAATAAATTAATTTAAAAAAAGAATATACCAAGATCAATATCTACGATCTGACATCTTTTTTCTAAAACGTAACCACCATATTTAAGAAAGTCTTCTCCTCATGCTGCTCCCACAACCTGGAATGTCTCTCTGTTCTCCAGGTAGTCCTGGTTCCATGACATCCTTCAGCATTCAGGAGAAGTGCTCAGACATGATATCCTGGACCACCCTATCTAGCTAATGTTCCCTCCTGTTACCTACCACTGCAGAGCATACATCACAGGTGACAGTTATACAGTTATCTCAGTACTTTTTTGTTGTATGTCTCTCCCATTAAACTTTTGATCTCCTTGAGGGCAAGGATGTTATCTAATCTGCTCACCCCTCTACATACTCAACATATGGTATGGAATCAGTTCCAAGTGAATTGCTGAATGAGTGGATAGACAGAGACTCTTAAAACTCAGAGCTCAAAATTAATTTCTGCAACCATAAAGTAAATCTCCTGTGAGACCAAGGATTCCTAGTTTATATGATAAGGCACAGTTTCTTTCCATCCTCCAAAAATTGGAAAAGAGAAATCTTAGCCAGATAATTATACAAGCTACTTATGATACGATACAAATTCGGAAGTTGGGTGCCTCTTCTCAGATGTCCATTCATTTCCCTGATAGCTACTGATGTGGTACCAGCCATGAATCCAAACCCACAGGACCTAAAGTAGGCTCTTCTTAACCATTTCAGTAAAGAAACTCTCCTGTTGATTCTCCCCCTCAGTGGCACTGCTACTCCAAAAGTAATTCAACAACAATTACTGTGCAACTTACTAAACATAACAAAAGATATAGTAATATCTCAAATGGTATCATTTATTCTAAAATACAACTTAGTGCTACATGAAGAGAACATGAGACAATTTCATAAGAAAATTGTACAACTGTGCAATTCCTCAGAGAACTACTCTGTGTTCAGAGTTAAGGCCCCCATAGCTGAAGGGAAATAAAGTTCCTGCAAGCTATAAATTCCTATCTTTTCAGACAGTTTCCCTCTTCCTCTGTTCCCTTTGAGTAAAAGAATTGTTGGGTTCTTCCGGTATCTTTTCTATAGTTAGGATTATTTATATAAAGACACAGCATCTCACCTTATGAACTAGAAACAACAAGAATTTATTAAGATGGATTAAAAATCTAATCAGAGTTCTTACAGATGTAATCTTGCCATCAAGCCAGAGCTAACATAAATGTTTTTTAAGGGCCAGACAGTAAATATTTTAGGTTTTGCAGACCATTCAGTCTCTGTCACAACCACTCAACTCTGCCCTTGTAATACTGAAGCAGCTATAGATAATGCATAAATGGATGAACATGATTATGTTCTAATAAAGCTTTATTTATAAAAAATAGGTGGCAGGCTCACAGAAGTTTATCAACTTCTGATGCAGGCTAAAGTTTTTGGATAAAGCCTTATTTTCTAGTAAGGAGTAAAAAAGAACTCACATTGGGGAATGCCTGGAATCCCCCCAAATTCTCCTCTCCACTGCTTCTACCCACTGATAGACGCCTGAAATCACACCTGAAAGGTTTCAACTCTTTTCTTGTTAATACATGTTAATAGGCATGCACCTGTGAAAGAAAAATAGTGTTGTACAGTCAAATATGTTTGGGATGCTGGATCAACAAATTTAAGCAGATTTATTTACTGAAGAACTTTTTAGAGCTTTTAATGTGTTGATGTGCCTTGAAAACAGAGGAAGGCAGAGCATAAGCATTTCCTAAACATATGTGACTACAAAATCCTTTTGTGAGAGCATTTGCAGGACTGTTTTCCACCAAACACATCTTGGGAAACGCTATTCTAAGTTAAGGACGGCATTTGGAAGGAGTAATAAATAATAATAATTTATTGAGTTCTTACACTATGTGATTACATATGCATTATTTAATTTAATCCTTACAACCACCCTATGAATGACACCCCCTTTGTAATGAGGAATGTTAAAACAGGTCAGGAAACTTACTTTTGGTTATATAACTAGTAAGTGGCAGAACCAGGCTTCAAATGTACATGTGTTTGATTTCAAAACTTAAGATCGTAACTTCTATTAAATCTTAGAGTCACTAACATTTTAGTTTGAAATAAGGACTTCCTAGAACCAAAGAATTTTAGACCAAGAGGGACCATTAGAGATATAGTTTAATCCATGTATAGAGAAATAAATTTATTACTTAAAAGAGAAAATCAAAGCCTAGAGAAAAGACAGGACTAGTCCAAGGACACTTAGTCCCCAAACTGCAGGATCAAAACATCAAAGAGTATTGCTTTTATCTCTGTCTAATTCCCTTTCTAAAGAAGGCTTTGCACAGATTTGCTCAATGAAGGAAAGAGAAAAAAGGTTATATCAGTCAGGGTTATTTCATTTGCAAGAGGCAGAAAATCTACTCATACTGACTTAAGCAAAAGAAGAATTTTTTGGCTCACGTAACTAAAAAGTAGAGATATACTTGACTTCAGGTATGGGCAATCCAAGAGGTAAACAATTTCACCCAGACCTTACACTTCCCACTTCCCTGTGCTCTCAGTCAGGTTTCCTTATTCAGGTTGAGATTTGTGTGGCAGCAAGATGACTGCCAGCAGCCACATGGCTGTATTCTCCCATGTTTAAATCCAGCAGGAAAATAAAATTTCTCTTCCTCCAATAATTAGGACAAAAGCCCTGGGTCTAATTCTCATGTGATCAAATTAGGTCATGTGGTCATACTGAACAAAACTGTGGTCAGAGGAATAATTGACACTTAGGGTTCCAATCATAAGGTAACTCTCTGCATTGCCAAACATACCCTTAATTAAGAGGCTAGAATCAGTTGCATAGGGAAAAAAGGTGGGGGGGGGAATTAAGTTCTTTGAGAATAGTATCAAGGGTAAAATGGGTATATTAATACCTACCTTACAGGGTTGTTATAAGGATTAAAAAAGAAGCAAGGGCTTCCCTGGTGGCGCAGTGGTTGAGAGTCCGCCTGCCGATGCAGGGGACACGGGTTCGTGCCCCGGTCCAGGAAGATCCCACATGCCGCGGAGCGGCTGGGCCCGTGAGCCATGGCCGCTGAGCCTGCGCGTCCGGAGCCTGTGCTCCACAACGGGAGAGGCCACAACAGTGAGAGGCCCACGTACCGCAAAAACAACAACAACAACAACAACAAAAATATGTAAAGTGTCTACCATGACACCTGACAGATGACAAGTGCTCAATCAATATGAATTTTTTTATACCTTAACTGACATCAGAGATTGAATACTAACAGAATTCTCTTGCAATCCAATTCTATTCCCATCAAAACAAAATGCTGTTCATGCTGTCTTTAGGGATGAAGGGATCCAATACAGCCAACAGTGTAGTACACAACAAGAAAATCATAACAATAGGTTTGAATTAGCAACGAGGTTATTCTCAGAACTGTTTCATCAAAATAAGAAAGCCTTTTTCCCCACAGAATAGTTTTTACCTGATGGTGATGCCTTTTAGAGATGTCAAGGTAATAACAGCTTGTAAAGAGCCCAAAAATCAGACACTGAAATAAAACTTCAAACAAGCTTGTGAAACATGCTAACAATTACTCAGGAAGTGGAGGAAGAAAGGATGGATCCTAGAGGTATAGTAACCCAGAACTGCCAGTAGCAATTTCATCTATTTTTCTGCTAGATGTTTAAATAACTCAACTACCTCAATAAATGACCAAATTAAACCACAATGTCATTTATTGAATGTTATGTCTTAGTGATACTTCTACATGTGACTTAGAGTCTATGCCATTTTCACTCTCATCATCATCACTCCTTACCTAGTGGACAAGAAATCAAAATTCTGGAAGAAATTAAACAATTTTCCTACTTAACAAAAACAGCTCACAAAAAACCACAAGAAACTCTTGAAAGCAGCAAAAGAAAAACATGTTACAAAGAGGACAAAGATGAGACTGACTACTAATTTCCCAGCAGAAATAATGAAAGCCAGGAGATACTGGAATGGTATATCTGAAATGTTGAAAGGGAAAAAAAAAATCAGTTAACCAAGAATTCTATATCCAGCAAAATCAGCTCCCACTCCTTACATGTGGGCTGTATATAATGACTTATTTCCGAAGAGTACAGTATGGAATGGGGGAAAAGAGTAACTTTTTAATGAAGACAAACACTACCTCAGCCAGGTAATCAAGGTCAACATCAAGTCATAAACCATGTGCACATTATATACCCTTGATATAATGTGAAAATTGCACTTTATCACTGTCCTCTTTCTCCCAATAACCCATAATTCCAGTCTTATCATGAGGAAAACACATGACAAATTCCAATAAAGGAACATCCTACAAAATGCTTCACCAATACCCCTCAAAATTTTCAAGGTCAATAAAAATTTTAAAAGTCCAAGAAACTAACACAATCAAGAGGAGGAGCCTAGGAGACATGATGACTAAATGTAATGTGATATATTAGATGGAATCCCGGAACAGAAAAAGAAAAATTGATTAAAAACTAAGGGAGGTGAAAAAACTATGGATTTTGGTTTAAAATAATGTATGAATATTTGCTCATTAAGTGTAATGATTATGCCATTCTAATATACAATGTTAATAATAGGGGAAACTGGTGTAGGGTATACGAGAACTCTCTGTACTATCTTAATTTTTCTGTAAACCTAAAACTGCTCTAAAAAAATAAAGCCTATTTTTTTAAGTCCCCACACATTTAAAAGAACTAAACTCACACAAAAAATTGTCCATAACAAAATTAACTCTGAAATCTCAACATATTAAAATTTGTAGAATGTTGCTAAAGCAGAGCTTAGAGGGAAACTTATGGCCATACATGTTGACATCAAAAAAAAATAAAGGTCTAAAATCAATGATCTAAACTTTCACCTTAAGAAGCTAGTAAAAGAAGAGAAAATTAAACTCCAAGAAAGTAAAAGAAAGAAATAAAGTATCACAGAAAAATACTTGCAAAATATATATCTTGCAAAACACTTGTATCAAGAATATATAAAAAATATCTCAATAATATGAAAATAAACAGACCATTTAAAAAAAGGTGAAATAGGTTCAAGACAGCAGAGTAGAAGGACGTGCGCTCACTCCCTCTTGTGAGAGCACTGGAATCACAACTAACTGCTGAACAATCATCAACAGGAAGACACTGGAATTCACCAAAAAAGATACCCCACATCCAAAGACAAAGGAGAAGCCACAGTGAGATGGTAGGAGGGGCACAATCACAATAAAATCAAATCCTGTAACTGCTGGGTGGGTGACTGACAAACTGGAGAACAATTATACCATAGAAGTCCACCAACTAGAGTAAAGGTTCTGAGCCCCATGTCAGGCTTCCCAATCTGGAGGTCCAGCAAGGGGAGGAGGAATTCCTAGAGAATCAGACTTTGAAGGCTAGCGGGATATGACTGCAGGACTTCAACAAGACTGGAGGAAACTGAGGCTCCACTCTTGGAGGGCACACAAAGTAGTGTGCACATTGGGACCCAGGGGAAGGAGCAGTGACCCCATAGGAGACTGAACCAGACCTACCTGCTAGTGATGGAGGGTCTCCTGCAGAGGCGGGTGGGGGCGCTGTGGCTCACCATGAGGACAAGGACACTGGCAGCAGAAGTTCTGGGAAGTACTCCTGGGCGTGAGCCCTCCCAGAGTCCACCAGTAGCCCCACCAAAGAGCTGGGTAGGCTCCAGTGTTGGGTCGCCTCAGGCCAAACAACCAACAGGGAGGGAACCCAGCCCCACCCATCAGCAGACAAACGGATTAAAGTTTTACTGAGCTCTGCCCACCAGAGCAACACCCAGCTCTACCAACCACCAGTCCCTCCCATCAGGAAGCTTGCACAAGCCTCTCAGATAGCCTCATTCACCAGATGGCAGACAGCAGAAGCAAGAAGAACTACAGTCCTGCAGCCTATGGAAGGAAAACCACATTCACAGAAAGATAGACAAGATGAAAACAGAGGGTTATGTACCAGATGAAGGAACAAGATAAAACCCCAGAAAAACAACTAAACGAAGTGGAGATAGGCAACCTTCCAGAAAAAGAACTCATAATAATGTTAGTGGAGATGATCCAGGACCTCGGAAAAAGAATGGAGGCAAAGATCGAGAAGATCCAAGAAATGTTTAACAAAGACCTAGAAGAATTAAGTGACAAACACCTAGAAGAATTAAAGAACAAACAAACAGAGATGAACAATACAATACCTGGAGTGAAAAATACACTAGAAGGAATCAATAGCAGAATAACTGAGGCAGAAGAATGGATAAGTGACCTGGAAGACAGAATGGTGGAATTCACTGCTGTGGAACAGAATAAAGAAAAAAGAATGAAAAGAAATGAAGACAGCCTAAAAGACCTCTGGGACAACATTAAATGCCACAACATTCACATTATAGGGGTCCCAGAAGGAGGAGAGAGAGAGAAAGGACCCAAGAAAATATGTGAAGAAATTATAGTCAAAAATTTCCCTAACATGGGAAAGGAAATAGCCATCCAAGTCCAGGAAGTGCAGAGAGTCCCAGGCAGGATAAACCCAAGGAGAAACATGCTGAGACACATAGTAATCAAACTGACAAAAATTAAAGACAAGGAAAATTATTGAAAGCAACAAGGGAAAATAACATACAAGGGAAATTCCATAATGTTAACAGCTGATTTCTCAGCAGAAACTCTACAAGCCAGAAGGGAGTGGCATGATATACTTCAAGTGATGAAAGGGAAGAACATACAACCAAGATTACTCTACCCAGCAAGAATCTCATTCAGATTCGACAGAGAAATCAAAAGCTTTACAGACAAGCAAAAGCTAAGAGAGTTCAGCACCCCCAAACCAGCATTTGTTGTAACAAATGCTAAAGGAACTTCGCTAGCGGGAAACACGAGAAGAAAAGGACCAACAAAAACAAACTGATAACAATTAAGAAAATGGTAATAGGAACATACATATCGATAATTACCTTAGATGTGAATGAATTAAATGCTCCAACCAAAAGACAAAGGCTTGCTGAATGGATATCAAAACAAGACCCATATATATGCTGTCTGCAAGAGACACACTTCAGACCTAGGGACACATACAGACTGAAAGTGAGGGTATGGAAAAAGTTATTCCATGCAAATGGAAATCAAAAGAAAGCTGGAGTAGCAATACTCATTTCAGATAAAATGGACTTTAAAATAAAGAATGTTACAAGAGACGAGGAAGAACACTACATAAAGATCAAGGGAGCAATCCAAGAAGAAGATATAAAAATTATAAATATATATGCACCCAACATACGAGCACCTCTATACATAAGGCAACTGCTAACAGCTATAAAAGAGGAAATCGACAGTAACACGATAATAGTGGGGGACTTTAACACCTCACTTACACCAATGGACAGATCATCCAAAGTGAAAATAAATAAGGAAACAGAAGCTTTAAATGACACAATAGACCAGATAGATTTAACTGATATTTATAGGACATTCCATCCAAAGACAGCAGATTACACTTTCTTCTCAAGTGCACATGGAACATTCTCTAGGATAGATCACATCTTGGGTCACAAATCAAGCCTCAGTAAATTGAAATCATATCAAGCATCTTTTCTGACCACAACGCTATGAGATTAGAAATGAATTACAGGGAAGAAAACATAAAAAACACAAACACATGGAGACTAAACAATATGTTACTAAATGACCAAAAGGTCACTGAAGAAATCAAAGAGGAAATCAAAAAAAACCTAGAGACAAAAGACAATGAAAACACGATGATCCAAAACCTATGGGATGCAGCAAAAGCAGTTCTAACAGGGAAGTTTATAGCTATACAAGCCTACCTCAAGAAACAAGAAAAATCTCAAACAATCTAAACTTACACCTAAAGGAACTAGAGAAAGGAGAACAAACAAAACCCAAGGTTAGCAGAAGGAAAGAAATCATAAAGATCAGAGCAGAAATAAATGAAATAGAAACAAAGAAAACAATACCAAAGATCAATAAAATTAAAAGCTGGTTCTTTGAGAAGATAAACAAAATTGATAAACCATTAGCCAGACTCATCAAGAAAAAGAGGGAGAGGACTGAAATCAATAAAATTAGAAATGAAAAAGGAGAAGTTATAATAGACACCACAGAAATACAAAGCATCCTAAGAGACTACTAAAAGAAAGTCTATGCTAATAAAATGGACAACCTGGAAGAAATGGACAAATTCTTAGAAAGGTATAACCTTCCAAGACTGAACCAGGAAGAAATAGATAATATGAACAGACCAATCACAAGTAATGACATTGAAACTGTCATTTAAAAATCTTCCAACAAAAGTCCAGGACCAGATGGCTTCACAGGTGAATTCTAGCAAACATTCAGAGGAGTGCTAACACCCATCCTTCTCAAAGTCTTCCAAAAATTTGCAGAGGAAGGAACATTCCCAAACTCATTCTATGAGGCCACCATCACCCTGGTACGAAAACCAGACAAAAATACTACAAAAAAAGAAAATTACAGACCACTATCACTGATGAATATAGATGCAAAAATCCTCAACAAAATACTAGCAAACAGAATCCAACAACACATTAAAAGGACCATACACCGTGATCAAGTGGGATTTAGCCCAGGGATGCAAGGATTCTTCAATACATGCAAATAAATCAATGTGATACACCATATTAACAAATTGAAGAATAAAAACCATATGATCATCTTAATAGATGCAGGAAAAGTTTTTGACAAAATTCAATACCCATTTATGATAAAAACTCTCCAGAAACTGGGCATAGAGGGAAACTACCTCAACATTAAAAAGGCCATATATGACAAACCCACAGCAAACATCATTCTCAATGGTGAAAAACTGAAAGCACTTCCTCTAAGATCAGGAACAAGACAAGGATGTCCACTCTCACCACTATTATTCAACATACTTTTGGAAGTCCTAGCCATGGCAATCAGAGAAGAAAAAGAAATAAAAGGAATACAAACTGGAAGAAGAAGTAAAGTTCTCACTGTTTGCAGATGCCATGATACTATACATAGAGAATCCTAAAGATGCCAACAGAAAACTACTAGAGCTAATCAATGAATTTGGTAAAGTTGCAGGATACAAAATTAATGCACAGAAATCTCTTGCATTCCTATACACTAATGATGAAAAATCTGAAAGAGAAATTAAGGAAACACTTCCATTTACCATTGCAACAAAAAGAATAAAATACCTAGGAATAAACCTACGTAGGGAGACAAAAGACCTGTATGCAGAAAACTATAAGACACTGATGAAAGAAATTAAAGGTGATACAAACAAAGAGATATACAATATTCTTGGATTGGAAGAATCAATATTGTGAAAATGACTATACTACGCAAAGCAATCTACAGATTCAATGCAATCCCTATCAAATTATCAATGGCATTTTTTATGGAACTAGAACAAAAAATCTTAAAATTTGTATGGAGACAAAAAAGGACCCCGAATAGCCAAAGCCTTCTTGAGGGAAAAAAAGGCAGAGCTGGAGGAATCAGACTCCCAGGCTTCAGACTATACTACAAAGCTACAGTAATCAAGACAGTACGGTACTGGCACAAAAACAGAAATAAAGATCAATGGAGCAGGATAGAAAGCCCAGAGATAAACCCATGCACCTATGGTCAACTAATCTATGCCAAAGGAGGCAAGGATATACAATGGAGAAAAGACAGTCTCTTCAATAAGTGGTGCTGGGAAAACTGGACAGCTACATGTAAAAGAATGCAATTAGAACACTCCCTAACACCATACACAAAAATAAACTCACAATGAATTAGAGACCTAAATGTAAGACTGGACACTATAAAACTCTTAGAGGAAAACATAGGAAGAACACTCTCTGACATAACTTACAGCAAGATCTTTTTTGATCCACCTCCTAGAGTAATGAAAATAAAAACAAAAATAAACAAATGGGACCTAATGAAACTTAAAAGCTTTTGCAAAGCAAAGGAAACTACAAACAAGATGAAAAGACAACCCTCAGAATGGGAAAAAATATTTGCAAACGAATCAACGGACAAAGGATTAATCTCCAAAATATATAAACAGCTCAGGCAGCTCAATATTAAAAAAACAAACAACCCATCAAAAAATGGGTAGAAGACCTAAATAGACATTTCTCCAAAGAAGACCTACAGATGGCCAAGAAGCACATGAAAAGCTGCTCAACACCACTAACTACTAGAGAAATGCAAATCAAAACTACAATGAGGTATCACCTCACACCAGTTAGAATGGGCATCATCAAAAAATCTACAAACAACAAATGCTGGAGAGGGTGTGGAGAAAAGGGAACCCACTTGCACTGTTGGTGGGAATGTAAATTGATACAGCCACTATGGAGAACAGTATGGAGGTTCCTTAAAAAACTAATAATAGAATTACCATATGAGCCAGGAGTCCCATTACTGGGCATATACCCAGAGAAAACCATAATTCAAAAAGACAGGGCCTCCCTGGTGGCGCAGTGGTTGAGAGTCCGCCTGCCGATGCAGGGGACACAGGTTTGTGCCCCGGTCCGGGAAGATCCCACATGCTGCGGAGCGGCTAGGCCCGTGAGCCATGGCCACTGAGCCTGCGCAATCGGAGCCTGTGCTCCGCAACGGGAGAGGCCACAACAGTGAGAGCGCCGCATATCGCAAAAAAAAAAAAAAAAAAAAAAAGACACATGTACCCCAATGTTCATTGCAGGCCTATTTACAATAGCCAGCTCATGGAAGCAACCTAAATGCCCATCGACAGATGAATGGATAAAGAAGATGTGGTACATACATACAATGGAATATTACTCAGCCATAAAAAGGGACGAAATTGGGTCATTTGTAGAGATATGGATGGATATAGAGACTGTCATACACATTGAAGTAAGTCAGAATGAGAAAAACAAATATCATATATTAATGCATATATGTGGAACCTAGAAAAATGGTACAGATGAACTGGTTTGCAGGGCAGAAATAGAGACACAGATGTAGAGAACAAACATATGGACACCAAAGGGGGAAAGTGGCAGGTGGGGTGGTGGTGTGATGAATTCAGAGATTGGGATTGACATATATACACTCATGTATAAAACGGATAACGAATAAGAACCTGCTGTAGAAAAAAATAAATAAAATAAAAATCAAAAATTGAAAAAAAAAAAAGAATCTGCCTGCCAATACAGAGATACGGGTTCAATCCCTGGTTCGGGAAGATCCTACATGCCACGGAGCAATTAAGCCCGTGTGCCACAACTACTGAGCCCCCGTGCCACAACTACTGAAGCCCGCATATCTAGAGCCTGTGCTCTGAAGCAAAAGCAGCCACCTCAGTAAGAAGCCTGCACACTGCAACAAAAACCAACACAGCCAAAAAATAAATAAATAAATAATTCTTTTTAATTAAAAAAAAATCTTAGATTATCTCACATGGAAGAATTGTTGTATTTTACATTTTAAAATATTAACTTCTTTATCATGATCTTTTAAATTTGTATAATCCCGTGCATCACTCATAGAGAGTGAAGGAATAGGATTTGGCCAATGTCCCAGTCTTATCTAACTTGGTTCAGAAGCCAACTATAGCATATTTTGTGCGGCTCTGTGGGGGCAGCTTAAAGACCTCACTAGAACACTCTCTGAATTGCAAGACCAAACATCGGGATAGTAGGATCCATTATTTTTATTGTTTGTCTCCGTATGAAGCAGTTTTTTTCTAACTTAGGGTTGATTTAACCATTAGGCACAGTGAGTACAGTGCCTAGGGTCCATGATATATTTAGAGATCCATGGAAATGTTCTAATTTTAATTACCTTTAAAATAGGATGAAAAAGTGAATATAGCAATAATGAATATATCATAATGAATCTCACCTGGATTTTTTTTTCCCCTATGGTCAAAGGAACCTATGAAAGCAAAGTGTCCATAGCCCAAGAAAGTCATAATGCAGCCTTGAACTTAGATGATCTTTTATTGAATGGATTCTTGACAAGCTTCAAAATATTACTGTGGTTCTCAGAGAAAAAGCCTAGACGAGTTAACAAGTCCCAGTTCCACAAGTTAGGAGTTTTGTCAATTGGAAAAATCACTTAACCTCCTCTACCCTCAGTTTCTTTCTTTATAAACAGGAGGAATATTAACGATGGCTATGACTAGGGAGAACAGTATGGAGACTCCTTAAAACACTAAAAATAGAGCTACCATATGATCCAGCAACCCCACTCCTGGGCACATATCTGGAGAAAACCATAACTAAAAACGATACATGCACCCCCATGTTCACTGAAGCACTATTTACAATAGCCAGGATATGGAAGCAACCTAGATGTCCATAGATGGAGGAATGGATAAAGAATAAGTGGCACATATATACAATGGAATATTACTCAGCCATAAGAAAGAATGAAATAATGCCATCTGCAGCGACATGGATGGACTTAGAGTTTGTGAAGTAAGTCAGACAAAGACAAATATCATATGATATTGCTTATATGTGAAATCTAAAAACAGATACACATGACCCTATTTACAAAAAAGAAAACTGAGTCACAAATGTAGGAAAGAAACTTATGGTTACCAAGGGGGAAGGGGGGAGGATTAAATTGGGAGATTGGGACTGACATATACCCACTACTATATATAAGATAGATAACTAATAAGAACCTACTATATAGCACAGGGAACTCTATTCAATATTCTGTAATGACCTATATGGGAATAGAATCTTAAAAAGAGTGGATGTATGTATATGTATAACTGATTCACTTTGCTGCACACCTGAAACTAACACAACACTGTAAATCAACTATATTCCAATAAAAAATAATTTAAAAAATTTAAAAAATAATTAAAAAGGTGAAATATTTGAGCAGAGCCTTCATAAAATACATACACACACACACACACATACAAATGACCAACAAATACATGAAAAGATATGTAACATCATTGGTCATTAGAAAAATACAAATTAAAATCATGAGATACCCCTTTAAATCTACCAAAACAGCTAAAATAAAAATGACTGATAATACCAAGAGTTGGGGAGAATGTAGAATACCTGGAGCCCTCAGATATTGCTGGTACAAACGTGAAATGATACAGTCACTTTGGAAACCAGATCTGCAGTTTCTCAAAATGTTTAAAATATATACACTTATCATACAATCCAGTAATTCCATTCTGAGGAAAAAATGAAAACATATGGCTATATTATTTATTATAGTAAAAAAAAATGAAAACAACCCAAATGCACATCAACTGGTGAATGGATAAACAAAATGTGGTATTATCCATACAATGGAATATCACTGAACAATAAAAAGGAATAAACTATTTATTGATAAATGCACCTGCTCTGAAAAAACATCTTGACACAAAGGATTCAAATGAAAATATACTTTAGTAGAAAGACAATAAGTATTATTGAAAATAAGCACTGACTGCAATCTCTTCAGCTTCCAAGGGTTGTTACATAATTATTTAACCTAAAGAAGTTCCCCTTTTTTAACCTAGGAAACCTCCTCATAGGGTCCTTTGAGCATGAAACTGAGGACTTTTAGATCATAGTATGGAAGTCAAGAGTTAAATATAGAAAGTGCTAAATACTTTCATATAAGAAAAAAAAGGAAAATGATGGCCCTTTGCTGGCAATTCTAGAGGCTGTGAGGTGAGGAGTCTAACAGAGAAAAGAAAAGATATGATATAAAAGGAAGAAGATCCTGAGAAATATACTAGGCCTTCAGAGGATGTCAGGCTGCAGGAAATTCCATGTGGCAGTAAAGGACCTAAAAATGTCTAAAATCCATGATGACGTATATTGAAAAGCTTTCATTCACCAAATAATTATCGAGCCTTTACTCTGTTGCCATGCTCTGCTCTAGGCACCAGGGATACAAGTCAGTCAATAAAATAACAAACTACCTGGAGGATATTCTCAACAATTTGAGGTTGTTTTCTATGCTGTGTTGTAATTTCCCTTCACTGCACCCCAAACGAACAACAGAATTCTGCTACAAACAAAAGCATTGTTTTAAGGGTGCATCGGGGGATAAAGGACAACAGAGGTTGTTCAATGTGAGTTGAATCAGCACCGGCAAGATTAGATGACAATCACAGGAAGGAAGCATAACAGCTAAAAATAGGTCCTGTCAGACAAACAGACCGGAGCAAAGGCTGACTCAGGAAGCCTTAGAGGTACAATAGAGGTGTTAGCAGATCTACATTATGAAGTATGGCAGTGTGGTAATATTTAAGGCTATTCACCAATGTTTCAGTGCCTCTCCTTTCAGGAAAATGGTGAAGTTGCATGCCGCTGCCTCCTTCAAGTTCAGCATAGTCCTAAAATGGGCTTTAGCCTATGGAATATGAACGGAAGTGGAATATGTCACTTCCATAGGGACGCATTCTGAAGAAAGCGAATAAACCACCATGTTCTTATGTTCCTCTGCCATGGCAATCAACAACCATGCAGGTGTAAAGGCTCTGTCAGCCAGCTCTCACAGTGAGCAGAAGAGCCCCCCAGCTAACTTGAAACAGACATAGAACATAAGCAAGAAATCAACCTTTGTTGTTTATAAGCCACTAAAATTGGGGGTGGTTTATTACGGCAGCACAACCTAGCTTATCCTGGCTGATACAAGTAGATTGAGCCAGTCTATGTGGATATCCTAGGAAAACTGTACGACCCAGGGATTTTTAAAGATCTTTTTAAATAACAGAGTCATCTGAAGGAACTAGGAAGAGAGTGTGCTCTCGTATGCCAGATTGCAACAGATGAGAACGTAAAAGCAGTAAATTCAGCCCTAAGGATTCTGGAAGGTAAGGCAAGCATCACGACAGGTATACTTGTCTTTTTCTGACAGGAAAAAGTATATACCTTCATTCAGAGACAATACTTTTTACCCCGTAGAACTAAATTCAAGCTGGATTTGTCCTCTGGGGATTTGTTTAAAGGATGAGAAGCAGAGTGAATAACATCTCCCACCCCACAAAATCACCGAAACTTTGTAAAACTGGAGAGTCCTTTCAGTGAACCCATTGAGAAGAAAAAAAGCATAACTTAAAATGGTGAGGCAGTGAAGGCATTTTTCATGAAAAGCTGAGACAACGTGGACCAAGCAAGCTACTATCTGACCTAAGGCAGTGTTACCCAGTCTTTGCAAAACATTTTCGCAAGTCTTTCTCCTGGCCACCTGCTCTCTATACTTTAGTAACTTACTATTTTCTCTAAATTGATTTCCATTTATTTACTTAATTAGATATATTTTAAAAGAAAAAATTGATTCAAATAGTGTAAATTGAACAGTAGTACCATTAGCCGTAAATATAAACTGAAAACCCTCATAACGATAAATACATATGAAAATAGAACAATGAATAAAATTATTCCATTTTATCTGGAGAGTATAACTTGCTAAAGTTTATAAGCCTAAGGCTTGCCTGTGGATAAAGGGAGAATTACAAAATGATAGCATCAACCTGAATCTTTCTCCTTCACTAGCCAGAATTAAAGAGAATTATAAAGAGAATAATTTTAAGACTAAACAGTTCAATGCTCTACCTAAAATCATCTCAAGTACTATTTGTGGTATGTATCCCACATTTAGGGAAATACTATTGTTGTGGCCGTGAACATGAGCCTCTCAGATTCCTGACAGTGGGGAGGCACATGACGGACAAACCCCGGTGTTGTGCTCTGAAATCCATCACCATGTTCTCACAGAGACCGCACTTCCCACAGGCTGCTTCCAACCAGTGACCGGGGACTAAGGCAGGGAAGGCATGGTTGTCCTGGAGACTGGGTTGTCCTCTGACAGGTCACTTTGGCTCATCAGCTTTGTCAAACATCCTTAGAACTGCACTGCACTTTGAGAGGCTTCCTTCCACCCCGCATCTCTCCTTCACAAGGATCAGACCCACATCACAGTCTGGGGGCCCTCCCAGCATCTCTCCAGGACCCTCCTCATTTTCCTAATAGGCTCATGTATGTCTTGAGCTTCTCAGGTAACCTCAACTTGCCTGTTGACCTTCCTAACAGCATCTTTTGAAGACAAAATGAACTGGCAGGAACATGTTCCACTAACTTGTTTTGTCCAAGCATCAGCTGTCTCAAGTAAATCTCAGAGAGCGTGAATCTCAGTCTAATCTTCCCAAAAGCAGACACAGTACAAATAGCCTATATTGTTGACTAAAGTAAAAGCCGCCAAGATCTGTGTATAGGGATTGGGGAAGATAAAAGCTGTCGTCTGTGGTAGAAGTTTAAGAGCTGTGCTTATACTCTTCTGCCAAGCATTAAGCAAACATTCACTTATGTGTTAAGACCCAGCTCAAACATTACCTGCTCTGAGAAACCTTCCCCAGTCTAACCAGCACTGGTGCTATCTGTCTCTGCATCCCCACAATGTCCCAGCCCTTGCTTTCCTGAAAGAACTTACCACATTACATTGCAATGAGAGTAGAGTCATATCTTACGAGAATCAGGCTGAAAAGTCAGAGCCCGGAGCAAAGATGATGAAAGGAAAAATTATCTTCCAAAACCCCTTAAAAAGGTCCCATGATACAGATGGACATACATCTTCTCAATGAGTCCATCACAGCTAGTTTTTCCTCCAGCATTGGAAGAAATCACTGTGCCTTTGGTTAAGCACCTCATAAAGTGGTTGGCTTGCTTTTAAAGACCACATTGCATGAAAAATAGAACGATGCTGAATCTTAACTGCCAGAATCATCCTCAACATAAGAAGATATCCCATGAGAGGATCACTGAGAAAACCCCAGTTTCCTATCCCCACCTCACATTCTGGCTGGGGTCTACATTGAGTGAGTGGAATAACAACCCTGGCCATTTAAATAATTACTTCTCCCTCTTACTTTTCATTCTTTGTGTACAGCTGAATTCACAGAGGCTAAACCCAGTATCTACTATAACATGTGTCTCTCTCGCTAGGGTCCACTTGACTGGAACCTTCCTAACATCTACCAATGTGTGTGTACACACCTGGTATTAAATATATGAGGGAGGGAGGGAGGGGTGGAGGGAGAAAGAGGAAAAAAGGATAGATGCAAGAAATGGACACCAAACAATTCATTCCAGGAAGGTGTGTTAGGTTGGTTTCCCCCAGAAGGAGACCCCAAGACAAGGGTTTGAATGGAAGGTGATCTCAGGAGCATGATGAAGGGAGATGTGACAGTGAACAAGGGGCAAAAGCCCTCCCACAAAGGGTGAATGAATGAGCAGGTGACTGCTGTGGGCACCTGGAGCTCAATCCTACTGAGGATTTCTGGGAGTCAGCATAGAGCACAACTCTTATGTCTCCTATGTAAGAAGCAAGGAGGCTGGAATATTTATCCACCAACTCCACCCACAAGCACAGGCCAATACTCCTATGGTGAGAGAAATCCCTCAGGCTGAGATTTGCAGGCTTTGCCATAGGAAGCCACAGGCATGTATGAGATGGGTGTGTACTGAGGGAACATCCATCGTCACAGAAGGGAATGGTGTTCTGTCACTTTTATTTCAATCTATGCCCATTTTCTTTCCACTAAAAAGACTTTTACTCTAATTTCACCTAACCAGTGAGCATTGTCAATTACAGCAGGGACATCAGAATTTGAACATCTTGGGATTCTGATTTCTTTTTCCTTTGCAAAACATTGCTTTCTTTATGATTGTAATTTAACAGTGAGCCTGAACTATGTCACCTGTGTCTCTCATGCACAATCTCTTTGTAATCTTTGAATGAATGAGTGCTTTAGTTTTACAGAAACTTTTGAAATAAAAAATCTATGTATACATTCTAATTTCACTCATCTTTTAAATGTACATAAATATGTATACTAAGTCTATAAATCTGTATAAAGTTGTTTCCAGCAACTAGTTGCACAGTATTCTTGACGGTTAACATCATTCACATTAAAATGTCTATACTAAGCAGAATTTTTCATTAGTTACAACAAATCTATAGACTAAAATCAAAATTTTACAATCCTGAAAAGAATTCTCCCTTATTGTCCATTAAGAGGTTATCCTGAGGAAATGTTCGTTAAAGGTAAAAGTTAAAGATCACAAGATGATGAGGCAAGCAGACTTTCCTTTAAATTTTCACATATATGCCAACACTTGAGTGCTATAAATAGAGGACTGCAGAAGCTAGGAGATGAGTTATATAATTCTGATTCAATGCCCTGGATTTGGGCAGCCTATTCTGAAATTATGAAAACCAAAATGAAGACCCTTTTTCTACAAACAACAGAATATGGATTTAGAACACTCATGTTTTGTTAAATTTTTGAGCATCTCTATTTCTTAGCCTATTCATTGGCCTAAGCCCCAAACAAGAATTTTTCCCTGCAAGTTTTTATGCATATGGTGCACTAGAATAGTAATTCTCCTCATTAAAATCCCAGTCCATGCCAGTGTCCAATGTGTTTGAAAAGTTCAAAAAGGTATGCTTTCCTTTAAGCAAAAGCTGTGCAGAAATCCCAGATCTTTTTATTCTTGCTGGTGAGAAGGGAAAGGTGAGCTCACTCTCTCTGGGCCAATGCCTCAACCCTCAGCAGCCCTTCATGACTCATCCCTTCAATATCTGCCCTTGAGTTTCAGACCCCTGGCCTGGACCCTCACCACTGACTCATAGACCCTTTCTTAAATAAATAACACCAATTTTTTAAACTCCCAGATGCTTCTGTTATCTTAGGGGATGCTATGGTGCATTTTGTGGTAAAGACTAGATTTGCTTCTATTGTGACCACTCCCTAAAAACAGGACGGACCTTCACCCAAGATGTGGTTCGAATGTCAAGACTCATGACACTACACACATACCAAGAGGAGATGAAGAGATTTACTCGTTGCAACATGGGGAGTAGGGAAGGCTCCCAAGGAGGTCTACATGCCTTGAGAGCAGCAAAAGAAGACTGACGTGGGGTTTTTATGGTAGTTAAATGGTGGGCCCACGTGAGGGTTTCCATGTGTGGCTTAAACATCCCGCCAGCAACAAAGGTGGAATTACCTAGGCTTTCTTATCAGCTTGTCCAGATGTGGGGCATATGAAGGATGAATGAAACCTAAATGTTGTCAGCAGTCAAACATCAAAAAACAAATGGAGTCAGACTATTACAGCTTTCCTATTAAGTCAGATTTTCATACATTGATATAATCATAATAAAGAACATAACTGACAGTTATTTGGGTATTTACTACATACCAGACATGCACTATTTACACATCATTTCACTGAATTCTCACAAGCACCCTAATAAGAGTTAGTGACTTTGTTTGAGTTCCCCCCAAAGGAGAAAAGGAGTCATCTGTTTGAGAAGTTAGGGCAGGAACATAGTGAAAGACTGGGAAAGAAAGGAAAGCTAATAAAGGATTCTATAAAAAGCTGGTTACCACTGCAGGTATCTGGAACTCAGTATAACTCAGGACGCTTAGAGAGATGTATACTCAGTGATGTCCCCCTGTGGGGGGGCGGTAAAGAAGCTGAGATGCTTATCCACCCTTCCATCCTCACTGTTGGGAGGTCGAACCTGGAGGCATCATCTCCAGCACTCCCAGCAGTGCAGAGAAAGTCTTCCAGCAGAGAGATGCTGGTGCTTGAAGTAAGCAGCTATTAGCAGGTATGGGAACTGTCCTCTGAATAGCAAAGCACTGCCAAGGTGAGCCATGGAGACAAGGCAGCCACTGTCTACCTACAGAAAGGAACTAGTATTATCCCCATTTTATGAGGATATGAAAGCTCAGAGAGGATAAATAAGGCTTTCCAAGATCACACATAATAATCGTTAAAGAGTTGGAACTAAAACCCAAGGCCATATGACTCCTGAGCCATATTCGTAAGCAAAGCACACTGATATAAAAGGGCTCTGCTACTTTCAGAGAGTGGAATTGAAACAGACAGAGGCAGTGTGGCAGAGTAATAAGAATATGTGCTCCTAAGTCAGACTGTATCATTTCAAATAACACTGCCACTCACTAGCTTGGTAACCTTTTAACTTCTTTGTGCCTTGGATTCATCATTTATACAATGGAGATAATCGTTGCACTTTCATCGCATGGTTATGGTGCCTCATAAATGTTGTCTTTTTTTTTTTTTTTACACGTTTGGCTGAGTGTCAACTCAGGGGGTATCTTGATATCTAAAACCTATAATTTTAGAAAATAACTTGTCTGACCTGGTTTACTTTTGGGGAAGCATTTTATATGATTACATATTTTTAAAGATATATATATAGATATAGATATAGATATAGATATAGATATATAGGCATTCTTCCCTTTTCCATGTCATTTTCTCAGTCTTTCACTGTTTCTTGCCCAAACATACAAAATAAAAGATTTCTTTTTTTCCCCAAATCCTTCAAGCTGCCCTTTTGAGGGGAACCCAAGCAACTATAAAATATAAAAATATATTGGTAAAATATGTATATATGAGATAAGAAAATTAGTCCAGTCAGGTCCAGGTTGGGTTTATTGTTTATCTCTGATCGCTCTGCAGATGAGTTTTACAAGACTTGTCTTTCTACAAGCATCAGCAGAATTCTACCCAGCACAGTCTCTACTCCAGGCTTCGGGTAGGCAAAATGCTGGGTTAAAGGAAGGCAGATAAAAAAACAAGTCAAATAAAACCCATATTTCCTGGCTACTCAGTATCCAGAGAGCCCCTGGCCCCTTAAGTAGACACAGCACCCAAGAGAAAGCCTGTCTTAGAGGTGATATGCTGGCAAATGTTCTGGCTGCATTACCTCTGGACCATTCTCCATCCCTGTCCAAACCCTCTTCTCTCTATGCCCAGTAATAATGAGTCATTGTTTTCTGAGAACTTAGCATATGCCTGATGCTGTTCTAAGCACTTTGCATATATTCACACATCTAACCCTTACGAAAACCCTAGGAGATAGCTGTTTATTATTATCATTCTCATTTCATATTTGTGGAGACTAAGGTATACCAGGAATTGGGCTGACTTCCATCAAATTTCAAGAACTTCTTTCAAATGGTTCTGTTGGCCATTTGCATCATGGATACTTAACCCAATGAAAACCAACATTTCAAGACCAGATTTGGGACATCAAATTTGAGGTTTCCTAAACGTTCCCGCATCTACCCACTCATCCAATCACTACAACCCTGATTTAAAGTCATTTACCCAGGGCTTCCCTGGTGGCACAGTGGTTAAGAATCTGCCTGCCAATGCGGGGGACACGGGTTCGATCCTGGTCTGGGAAGATCCCACATGCCGCGGAGCAACTAAGCCCGCACGCCGTAACTGCTGAGCCTGTACTCTAGAGCCCGCGAGCCACAACTACTGAGCCCACGTGCCACAACTACTGAAGTCCAGGCGCCTAGAGCCCGTGCTCCACAACGAGAAGCCAGGACAATGAGAAGCCCGCACACCGAGAAGCCCGCACACCGCAATGAAGAGTAGCCCCCGCTCGCCGCAACTAGAGAAAGCCTGCGTGCAGCAACGATGACCCAGTGCAGCCAAAAATAAATAAATTAATTTAAGAAATAAAATAAAATAAAGTCACCTACCCAACACATCCCCAAAAAAGCTTTTGAAAAGTTCCGTACAACCCCATGGAGATATCTTCGGATACTCAAGCAAAAGCAAGGCAAGTAAGGCAGAATATGCACGAAAAAGAAAGCCCTATATTCTGCTAGCTAAAACAGTCATCCACAAACTGCTTATCAGGTGTTTTGTTTTGTTTTGTTTTAATCAAGAAAGTCTTCAGAGATTTTAGCTTAGAAATAAAATACATCTTTCACCGGAAGCTATTTCTATCTTCCTTTAACACCAAGTAACACCCTCACCTTCTAGCTTCTGTTTTTTTATTTTTTAACGGATTGTGCAATAAGTCAGTCTAAGATGAGTGTTATCATACTGCCCTGGATAAGATCCTCCAAGCTGAGCCTGCATTTGTTCTGCATCTTGAGAAAGGTATGCCCTGGAGGCACACGCTGGATGCTACGGTTAATTAACTAATTTACTCAATCAAGTTTAACAGTGGTTTTAACTTTAATGAGACCATTACATTTTAATATGGAAATAACAGCCTTGTATCCTTAACAATCCCCACAGTCCGCAAATCCACCTCCCTCTTCCGCCCACCTCGCCCCAGCGTTGATGTTGACTTGTGAACCTGAACACCTGAGTGTAACATCCAGAACTTGTAATACACATGTTCAGGGTCCATTACAGACACAGCCCACGTAAACCACTGTTCTGCCTTCTGGTGGCCCCCGATGTACACTCTGAACACACACAGCAGTTGTCGCTCAAGATAAGAGCCCAAGTTTTATCACTGGCAGAGTCCTTTCTAGATGAAAGTGTAGTGGGGGCTTTTGATACTAAAAAACTGGTGTGAGTGAGGAAGAAAGGTAGACCAGGTCAGAAAATCCAAAAGGAGAGAAACTAAAGGAAATGACTAGGCGTGCAACCTGGGTTGCTATTGTCCTAGGGAGATCTACTCTCGGGCTGCCATCCCCAACTTGGGTTGCATTTAATTGGGCTCCAAATCATTAATATAATGGCCTTCCAAGCTCTTCTTTTTTTTTTTTTTTTTTTTTTTTTTTTTTTTTTTTTTTGCGGTAGGCGGGCCTCTCACTGTTGTGGCCTCTCCCCTTGCGGAGCACAGGCTCCGGAGCACAGGCTCAGTGGCCATGGCTCACGGGCCCAGCCGCTCCGCGGCATGTGGGATCTTCCCAGACCGGGGCACGAACCCGTGTCCCCTGCATCGGCAGGCGGACTCTCAACCACTGCGCCACCAGGGAAGCCCCCAAGCTCTTCTTATTGAGAATTTTTTTATTATTCCAGATACAGTACTTTGGAGATTAACTATGAAAAGTTTTACAAGACGGTGAAGGTAATGAATCATGAATTCTGTAAGGGTAAACCCAATACGGTGAAACCAAGTACAGCTGTCTTATATTTGCTCTGTGTGCATTTTGCTACCCGTAATTTTGTCATCAATTTTCATCTTTTGTTTAAACATATTTGTCTTTTGGACAAGATAGGTCATATTTCATAGGTTTGATGAATTTTCTCCTTGGTCCACTTTTACAGAATTTGCACTTAATTAATTGCCCAACCTTTAATTCGACAGACTGTTTTTAATGGCTATGTAGTTTCAAAAGCATATACACAGTGGAATTTCGAAAAAGTAATTGTTTTTGTGTCACTTCCAAAGAAAGTCACAATTATTAAAATGTGTAAATAATTTGTCAAATGCGCAATGGGCAATAATTAGGAAGATATCAAATAAACCTTTAATGGATATTTTTAATTTGGTGTTCAGCAGGAACATTTAAATAATGCAACAAAATATGTCATTACTCGCCTCAGGACTATAGAAGCCAAATTCCAATGTGAAAATGCACCTTTCAATTGCATAGACTGGGTCATAATAGAGGTGACACTCATAAAAGATTTTCTAGGTCTTAGCAGAGCCGTAAATAGGGACCCCCTCATCCGGCAGACAGCAAAGAATCCAAAACCCTGCCTATCAAAAGCATCATTCAAGCCACAAGGCTCTTCTGTGCCTGGTAAAAAGCAGGCAGGAAAAGAAGAGACAAAGGTCAGTTGTCAATTCTTTATAAATGTGATTGTGCTGGCAGTTTGCAAAGAACTGCCATGTTTCCCTAGCAACTTTGTGTGCACGCAGATGCGTTTAGTACATTTTTTTCCCCTTGTTATTTTCAGACCGTCTTTTTGTACCGTGGACTATTTCGAATGTATTCTTTCAGTTACATGGGCCTTTTTATTAAGAGGATTAAGAGGCTGACATTTTTTGGAAGGGAAGTTCGCTGAATTCGGGGCCATAAAAACCAGAGTTCAATTTTTAGTCAAACTGCAGATAAAAAGCAGGAGTGAAAAAGGCTGGGTTAGAGAAAACACATTAGACCAAGAGAAAGCTGAAAGTATCCAGTTTCTAGAAATTGGAACCTGAGAGCCCATGACATTCCCGAATGGTACTTTGTCATCTCTTTGAAAGAAATGTTAAGCAAAGCTTCCGAGCAGCCTCCACCCTGCCTTTTATGTTCCTCCTTTGATTTTGTGATTGTTCCAGAGCCTGGAGTCAATATTTAATTTTGATTCATCTGTTCCTCCTTCTTGTTTATTAGTGGCAGGGAAAGGACATTTGGAAATAACTCTCACCGAACTCTGCTCTTTATTAATTCATCCACAACATGGATTGAGCACTTACGAATTACCAGGCATTGTTCTGGGCATACAGCTGGGGTCTACAAACTCTTTCTGTAAAGCACCAGCTAGTAAATATTTTAGGATCTATGGGCGGGTCATACAGTCTTCACAACTCCTCAACTGTGCGCTTGTGGGTTGTAGCAGCCCGCAGACATTGCATAAATGAGTGGGTGTGGCAGTGTGCCAATAAAGCTTTCCATATGGACACCAAAACTTGAGTTTCACGTAATTTTCACATGTCACGAAATATCACTTTTGATTTTTTTTCAACCATTTAAAAAAACGAAAATGTTTGGCTGTGAGTCTGTTTCTGTTTTGTAAATAAATTCATTTGTATTATTTTTTAGATTCTGCATGTAAGTAATATCATATAATATTTGTCTTTCTCTGACTTACTTCACTCAGTATGATAATCTCTAGGTCCATCCATGTTGCTGCATATGGCAATATTTCAACCTTTTTTAGTTACCAAATGGGAAAGAGAGAAGGGAGGGAGAAGTTAGGAGTATGGGATGGATTAGCAGATACACACCAGTATATATAAAATAAACAACAAGGATTTACTGTACAGCACAGGGAACTATATTCAATATCTTATAATAACCTGCAATGGAAAAGAATCTGAAAAAACATATATATTTAACCGAAACTAACACAATATTGTAAATCAACTCTACTTCAATTAAAAAGCAGGAAAGGGCTTCCCTGGTGGCGCAGTGGTTGAGAGTCTGCCTGACAATGCAGGGGACGCGGGTTCGTGCCCCGGTCCGGGAAGATCCCACATGCCGCGGAGCGGCTGGGCCCGTGAGCCATGGCCGCTGAGCCTGCGCGTCCGGAGCCTGTGCTCCGCAACGGGAGAGGCCACAACAGTGACAGGCCCGCGTACCGCAAAAAAGAAAAAAAAAGGAGTAAAAAACCAAATAATAATAAAACAAAAAGTAAAAACCATTCTTAGCTTGTGGGTCACACAAAAACATGCAGCGGGCTAGATATGTCCCTCCGCCCAGGTTTCCTGACCCCGGGTATACAGGCAGGGGTTGTGCTGTCATGGGCCTGACACTATGGAAGGGACACAGGAAAAATGTAAAAGAATGAAACAAGATGACATCAGGTTACTCTAAGTGATATGAAGGAAACAAAACAGGATGGTAAAGAGTGACTGCGTGAGGGTGGTTACTTTAGATAGAGCTGTCAGGAGGGCCCTCTCTGAGCCCTGAATGACAAAGTCCATCATTCCCCTACAGTGCATTGTTTCCCCTCAGCATCTGACTGTACCACTAATTCTGTAAGTCAGCTGCACTTACACCTAATTATTAGTTCCTAGAGTTACACTACAAAGCACCAGAAAACAAAGCCATTGACTCACCCAACACCGTTATCAAAATTGTAGAAGATAAGCATATGCTAGTGAGAATAAACATACCTATTAATATTACAGATTTCCAGGTGCTGTGCTGGGGACACCTAATCCTCAGTCACTAGGAGATAGGAGTTTTAAATGTGCAGCACCGTGGTTCAAAGCAAGTTTTTTTTTTTTAATTGGAAATAGTGCCATAACCTTAGGTCATTTCTCTTCTCGTTTCAATACTCATAGAGCCTAAATAATGGTACGCTCTCAACTTAGAAACTTGAGCTGACTGGGCCTCTTTTATTTACATCCTATTGAATTAGCATTAACTTTACTTTTCACAGCTGCTAAAATATCTTTTTCAAGAGAAACAAAATTACCTTCACGAAGGTTCTCTTGGGGAAAACAGACAATCATAAAGGGACGCAAGGCTTAATTTGTCTTTCAGGGGACAGGTCAAAGGTCAACAATATTTCTGCTCTTCTCAAAATTTGCAGGCTAATTTCAAACCCAATGCCAAAGGATTTGAAGGCACTTTTTATTTTCCTCACATGGTTTGGTAGTGGGCTTTCCAACAGCTGTGATACCGGAAGCTAGTGACAGGTTGGTTATTAGGAGGTGAAATTTAACTCAAGATTTCCAGCTTAGAATAGCCTTTAGTAGCGTTAGAGCTTAAAGGGTCATTTTGTCGATTGGTTGGTTGGTTGCATCACCGGCAAAGCCCATTAACAATTCCCAGGAAATAAAAATAGAATCGGGGTAGTAAAGTCTAACGCTTTTTTCCCCTCTGTGCTTAGTCTGGTTTCACGGGCTCACGGGGGGCCCAGTGCATAGGCCTCACACCCGGCCCTTCAGACCAGCGTTTCCGGTGTGACACGTGGCCGCGGCCCCTCAGCTGGCCGGCGGGCGGGCCGTGCGCAGAGACACTGAACCCCGCACTGCGATCTGGAACCCGAGCAGCAGAGCTGCGCCCACCCTGCAAGAACTCTGCCCTCCTCTCCCCGCTGATGAGACCCTGTAAAGCAGCCCTGCCCACAGCCTGTCGGGAGAGTGGGTGCTCTGGAGCCCGAGCTCGCACCTCTCTTTTCTTTGATCAAAGAATAAAGCTTTCCTCTGCTTATGAACCGAACTTGGTCTCATTCTATCGCTTGAACAACACGGGACAGAAGAACCCTTTTTGGAGACCAACTGGGGAGGATCGGTAACAAAGTTTTGGGTCTTCTGGCCTTTTGCCTGTACCTATCCAGCATGCTCTGGGCTCACCCCAGCCCCAGCGGGAGGACAGTGGAGGTTTGGGGAGGCTGACTTGAGGATGACTGACTCTGATCTTTGAGGACACTCCGACGGGGTAGAATGGCGACACCTTTCTGCCAAATTCAGGGCAACACTGCCCAGCAACATGGTACCTGGGTATGGTGCACACACAACCACCAAGCCCCCAGAGTCATCTGGACTGCGCCCCCTGTGCAGAGGGGATCACACTAGGGCATCACTGGAGATGGGAGACTGAAACTAACGTGTGTCCACCCAGTGCCTCTGGCTGGCCTTCCCGAGGTTCTGGACACCTGGGGAAGGGCAGAAACTAGGACCCAATCAGTGCGCCGTCTATAAACAAGAGGGACACCAGAAGAGAGAATGCCCTCGCTACCCCCAAAGGGGGACGGCAACAGCAGATCCTGGCCACTACCCTCGAAGGCAGATGGTCCAAACAGATGAAGAATGATGAGGTGGGGGGGAGGGGCTCCTAAGGTGGCGCTCCAATTGACCCCCCGAGAAGCCCCAGCTGACACTGGACGTAGGGCAGCAGCCTGTTGAATTCTTAGTCAACAGTGGTTCACTCGGTTCCAAACACCACATCAGGCAAACTGGGTCACAAGGGTTGTAACATTATGGGATTATCAGGGAAGGCCCAGGAACGGGCATTCATAGAGCCATGAGAACATAAACTGGATGAATATGCCCACCCATTCCTTCCTGTATGTCCCTAAGTGTCCTATACGCCTATACTAGGAAGAGTATCTTACATAAATTGGGGGCTACTATCCACCCAATGGGAGGCAAATTGGAGATTGTCATCCCCTTAGACAAAGGGCACAGGATGACAATGTTAATGGCGGAGGACAAACCTCCCTGGACAGAGCAAGTCTATCTCCCCAATGTAAATCCCAAGGTCTAGGCCCAGGGATGGGTGGGACGAGCTGTAGGAGCCAATCCTCTGATAGTCCATCTAAAGCACGGACATACCTGGCTCAATAGAAAACAATACCCTCTCTGGAGGGAAGCCTTGTTGGGCATCGCCCCTGTGATACAGGGCCTAACTGACCAGGGCCTTACTGGACTCTGCCAATCAGCCTGTAATCCCCCATCCTCCCCATGAAGAAATCCAATGTGGAATGGTACAGGACCTCAGGGCAGTCAGTGAAGCCACCAAGGATATAGATCCCATAGTCCATAATCCCTACACCCTGCTGGCCACTCTTCTGTCCAGCAGGACCCAATATTCTGTATTAGATTTAAAAGATGCCTTCTTATGTATTCCATTAACCCCAACACCACAAGAAATTTTTGCTTTTGGGTGGCGGGACTCAAACACACAACAAACACAGCAATACTGCTGGGCAGTCCTGCCCCAAGGGTTCAAAAATTCCCCCACCATCTTTGGGGAAACTTTAGCTAAAGACCTAAAAGATCTACATCCAAAGGAAGCAACCCTCTTCCAATATGTAGACCACATTCTGATCACCAGCCCTACTAAGGAGGCCCCTGACAAAAATACTGTTACCACCCCCGAACCACCTAGCCGATCAAGGGTATAATGTGTCTAAGAAAAAGGGTCAAATAGCACAAACTAGGGTGACCTACCTAGGCCTCATTCTCAGGTCCCTGACCTGGCTCTGGCAGATTTAGCTAAACCCTTTTACCTTTACATTCCTGAGACAAGGGGAATCGCCTTTGGGGTATTAGCTCAAACACTGGGACCCCTTATTCAGGTGGTTGCTTATTTCTCTAAACAATTAGATCAAATGGCTAAGGGATGGCCTACTTGCCCACGGGCAGTAGCAGCTACTACAGCCCTGCTAAAGGAGGCTAAGAAGTTAACCTGTGGTCAGCCAATCACTCTGTGGGCCCCACGCCAGGTTCAGGCTTTAGTAAGTTCTAAGGGAACAGGACGGCTATCCCCAGGAAGGTCGATTCAAGTTCAGGCTATGCTTTTAGACAACCCAAGGCTACCATAAAAAACTGTCACAAGGTAAATTCTGCCACCCTGCTACCCACAGAAACAGGGCCCCTGGAGCACGACTGTATAGAAACCATAGACACCATCTATTCCAGTCGCCCCAACTTAGGAAGTGAGCCCCTCCCAAATGCCGAAGAGGAATGGTTCACAGACAGGAGCAGTTTTATGAGAGAGGGAAAAGGCTAGTGGGATATGCAGTGACCTCCCAGATCCAAGTCACAGCAGCAAGAAGCCTCTCCCCTGGGACCTCTGCCCAAAAGGCTGAGCCGATAGCCTTCATCTGAGCCTTAGAACTAGAGACAGGGAAGATCTTAAATGTTTACACAGATTTCCAGTATGCATGCGCCATCCTACATGCACACAGGGCTATGCAGAAGGAAAGAGCTATGCTTACTGCAGAGAATACACAGGTGAAACATGGCTCAAGCATACTGAAGCTCTTAGAAGCGGTACAGTTTCCAAAAAGTGTGGCAGTGATTCGTTGTAGGGGTCACCAAAAGGGGAGTGCAGAGGTAATAAGGGGAAACAAGGATGATGCAACCGCCAAAAGGGCAGCCCTAGAACCATTAACTTGGCGACTACCCCTCATCAGGGGCCTCACGTGGCCCCTCGAAGGCCAGATCCATACAATTATTCCCCAATGTACACAAAGGAAGAATTAGACAAAGCCCCGAAATGGGGCTTCAACAGAGATCTAGGAGCCCACGGGTGGCTAGTTAATAAACATGGGCGATACTTCTTTCCCCAAACTGCGGCTTGTCAAGTCATCATGGAGGCTCATCAAGGAACTCACTACGGGGAGGGAAGCCCTATATAACTGGTTAGTTAAGGTCATAGTAACCCCTGGCATGAAAAGGGTAATCAGTCCAATAGCTGAGACCTGCCCCGTCTGCACAGTGAACAACCCCGACACGGGACCCACCAGAGGCCTCCAGATTAAGGGCCATTCAGACCAGAAGGACATATCCCAGAGAAGGCTGGCAGATTGGTTTCACTGTCCTGCCAAGAGGACTGGGCAATTTCAGGTATCTTTTGGTGCTAGTGGACACATTTTCTGAGTGGACCAAAGCATTCCCTGCTAGAACTGAAATGGCAGCTGAAGTAGCTAAGGCATTACTAAAAGCCCCAGGTTTGGCCTCCCAGCCTCCCTACAAAGTGATAATGGTCCAGCATCCATGTCTTAGGTGACAAAGGGGACAACAAGTGCTCTGGGCATAAAATGGATCTTGCACTCAGCCTGGAGACCCCAGTCGTCAGGGAAAGTAGAGCGACCCAATCGTACCTTGATCCCATCCTTAGCCAAGCTATGTCAGGAAACTCAAGAAAATTGGATTAAGCTGCTTTCAATTGCCCCGCTCCATGAACCATTAGCTACAAGGGATAAGGTAAAGTTAAATGCAGCTGAACTCATGGATGGTAGACCCATTCCCCAGCCCGAGAGAAGGGACACCTTAGCCCCCTTGAAATGGAACAGCTCAAGTCTGCCCTCCAGCTACGAGAAACCGGGAAAGTCCTCACAGAACCTGACCAGGTGCTGCCTGCACCCACCGACCTGGCCCAGCACCCCTTCCAGACAGAAGACCAGGTGCACCTAAAACCCTGGAAAACCGGCGGCCTGCAAGACTAGCTCCCTCCTAAGTGGACGGACCCCACTCGGTGACCCTAGCTGCCCAATCTGCCCTGAAGTCACAGGCGGTCACTCGGTGGGGACATTGCACTCGAGGGAAGAGGGGCCCCAGCCCCAACCTCCAGAGAGACAACCTGGGGCAACCACCCCCCTTGACTACTCGTGTGAGCCTCCCTCTGACCTGAGCTTGTCCCGAAAAACAACAAAAATGTGACCTGGGGATCCTCGGGCCCCAGCAGCAAGCTTCAACGTCAGGGAACACTCACCTACAGGCCAAAGACCGAGACGCCCGCACTTAGGAAAAATCTGACGTGTGACCATCATTCTCTTGCTAACATGTGGGCCTCATATCTTACATTTTCTGGTGTGTTTTGTCGCCAAAAGGTTAGACAAATGGGGAAGACACTGGTCTCAGGCAGACGAACAGTCAGGGCCGAGGCCTGGTTAGAACCCAACAGATCCAAAGGCGGCTGAGGAGAAGTTCCGCTCCTCTACCCGGGCTATAAAAGCGCCCGCGCCCAGCAGGGGCAGTCACAGAAGACAGACCTGCACCCCTCAGCGCCCCTCAGAGCCCCTCAAGAACGAAAAGCAGGACAAAACACAGAGGAGAGATTTGTCACCGGCAAAGTCCATTAACAATTCCCAGGAAATAAAAATAGAAGCTGGGTAATAAAGTCTAACCTTTTTTTTCCTTTGTGCTTCATCTGGTTTTACCGGCTCACAGCGTACTCCCCTCCGGCCCTTCAGACCAGAGTTCCTGGTACAAAACGGAGGCCCCCGCACCTCAGCTGCGGGTCCGTACGCAGCAGTGCTGCACACAACACTCAATCCAAGATGGCGGCGGCGGGCCGTGCGCAGAGACGCCGGCGCCGCGCTCTACAGCCCCCAGCTGTGCAGCCGCGCCAGCCCGGCCAGGACTCTGCTCTCTCCCCTGCCCGAGTTCCAGACCCTAGAAAGCAGCCCCGCCCACAGCCTGTGAGTGGGTGGGGGCAGAGTGTGTGCTCTAGAGAGGGGCTCGCGCCTCCTCGTTCTTTGATGAAGCTTTCCTTTGCTTCGGAACCAAACTGGGTCTTGTTCTCTTGACTCAAACAACGCAGGGCAGAAGGCCCTTGTTGGGGACCAACCTGGGTGGGTCGGTAACTGTAAAAATTAACAGTTTTAATTTAGCAGCTCTTGGTCATTTTTTTAAAGAGCTTTGCTGCCTCTTACACAGCACTTACTATTTCTACTTCAGTCTTTTCCAAAATCAACCCTACCTGTATGAACACACACACACACACACACACACACACACACACCCGTGCATCCCTCCAGTTTCTCTCGACAGTCTATGTCCATGAGCCGTTTCCAGACCCTGATCCAAATTTTCCTCTTTTGCAAAGCATTTCCACTACTTTTGGGGGAAACTGTAAGAATTTTAAGGAAGACCTGCATCCTCAACCCAACACTTCACTGAAGGTGTAACCTCAGCCGAGTTGCTCCATTTCCCTGCCTATAAAATGGATTTGTGACCCCTGGTCCCTCCATTTCACACAGCTGTTGTTAGAATCAAATGAAATGACTTATGAAAAAACAAACAAGGGGAAAATTATAAAATGCGTGTGGGTATTATCATTATTATCCCCTACTGTAATACCATCAACACTTGGGGCTTCATTCCAAATGAGACCATGTTATTTTATGCTTGTTGACATGTTGCCTGTAACCAAGTTCAAATTCAACTATAAACCTCCTGAGAATACAGAATTAGGTTTGTCATTTCTTCTGTGTGCTTAGTGTAATACTGTGCACACAGTAGGCTCCAAAATGTGACCCTTAACTGGGAGACTAATAATTGCCAAAGATATTTCTCACTGGCAAATGCTGTGGGTCCCTATGCATAATGCTTGCCACCCCTGAAAGAGGGTGGTGTCCCCAGATTCATGCTCTGAAATAGGGTTCCCACAGGTGTACTCCTCAGAACCCCAGTCTCAGAGATGTTTTCCAGAATATGAATCTGTGGTCAGACAATTGGTGGTGGGAGCCTTACGGTACCCCTCTTTCAAAGTCAGGAAGATTAAGAGTATAATAAAGAATCCCAGAATTTCTGCTGATACGTAGACATCTTTGTTCACCATGGGATCTCACAAATCCATTAGAAGAGAGATGCTTTCTTTCCATGAACAACTCTTTGCACCGTTGCCAAACAAGTATCCCTCCGAAGTCACTTTGGGAAATGTTTCGCAAACTACAGGTCATAAAATCAATTTAATGGATTCGATAGAGCAGAGATTGCAAACTACAGCCCCTGGGTCAAATCCAGATTACTGCCTGTTTTTGTATGGCCTACAAGCTAAAAATGGTTTTTTAGCTTTTTAAAGAGTCTAAAACATCAAAAGAAGAATTAGACTTTGTGATAAAAGAAAATTACATGGAATTCAAATTTCAGTGTCCGTAAGTAAAGTGGTTTGGGAACACAGCCTTGCCCACTTGTTTATATGCTGTCTACGCTGCCTTCACATTACAATGGCAGAGTTGAGTAGTTTTGAGTTGGCCTTCAAAGCCAAAAATATTCATTATCTGGCCTTTTACAAACCCCTGAGCTACAGCAGCACTATTTTTTTTTTTTTTTTTTTGCGGTACACAGGCCTCTCACTGTTGTGGCCTCTCCCGTTACGGAGCACAGGCTCTGGATGCGCAGGCTCACGGCCATGGCTCACGGGCCTATCTGCTCCACGGCATGTGGGATCTTCCCGGACCGGGGCATGAACCCATGTCCCCTGCATCGACAGGTGGACTCTCAACCACTGTGCCACAAGGGAAGCCCCAGCAGCACTTTTTAAAAATGAAATAGGAAAGAATAGAAAATACCAGAGTACATCACATGTGGGAAGGATAACACGTGTTTGACAGAACATTTGCATCAACAAAATGTATGTATATTACATATGTGTGCACAGCCTGAGCCACAATAATTATATTCCTTACTGTGAATAACTGGCAAAAAAACATTTTTTCAGTGATTCTAGAAGCAAGTTAGAACATGCCTATGTCTTATGCTTACAACTCAAAGATGTTTGTGGCACCATTACCTAGGGTAGCCAGATGGTGAGCAAAAAAGAGCAGAAAGACAAGAGACTGATAAACCAATTCAGGTACCCTACCAACTATGTCCACATAAAGCATCTCATTGAAGGTTCTTTTACAATGAGGAAGAGATGAAAGTTGCCAAAAAGATGTATCAGTGATCGACAGAATATGCTCTCTTATACTTAGAGAGTTTATCAAAGACTACTAACGCTGGATCAAGCAGTGTAAAATATTACTGTTGGTTTAACCTTGAAGAGGGCTTCGTTCCAAAAATAACTTTCCATTCAGACATCCGACACATGGTCATCGAATCCAGAAAGATTTGGATTAAGGACATGCAAGCGGCCTGTGTAAAACTATCCCTGTAATAATTATAGTAACTAGAAAATAATAATTATTATAACTAAAATAATAAAATTTATTTAACACCTATTACCAGGATTGTGCTAAGCCCATTCATTTCACTCAGCCCTCAAAACAATCCTATTCCGTGGGGATAATTATCACCCTCATTCTCCAAGTGAAGATACTGAGGCACAGAGAGGCTGAATAATTTGCCTAAGGTCACCTAGAGTAAGAACAGGACATGGGATTTGAATCCAGGCAGCAGGATCCTCAAACCTGCCCTTTTGACCATTTCATGATATGTCTTACCACTTATATGTCTCTGCTGAAATTGAGTGACTAAGCTATAGAAAATAGCTTCTATTATGAAAACTGTTTTATGGAGATGATGTTACAACAATCAAAATAATAAACACCACCCAATAACACGTGTACAACCTGATACTGCAGGGAATGTAACTGTACTGGTATTTAATTGTCCTCGAATTTGAATTACAGAGGTATAGCTCAAATTATCCTTTTTGCCTGGTACCCAGCCCAAAAGACATATTTCTTTAATAAACATTTTGTGCTACCTTGCCTTCTCATGCCTCATGCTGCCACGTGAAAGCTACAGCCTACCGAATGTGATTCATCAGAAAAATCAAGGGGGAAAATAGTTGTGATCTGATATACTGAGCACTCAAATTCCATGGCAGCCACTTCCCGCACTGTGCAGGGGAGACAGAAATGCAGTGACTGAGTGCGTCGCAGCCTGTCACGTCCGTGAACTGGGGAGCGGGGCAGGTCACTGAATCATGTTCCAGCACCTCTGCACATCCATCGAGACACGAGGTAACCAAGCCAGCTTGCCCGAGACGAAAGTCTGAGTAATTCAGAGGAGGCTGTAATTCTTTATAAAACATCCACTAAGTAGTTTTGTTGACGCCTACATGACATTTCCGAGGTGGTTCGAAAACCAGACCATTTGTTACACAGGATCTAGATCAATAGAGCGACTGGAGGGAGATGAGCAACATTTTTAAAAAATAATAATTGAACAAGAGTGGAATAATTCCATACCTTACAACATCTCCAGTTTTATGTTTAAAATTCAAGATTGAGAAGAAAAAAAAAAAACTGCAACTGTACAGCCCAGCACCAGAGCCCATTTCTCTTCTTAGATAGCATTCACAGAAGAAAAGAAAAGATTTTTGTTTCATTAGACAAACAAAAATATAATAAGGAAATGGTCAATTGCTTTTATCCCGTCTCTTTTCTTTTTCTTTCTTTTTCTTAGTGGCTGTCGTCAGCGTCACTCTGACAGGAGTCTGAAAAATTAACACATCACTAGGACTTACCATGTGAGATTTAACTTTTGATAAACAACAAAGTGGGTTACTGCTGTGCTAGCTATTTTTAATCCACCTTGTAAGTGTGCTTTTTTTATTGCTTTATACAGCATATCTGATTCCCTCTAAAGCACCAACTAAAAAATCTATCCAGCTGTCATTTGCTGCCCGGTAACATCTATCATCACACAGCCTGGCAGGTCTAGTCTATGAGGCAGAGGGGAGAGGAGACAGGAGGCAGAGTCAAGGACTGTCACATGGGATGGGAAAAAAAACTTGTCACAATTATTTATGACTCTTGCTGAGGCACATAATGGGACACATAAGCCTGTTTCAGTTTCAAGCACACTTGCACGGCTGCTCCCTTGTCGAAGTTGGACGCAGGCAGCTCTGCTTTACACATACAATTTCCTGAACAATGCCAAGCACTTGGCAAGTGACAGTGACAAATACTGGAGTTGGTGGCTGTAGCTCTGTGGGCTGTTATGAGCATGCAGGTGTCAGTAATCAGGAGCACTGCCACGTGAAGCTCCGATGTCTCCACTCCCCATTTCCTTTCTTCCTGCTGAAAGACTTCCTTCCTCCTCATGCTTTTAACTGCTGGGGACGTGTTTAGAGAACAGGAAATGGTGCGTTCCAGCCCATATTTTATTATTCTAGGCCATATATATCCTTCCCAAGGAGGCTTCTGTGTTCATGTGTTCCTTCCTTTACCCATCCCTACACACACAGAGCAAGAAACCAATTCTAAGATTTCAAGTGTAAGTGTCCTTTGGTTTCACGCCTGCTAAATATCCATGTTTCTGAGCAGTTGGTTCAATTAATGTTCCACCTCCAGATGTGTTCACAAAAGTAAGTGCTGGATTAGATGGTAGCTCTGTCCAGTTCTATAATCTAAGTCCTACTCCAAGGCCCTTTGTTTTTAGTAGCCTCATAAGGGTTTAACCTTTGGCTCTTTGGAGGGACTTAAAGGAAACTCCATCAACAGTCTCTCTACCTGACGGACCATTACAAACGCAAGAGCTGAACTTGCAACATTTAAGATAATTAAAGGTAAAATGGAGGCCCGGTTCAATAAGTGACTCGCGGGCTTCCCTGGTGGCGCAGTGGTTGAGAGTCCGCCTGCCGATGCAGGGGACACGGGTTCGTGCCCTGGTCCGGGAAGATCCCACATGCCGCGGAGCGGCTGGGCCCGTGAGCCATGGCCGCTGAGCCTGCGCGTCCGGGGCCTATGCTCCACAACGGGAGAGGCCACAACAGTGAGAGGCCCACTTACAGCAAAATAAATAAATAAAAATAATAAGTGACTCGCGCACAATTTATGGCTCTAGCATGGCTCGACATTAACCTAGGTGCCCACCCTGAGCCCTCAGGCACTTTGGCACACCTGCCCAGACCCTGCTGATGAAAAATGGCTAAGACCTTAATTAAAGATAATAGGAGCAGAATGGCCTGTACCTACCCGGGAAGCCAAATCAGAAATTAATATGGGGAAGAAGACAATCTGTGAACAGAAGCACCCAGGAAAATTGAAATTGCTCTGATTCTCTGTTTAGAATTGGCTAAAACCCAAACTTGCCCACCTTCATTTAGCAATATCACAGGAGGCCAAAGTAAGAAAGAGAAAATGCTTTTGTTTCACTGGGCTAGTTTCATTGTGCATGAGAACCGTAATGTTTATGATGCAACTACTACCAAATAACACCGCACTGTTGACAGACGTCTGCATACCTCTGTCTCAAACCCAAAAGGGTGTCTATACTAATTTAAGGAACGAAGAAGTTAATCTGCATCACACAAGATTCTCCATCTACCCAGGAATCATTTCTCTTCTGCTACATCCTCTCCTCTCTGTCGTCTTCACTCCCTCCCTGTCTCCATCTGCTGGGGAATTGCAAAGTTGAAGTCCATGGGCGCCACACGCCTGCCTGTATCCAGTTTGTCTACGAAGTGATTTTTTTAACATGTTCAATGTGAATAACTTTAGGCTAAATGTAGAGTCCAGATCACTAAAGATTTCATCATTCCCTCTCTTATACTCAGCTTGTTTATGGTGCCCATTTGGCCTTTGAAGTCAGTTCAGTTTACAACACCTCTTTCCCTTCCTTTCAGATTGTTTTCCCATGGTGATTTCATATGTAGTTTTAGGAGGTAAACTTAACTTCCCTCCAACACACACATACACACACACACACACATACACACACTTCTGACATTCCCAGACAGGAGAGGGACAGCCTCTCCCCTCCCCAGGCAGGAGCACTATAGCATAAGCACTCTCCTCACCCCCTCCACCACTTCCCCATCTGGTTAGTGAGTTAGTGATAGATCTGACACCTATGAGACCACACTCCCAGGCATAGAGTCACTGCATTGGAATTCCTAACAAGCTCCCTGCTAGAAGGTTCACATATCCAACTCAACTCACAGTGCAATAAATATCATTATGATGCAAACTTCACTTGAAAACATACAACTTCCAATCCCATTGTTTCTAGAAAGACATTTATTCAACAGATATTTATTGAGCACCCACAGGCCATGGGTGGTGATAGGGTGGTGAACAAGAACGACCTAATTTCTGCTTTCATGGCATTTTCTCCACGATGACTCTTTAGTTACAGGAGTGAAATGTACACGGCAAAGCAAATATAGGGTGTAACAGTGAACACATTTAACACGGGGACCTGACCCAGTCTGCGGGGTAAGAGAAGGTCTCTCTTGGGAAACGACCATGAAACTAGATCTTTAAGGATAAGTAGGAGTTATTCAGGTTGGTGACTTGAGTGAATTACCTAGTGTCTTTGCTGGGAAGATTAAATGAGCTCATGTAGGTAGAAAAGCACCATATAAACTGTAAAAGGGTTAGTTGGTGACACTGCAGAAAGAAGGAAAGTGACAGTATATCTTAAATGTCACTAGAGGTATAGACCAAAGGCTGTGGAGTCAGACAGTTCAAGTCCTGACTCTGCCACTCACTCCCAACAGAGGTTAGGACTTTTCTTAAGCTTTCTCAGTCTCAGTTCCTTTGCCATTAAAATTGAGATAATAATACTTGATTAATCAAACAGGATGATGCACATAAACCCCCATAGAACTGTCCCTGGCATATATAGAAAAGTGCTCAGTGAATGTAAATTTGCTTTTTATTGATATGTGTCTGACACCCAGGAAAATGGATGATGAGGGATAAAATCTAATTAAGAATCATCAACAGAGAACCATGGAGAATTTCGAGGTAAAGTAAACGATCATACCTTGTATTGCAGCCATGCATTAAGCACTTCCACATTCGTGATCTCATCTGGTCCTGCAATAACCTCTTGAAGCAAGAAGGGCAGGGGCCTCTGTCTTCATCTAATAAATGAGAAACCATGACTCAAAAGTGGCCTGTTCAGGATCTTCCAAATGCTGGGACGGGTCTGGAATTCGGGTATCCTGATTCCTAAGGCACTGCTCTTCAACCAAAACACACTCAACTCTCCAAGGAGATGGATTACTTTACCTGGAGCCAGGGTCAGCAAACTATGGCCCAAGGGCCAAATCCAGTCCCTTGCCTTTTGTTATAAATAAAGTTTTACTGGAACACAGGCATGCCCATTTATTTATGTATTATCTGTGGCTGCCTTTGCCTATAATGACAGAGTTAAGTGGTCATAACAGAGACAATATGGATGGCAAAACCGAAAATATCTATTAGCTAGCCCTTTACAGAAAAAACTTGCCAATCCTGAGCTATACCACTTGTAGTATGACAGCTCCAGAGCATGCAGTGCCAAAATCAGGGTGGAATAGGGGGCTTAATATGAAGTGCCAGTAAAATAATTCATCAAAACAGGTTACCAAAAGCAAGGTTTTCTGATAGTTTTAGATACCTCTACTATTTAAAAGGGTCTTGTAGCTGGTTTTTTCTTTGTGTGTGTGTGTGTGTGTGTGTGTGTTATTAAGAAATTATTCTTTGAAATAATGTCATTTGCAGCAACATGGGTGGACCTAGAGATTATCATACTAAGTGAAGTAAGTCAGAAAGAGAAAGACAAATATATATTAGTTATATGTGGAATCTAAAATATGATACAAATGAACTTATTTACAAAACAGACTCACAGACATAAAAAACAAACTTACGGTTACCAAAGGGGAAACGGGGGGATGGATAAATTAAGAATTTGGGACTAGCAGATACAAACAACTATATATAAAATAGATAAACAACAAGGTCTGACTGTATAGCACAGAAAACTATATTCAATATCCTGTAATAAACCATAATGAAAAAGAATATATATGTATATATACACATATATAACTAAATCACTTTGCTGTACACCAGAAACTAACACAGCATTGTAAATCAACTACACTTCAAAACAAAATAAAATAAAAAATAAATTATTCTTAATTTATGGTCATTTTTTTCCAAAGGCTTACTCTATCAAAGTATATACTGAATAATTTACAATAAAAATATACAGTGCCTGGTATTTGTCTTAAAATCCACCCAAAAAAAAGCAGATGGGGATAGGGATTAGTGAGGCAAAGATGAAATACAAGTGGCAAAATGTCGATAATTGTTGAAGCTGGGTGATGCGGTACAAAGGAGATCATTATACTTTTCTCCTTACTTTAGTATGTGTTTGATAATTTCCATAATAAAAAGTTATATTTAAACAGGGAATTTCAAAAGGCTAGATTAACTCTTCTTCATTTTAAATCTCATCTGACTGTAACTATGCATATTTTATTGTTGCAGAATAATGTTTATTATCTGAAGATATGGCCCAAATAACCAACCACGTGTTTTGCTTTCTCAGGAAAGGGAGACCTAGTGCAGCATTCTACAAAGAGCCCATTATTTGTCCTTGACCTACAATGTTCTCTCCTCCCACCCTCCAAACCGCTCTCTGCTCTTATGTTTGTACATTTTTTTTAACATGGTATTAAATATTTAAAGAGTCATTTAGGGAACTAAAGTTCACTGTGGTTTGATGTCTTATAACCAGAAAATAACATTGTTCTAGTTGATCTTTCTTATCAGTGGAGACCAAAGTACTTTGGTGTATACTGTTAAGATGTAATTCTATCCAAGTCAGGCTGTTCTGGTGAGAGTACATTGGACTTGTGAGGCTGTCCAACAGAATGAAATTAAAGAAGGAGCCACAGGTTTCTATGTATTAAGTATTAGGGTCTGTACATTTATATTATATTAATTTTGTTGATTAATAATACTGGAAACAATATCATCTTATGCCTGAAATTTTCCCCCTCTTTGTCAATGTGGAGAATCCTACAATAATAAAGATTAGTCAAAGGAAACTGAATATGGTTAAAATCTTCAGATCATCATCATCTTCATCTCTTCATCACCTTCATCATTTTCTTCTACTTTATTACCATTTTCATCCTCATCATTTTCATCATCATCTCCATCATCATTACCTTCTTCTTCAGCATCATCTCCTTTATCATTTATACAGAATTAGCAATTTGCCAATCATATATAACTGCTTTTATTTCTCAAAACAACTCCATGAGATAAACTGGAGTTGCATTATATGTGAATTCAACCATGTGAAGTGGGCAAACACAAAAGACAAAAAGAAGGGCAGGAAATAAAAGTAGCAATCTAATGGCATATCTAATATACTATAAAATTATATTTAGCATGTGCTATTTTATACAGTGTACTTTATTATGTGCATTATTATACATTAACAAACACCTATACTGTGTAATTGTATACCTAAAACAACGAGTACTCTATTTTATGAGTGATATAAGGGTTCTCCAATGACAACATTAACTACATCCAATTTACACCTTATGAGTTAATTTAAAATCTGAATTCTGAAGAGGAGCTTCAAGATGGCGGAAGAGTAAGCCACGGAGATCACCCTCCTCCCCACAAATACATCAGAAATACGTCTACACGTGGAACAACTCCTACAGGACACCTACTGAACGCTGGCAGAAGACCTCAGACCTCCCAAAAGGCAAGAAACTCCCCATGTACCTGGGTAGGGTAAAAGAAAAAAGAAAAAACAGAGACAGAAGGATAGGGACGGGACCTGCACCAGTGGGAGGGAGCCGTGAAGGAGGAAAGGTTTCCACACACTAGGAAGCCCCTTCACGGGCGGAGACGGGGTGGTGGGGGGAGCTTCGGAGCCGCGGAGGAGAGCGCAGCAACAGGGGTGCGGAGGGCAAAGCAGAGAGATTCCCGCCCAGAGGATTGGTACCGACCAGCACTCACCAGCCCGAGAGGCTTGTCTGCTCACCTGCCGGGGCGGGCGGGGCTGGGAGCTGAGCCTCGGGCTTCGGTCGGATCGCAGGCAGAGGACTGGGGTTGGCGGCGTGAACACAGCCTGAAGGGGGCTAATGCGCCACAGCTAGCGGGACGGAGTCTGGGGGAAAGTCTGGAGCTGCCGAAGAAGCAAGAGACTTTTTCTTGCATCTTTGTTTCCTGGTGCACGAGGAGAGGGGATTCAGAGCGCCGCTTCAAAGAGCTCCAGAGACAGGCGCGAGCCGCAGCTAAAAGCGCGGACGCCAGAGACAGGCATGAGACGCTAAGGCTGCTGCTGCCACAACCAAGACGCCTGTGTGCAAGCACAGGTCACTATCCAAATCTCCCTCCCCTGGAGCCTGTGCAGCTCGCCACTGCCGGGGTCCCGGGATCCAGGGGCGGCTTCCCCGGGAGAACGCACGGCGTGCCTCACGCGGGTGCAACGTCACACCGGCCTCTACCGCCGCAGGCTTGCCCCGCCTCCGTGCCCTCCCTCCCCCCCCGGCCTGCTTGAGCCAGAGCCCCCGAATCAGCGGCTCCTTTAACCCCGTCCTGTCTGGGGGTGAACAGACGCCCTCAGGCAACCTACACGCAGAAGTGGGGCCAAATCCAAAGCTGAACCCCGGGAGCTGTGCGAACAAAGAAGAGAAAAGGGAAATCTCTGCCTGCAGCCTCAGGAGCACCGGATTAAATCTCCACAATCAACTTGATGTACCCTGCATCTGTGGAATACCTGAATAGAAAACGAATCATCCCAAAATTAAGGAGGTGGACTTTGGGAGCAACGATATATATATTTTTTTCCCCTTTTTCTCTTTTTGTGAGCGTGTATGTGTATGCTTCTGTATGTGATTTTGTCTGTATAGCTCTGATTTTACCATTCATCCTAGGGTTCTGTCTGTCCGTTTTGGGGTTTTTTTTTTTCTTTCTTTTTTTTAGTATAGTTTTTAGCACTTGTTATCATTGGTGGATTTGTTTTTTGGTTTGGTTGCTCTCTTCTTTCTTTTTTTAAATTACTTTTTAAATTTTTTTAATAATTATTTTTTATTTTAATAACTTTATTTTATTTTATTTCACTTTATTTTATATTATTGTATCTTTTTCTTTCTTTCTTTCTTTATTTATTTATTTATTTATTTCTCGCTTTTATTCTGAGCCGTGTGGCTGACTGGGTCTTGGTGGTCTGGCCAGGTGTCAGGCCTGAGCCTCTGAGGTGGGAGAGCCAAGTTCAGGACATTGGTCCACCAGAGACCTCCCAGCTCCACATAATAGCAAATGGCGAAAATGTCCCAGAGATCTCCATCTCAACACCAGCACCCAGCTTCACTCAACAACCAGCAAGCTACAGTGCTGGACACCCTATGACAAACAACTAGCAAGACAGGAGCACAACCCCACCCATTAGCAGAGAGGCTGCCTAAAATCATAAGGTCACAGACACCCCAAAACACACCACCAGACATGGACCTGCCCACCAGAAAGACAAGATCCAGCCTCATCTACCAGAACACATGCACTAGTCCCCTCCACCAGGAAGCCTACACAACCCACTGAAACAACCTTAGCCACTGGGGGCAGACACCAAAAACAATGGGAACTACGAACCTGCAGCCTGCGAAAGGAGACCCCAACACAGTAAGTTAAGCAAAGTGAGAAGACAGAGAAACACACAGCAGATGAAGGAGCAAGGTAAAAACCCACCAGACCTAACAAATGAAGAGGAAATAAGCAGTCTACCTGAAAAAGAATTCAGAATAATGATAGTAAAGATGATCCAAACTCTTGGAAATAGAATGGAGAAAATACAAGAAACGTTTAACAAGGACCTAGAAGAACTAAAGAGCAAACAAACAGAGATGAACAACACCATAAATGAAATTTAAAATTCTCTAGAAGGGATCAATAGCAGAATAACTGAGGCAGAAGAACAGATAAGTGACCTGGAAGATAAAATAGTGGAAAAAACTACTGCACAGCAGAATAAACAAAAAAGAATGAAAAGAATTGAGGAAAGTGTCAGAGACATCTGGGAAAACATTAAATGCATCAACATTTGAAATTATAGGGGTCCCAGAGGAAGAAGAGAAAAAGAAAGGGACTGAGAAAATATTTGAAGAGATTATAGTTGAAAACTTCACTAATATGGGAAAGGAAATAGTCAATCAAGTCCAGGAACCATAGAGAGTCCCATACAGGATACATCCAAGGAGAAACATGCCAAGACACATATTAATCAAACTATCAAAGAAAAAATATTAAAAGCAGCAAGGGAAAAACAACAAATAACATACAAGGGAATCCCCATAAGGTTAACAGCTGATCTTTCAGCAGAAACTCTGCAAGCCAGAAGGGAGTGGCAGGACATATTTAGAGTGATGAAAGGGAAAAACCTACAACCAAGATTAGTCTACCCAGCAAGGATCTCATTCAGATTTGATGGAGAAATTAAAACCTTTACAGACAAACAAAAGCTAAGAGAATTTAGCACCACCAAACCAGCTTTACAACAAATGCTAAAGGAACTTCTCTAGGCAGTAACACAAGAGAAGGAAAAGACCTACAATAACAAACCAAAACAACTAAGAAAATGGTAATAAGAACATACATATTGATAATTACCTTAAATGTCAATGGATTAAATGCTCCAACGAAAAGACATGGACAGGCTGAATGGATACAAAAACAAGACCCGTATATATGCTGTCTACAAGAGACCCACATCAGACCTAGGGACATATACAGACTGAAAGTGAGGGGATGGAAAAAAGATACTCCATGCAAATGGAAACCAAAAGAAAGCTGGAGTAGCAATTCTCATATCAGACAAAATAGACTTTAAAACAAAGATTATTACAAGAGACAAAGAAGGACAGTACATAATGATCAAGGGATCAATCCAAGAAAAATATATAACAATTGTAAATATTTATGCACCCAACATAGGAGCACCTCAATACATAAGGCAAATACTAACAGCCATAAAAGGGGAAATCGACAGTAACACAATCATAGTAGGGGACTTTAACACCCCACTTTCACCACTGGACAGATCATCCAAAATGAAAATAAATAAGGAAACACAAACTTTAAATGATACATTAAACAAGATGGACTTAATTGATATTTATAGGACATTCCATCCAAAAACAACAGAATACACTTTCTTCTAAGTGCCCATGGAACATTCTCCAGGATAGATCATATCTTGCATCATAAGTCAAGCCTTGGTAAATTTAAGAAAATTGAAATCGTATCAAGTATCTTTCCTGACAACAATGCTATGAGACTAGATATCAATTACAGGAAAAAATCTGTAAAAAATACAAACACATGGAGGCTAAACAATACACTACTTAATAACCAAGAGATCACTGAAGAAATCAAAGAGGAAATCAAAAAATACCTAGAAACAAATGACAATGGAAACACAACGACCCGAAACCTATGGGATGCAGCAAAAGCAGTTCTAAGAGGGAAGTTTATAGCAATACAATCCTACCTTAAGAAACAAGAAACATCTCAAATAAACAACCTAACCTTACACGTAAAGCAATTAGAGAAAGAAGAACAAAAAACCCCCAAAGTTAGCAGAAGGAGAGAAATCATAAAGATCAGAAATAAATAAAAAAGAAATGAAGGAAATGATAGCAAAGATCAATAAAACTAAAAGCTGGTTCTATGAGAAGATAAACAAAATTGATAAACCATTAGCCAGACTCATCAAGAAAAAAAGGGAGAAAACTCAAATCAATAGAATTAGAAACGAAAAAGGAGAAGTAACAACTGACACTGCAGAAATACAAAGGATCATGAGAGATTACTACAAGCAACTATATGCCAATAAAATGGACAACCTGGAAGAAATGGACAAATTCTTAGAAATGCACAAGCTTCCAAGCCTGAACCAGGAAGAAATAGAAAATATGAACAGACCAATCGCAAGCACTGAAATTGAAACTGTGATTAAAAATCTTCCAACAAACAAAAGTCCAGGACCAGATGACTTCACAGGCATATTCTATCAAACATTTAGAGAACAGCTAACATCCATCCTTCTCAAACTCTTCCAAAATATAGCAGAGGGAGGACACTCCCAAACTCATTCTACGAGGCCACCATCACCCTGATACAAAAACCAGACAAAGATGTCATAGACAAAGAAAACTACAGGCCAATATCACTGATGAACATAGATGCAAAAATCCTCAACAAAATACTAGCAAACAGAATCCAACAGCACATTAAAAGGATCATACACCATGATCAAGTGGGGTTTATCCCAGGAATGCAAGGATTCTTCAATATATGCAAATCAATCAATGTGATACACCATATTAACAAACTGAAGGGGAAAACCATATGATCATCTCAATAGATGCAGAGAAAGCTTTCAACAAAATTCAACACTCATTTATGATAAAAACCCTCCAGAAAGTAGGCATAGAGGAAACTTACCTCAACATAATAAAGACCATATATGACAAACCCACAGCCAACATCGTCTTCAATGGTGAAAAACTGAAACCATTTCCACTAAGATCAGGAACAACACAAGGTTGCCCACTCTCACCACTATTATTCAACGTAGTTTTGGAAGTTTTAGCCACAGCAGTCAGAGAACAAAAAGAAATAAATGGAATCCAAATCAGAAAAGCAGAAGTAAAGCTGTCACTGTTTGCATATGACATGATACTATACATAGAGAATCCTAAAGATGCCAACAGAAAACTACTAGAGCTAATCAATGAATTTGGTAAAGTTGCAGGATACAAAATTAATGCACAGAAATCTCTTGCATTCCTATACACTAATGATGAAAAATCTGAAAGTGAAATTAAGAAAACACTCCCACTTACCATTGCAACAAAAGGAATAAAATACCTAGGAATAAACCTACCTAAGGAGACAAAAAAAACTGTATGCAGAAAACTATAAGACACTGATTTTGAAAGAAATTAAAGATGGTACAAACAGTTGGAGAGATATACCATGTTCTTGGATTGGAAGAATCAACATTGTGAAAATGACTATACTACCCAAAGCATTCTGTAGATTCAATGCAATCCCTATCAAACTACCACTGGAATTTTTCACAGAACTAGAACAAGAAATTTCACAATTTGTATGGAACACAAAAGACCCCGAATAGCCAAAGCAATCTTGAGAATGAAAAACGGAGCTGGAGGAATCAGGCTCCCTGATTTCAGACTATACTACAAAGCTACAGTAATCAAGACAGTATGGTACTGGCACAAAAACAGACATAGATCAATGGAACAGGATAGAAAGCCCAGAGATAAACCCATGCACCTGTGGTCAACTGATCTATGACAAAGGAGGCAAGGATATACAATGGAGAAAAGACAGTCTCTTCAATAAGTGGTGCTGGGAAAACTGGACAGCTACATGTAAAAGAATGCAATTAGAACACTCCCTAACACCATACACAAAAATAAACTCAAAATGGATTAAAGACCTAAATGTAAGGCCAGACACTATCAAACTCTTAGAGGAAAACATAGGCAGAACACTCTATGCCATAAATCACAGCAAGATCCTTTTTGATCCATCTCCTAGAGAAATGGAAATAAAAACAAAAATAAACAAATGGGGGCCTCCCTGGTGGCGCAGTGGTTGAGAGTCCGCCTGCCGATGCAGGGGATACGGGTTCGTGCCCCGGTCCGGGAGGATCCCATATGCCGCGGAGCGGCTGGGCCCGTGAGCCATGGCCGCTGAGCCTGCACGTCCGGAGCCTGTGCTCCGCAACGGGAGAGGCCACAACAGTGAGAGGCCCGCGTACCGCAAAAAATAAATAAATAAATAAATAAAAACAAAATAAACAAATGGGACCTGATGAAACTTCAAAGCTTTTGCACAGCAAAGGAAACCATAATCAAGACAAAAAGACAACCCTCAGAATGGGAGAAAATATTTGCAAATGAAGCAACTGACAAAGGATTAATCTCCAAAATTTACAAGCAGCTCATGCAGCTCAGTATCAAAAAAACAAACAACCCAATCCAAAAATGGGCAGAAGACCTAAATAGACATTTGTCCAAAGAAAATATACAGATTGCCAACAAACACATAAAAGAATGCTCAACATCATTAATCTTTAGAGAAATGCAAATCAAAACTACAATGAGATATCATCTCACACTGGTCAGAATGGCCATCATCAAAAAATCTACAAACAATAAATGCTAGAGAGGGTGTGGAGAAAAGGGAACCCTCTTGCACTGTTGGGGGAAATGTAAATTGATACAGCCACTATGGAGAACAGTATAGAGGTTCCTTAAAAAACTAAAAATAGAACTACCATACGACCCAGCAATCCCACTACTGGGCATATACCTTGAGGAAACCATAATTCAGAAAGAGTCATGTACCACAATGTTCATTGCAGCTCTATTTACAATAGCCAGGACATGGAAGCAACCTAAGTGTCCATCGACATGAATGGAGAAAGAAGATGTGGCACATATATACAATGGAATATTACTCAGCCATAAAAAGAAACGAAATTGAGTTATTTGTAGTGAGGTGGATGGACTTAGAGTCTGTCATACAGAGTCTGTCATACAAGAAAGTCAGAAAGAGAAAAACAAATACTGTATGCTAACACATATATATGGAATCTAAAAAAAAAAAAATGGTCATGAAGAACCTAGGGGCAAGATGGGAATAAAGACGCAGACCTGATAGAGAATGGACTTGAGGACACGGGGAGGAGGAAGGGTAAGCTGGGACAAAGTGAGAGAGAGGCATGGACATATATACACTACCAAATGTAAAATAGATAGCTAGTGGGAAGCAGCCGCATAGTACAGGGAGATCAGCCTGATGCTTTGTGACCACCTACAGGAGTGGGAATAGGGAGGGTGGGAGGGAGACGCAAGAGGGAGGGGATATGTGGATATATGTATATGTATAGCTGATTCACTTTGTTATAAAGCAGAAACTAACACACCATTGTAATGCAATTATACTCTAATAAAGATGTTAAAAATAATAATAATAAAATAAAATGTTAAAAAAATCTGATTTCTGAGTAAACTATGACTTCACTGTTTTATTACACCTATTCTATACATAAGGAAAGTGGAGTTTAAAGAGCTTAATATCTTATATGAATATTTAGACACAATAATGGACAAATTGGGAAGTGATCCTAAACCTGTTTGAATGCAAAGCTATGGTGTCAACCACCATACAGTACTGTCTTCTGAGAGCAGTTCATACTGATAAAGTACAGAGAGAGAGAGAGAGAGAGACAATAAAGTAGGACTTTAACACTATTTTTAGTTTGTTTTCAATTGGCGAACAATGGGATAGGGATGAGGCAGAATCAGCCAAACTAAAATAAGAATAGTGGCATTTTATGGGTGCTACATCTCAATTTGTTTTTCCACGCTGTGTTGGCAGAGAGATTAGTATTGAGGCAATCCTTTTAAATAGCAGTTCTAAACCTCTAATCAGTAGCAAAGCAGAATTGATTAAAATAATAGTCAAGCAACTCTCCTAAACCATCTTCAACTTCTGCCCAGAAGCTATCCTCATTGTTTTTCCCATTTCTAGCTTGCCATTTACTTGTCTTTCTGTTGTGGCAGAACAGAAAATTGTCAGGTGAAAAATGAAGATGAGAAAACCTAATCAACAGAAAGGGATAGTCTGCCTAGAATTTTAAGATTCTTTTAAAAGAGAAAGCATGCCCAAGCTGAATGTGGAGCTTTCCTAAGGTCCGTGATCTCCCAGTATCATAAACATGGAGGAAATATTTGCTGAATCAGTATTTCCAGAATTGGACAAATAGGAAATTACCTGCAGAAAATCTTTTGGCTGCATCAGTGAAAGGAAGAGGTTTGGAAGGGAACAAATTGTAGGTTTGGCAGTAGATAAGCTGAGATCCTTCATTAGAGCTTGGATCATGTCTTCCCAAACAGTCTTATCTGGGCTTTGGTGTTTTCAAAAACAGTTCAAGTTCATGCCTTCTCAAAGCTCCAGTGAAGCCTTCAAGTCCATGATATCCTCTCTGAAATATCCCCAATACAGCAATATGTTTGAATTATTTGCTCTCTTCTTACCCTAGTATCAATACCATTTTCATGTAGAAAAAAATAGTTCAAGTAAATGAAAATAAGTAATGTAAGGAGAGAATTAAAATTTGTCATTAAGGAAAGGGAAAGACAGACAAGGCTCCAAGGTTCAAGGACACAAAACACTCACACTTTTATTTATTCATTAAGCACATACTTCCTTAGTGTCTGCTATATAGAGAAGAACTATGCCCATGATGCAGGATATAGACTGAAATCCCTTCTTGAATGCTTTTAACTTTCTTAAATTCATCTACAAGTGCTCAGAACAAAAGACAGAGTATGAGAGTGAGGACAATTTAAAGAGTGTTGACTATTCCACCAGTACGTTCCCAAATGAGTACATGTACAGAAGTATAAGAAAGGAGATGAATCCGCTGTTTATTTGGGGAAAGGAGGTTTCTATTTTTCTCTTGGTATGAGCAATCCTACATTCTATTGATTAAAGATACATATCTGTGGCTCAAATAATGAAACAGCAATTGGTTTAAATGCCAGAGGTAAAACTGGCTGCACTGGACTTATTGAAGCTTGATAAAAGTCTGAAATATATGGGACATTTGAGGAATTTTCAGTTGTCACTAGAAGTAATTTAAGTCTTACTGTAAGCAACTTTCGCCTTACAGATTAACTTCAGCAACATACACCTAAGAGGTGATTTTATTGTATAGCGACAAATCCTCTACCTCATAAAATAAAGAGCTAAACAGATGAAACAATAATATAAAAATTAAATAGATAAAACTATTTTGCTGAAGGCTGTGAAAGAAAGAAAAGAGCTCTGTGCATATATTTCCTAACTGTCCATTGAAAGGACCAAGAAGCAAAGTGCCTCAGTGGAAATAAGCACACTTAGTGCCCAATCTTGGTTTCTAAATGCCATTTTCCAATAAAAGAAAGGAGGATCCCATGGAGAAATGGCTGATTCCAGAGCTGCGGCAGGTAAAGTGAAAGATGATCCCAACATAATGCTGGGTACATACCAAAAAGACACAGGACTTATCTTGAAGGGACTCCATGTGCCCCATCTGAAACAATTTGAGCATCAAAATAAATAGTAATATTAACAGACCAAAAAAATCTGTTGAATAAAGTAGAAAACTATGATTCCATAATGATAAAAAATAAATGCATACATTAAAATTTTGATGAAGAATGGAATTGTGGTAAGCAGAATAATGGTCCCAAAGATATCCATGTCCTAATCCCAGAAACCTGTGAATATGTTGTGCTACTTAGCAAGGGAGAATTTAAGCTGCAGATGGAATTAAGATTACTAAGCACCTGGCTTTAAAATAGGGCTATTATGCTGGATTACCTGGTAGGGCCCAATGTAATCACAAGGTTACTTAAAAGTGGAAGAGGGGGACAGAATAGACAAAGTGATGCAGTGTAAGGAAAACTTAATGAGCCATTGTTGACTTTGAAAATTGAAGAAGCCACAAGCCAAGAAATACGAGCAGACTCTAGAAACTAGAAAAGGCAGGAAAAACAGATTCTCCCCTAGAGCCTCCAGAAGGGAACACTGCCCTGCCAACACCTTGATTTTATCCCAGTGAAACACATTTCACACTCTAACCTATAGAACAGTGAGACCATAAATCCATGTTGTTTAAAGCCACTAAACTTGTGGTAATTTGTTACACCAGGAATAGGAAATTAATAGAGAATATTTATGTAGTTTCACAGTATATGTGTATAAGATACTTGTTAATTACAAAAGGAAAAATAGGAACATTATGGTGGAGAAACTTGGCAGACACCACTTTAACTGAGTGATCAAAGTTAACCTCACCAATATTATAATGTCTTATTATAATAAGACATTTTAACATCACATACCTTCTGAAATGATACAGTTAGAAGGACACAGTTCTGTGGAATCCTCCCCAATAATGCACAACACTCGTCTAAACAAGAGAAATCTTCAGACAAACCCAAACTGAGGGGCATTCTACAAAACAACGGTCTGGTACTCTTCACAAATATTAAGATCATGAAAGACAAAAAAAAGGACTGAAAAACTGATCCAGATTGGAGGAATCTAAAGAGACAGGACAACTAAATTCAATGCGACCGCTTGGATTGTATCTTGAACCAGAAAAAGAGCATACTAGGGCAGTTTGGAATTTCTAATAAGATCTATAGGTTAGTACTGAATCCATTTTAATTTTTGTTTAGACCATTATACTATGTTTATGTAAGAAGTTAACATTTGGAGAATCTGGGGAGAGATATACCCTGGGAAATCTGTGTGCTACTTTTGCAATGTTTAAAGTCAAATTATTTCTAAATAAAAAGCTTTAAAAAAGAAAATGTGATAATGATCTTATGCTAAGAAGGTCTGGTAAGGTTTGCCTTCAAATTCCCTTTTAAAGAGCCTATTCTTTTCTTTCTTTGGAGAAGTCACTTCATTGGGTGTTTATACGTCCATGTGCCTTTCAGTTTTGGTGATTTCTTTCAACAAGTCATCCAGAAATAAGCAAAGTCTTCACAGGTAACAAGATAAAAAGCAAATATTTGTAACATTAGTCTTGGTTCTAGAGGAGTTTTCCATAAAGAACAAATAAATGAAAGATAACCAAGGTAAAAAATTATTCTCCTACCCCTGCCCACTTTTGTATATAAATAGGCCATTCTTCTAGGCCATTCTTCACATAAATTTTGAACACTCAAATGTCACCATGTTACACCCTTAGTTAAAAGCTTCTTGACGGCTCCACGTGACCGAGCTCCGACTCCCTCTCATCTCATCTACTATCCATGTCCTCATGCACTAAGTCCCAATGTGCTAATCTTTGTTCTATCCTTCAATGAACCAATACCTTTACACATACATTTCTTACCTTTTTTTTGGCCACGACTTGCAGCTTGCAGGATCTTAGTTTCCCCAACCAGGGATTGAACCAGGGCCCCAGCAGTGAAAGTGACGAGTCCTAACCACTCCAGGAAATTCCACATTTCTTACCTTAATATCTTTCACATACATTTCTTCTACCTAGAATGTTACTTCCTCTTCTCCTGACCTAACTAAATAAATTTCTTAAAGGCAGACAGCTAGTAAATGGCAAAGTGAGGATTACAATGCCTTGTTAATAAATAATGGTATTTCCAAAGAATGGAATATTAGTTAGCATTAAAAAGAGTGAGGTTCGGGGCTTCCCTGGTGGCCCCGTGGTTAAGAATCTGCCTGCCATTGCAGGGGACACGGGTTCGAGCCTTGGTCCAGGAAGATCTCACATGCCTCCGAGCAACTAAGCCCACACGCCACAACTACTGAGCCTGCACTCTAGAGCCTGAGAGCCACAACTATTGAGGCTGCGTGCCACAACTACTGAAACTCACGCATCTAGAGCCCATGCTCCAAAACGAGAGAAGCCACCGCAATGAGAGAAGCCAGCGCACTGCAACAAAGAGTAGCCCCTGCTCGCCACAACTAGAGAAAGCCCTCACACAGCAACGAAGACCTAATGCAGCCAAAAATAAATAAATTTATAAAAAGAGTGAGGTACAGTTTCCAAAAAAATATATATGTATATATATAGAGAGAGAGAGATAGAGAGAGAGAGAGAGAGAGAGAGAGAGAGAGAGATACATACACAATTAAAACCTATTTTTATTTTTCACATATCAGGTATATATTTACCTAATATATACACCCCCAAAAAAATTCTGAAAAGATATATTCAATAATACTAACAATAGTTAAGTTGGGGTAACTTTTAAATCTTAACTTGAGAAGTATGATGACGATGATTTTAAACTGTGGCTAAAATGCCTTATAAACCTTGAACTCATTTTGCCATTGCATTGGACCTACCATCACAGGAAACAGCAAGCATGAATCAGCCATAGGATTTCACACAGTTATTTTCTAGTGTTGTTGCTGCTGACGTTTTTGTTTGCAGTGGCCTCTCACACTTGTAAGTTTTTGTTATCAATGAGGCATTAAATCCATCAACATGTCCTACTGAGGGACAACCCAGAACACAGCAAGAACACTTCTTGCTGAATGGACGTGACCCAGTCAGGGGAGTGGTGTCAGACTGACCTGAATCTGGGATCCCAGAGTCATCCTTAATGTCAATTTCTGGCCTCCTGACATGGTGAGCTCTTACTCACCAAACCTTTGCAGTAGTTGTTCCCTCTGAGCAGAATATCTAAATCTTTGCATATCTATTTAATATCTATATCTTTGCATAGTTGCCTCTTTCTCATCCTTTAGCTTCCAGGTGAAATATTGCTCTTTAAAAGACATATTCCTGGGCTTCCCTGGTGGCACAGTGGTTGAGGGTCCGCCTGCCGATGCGGGGGACGCGGGTTCGTGCCCCGGTCCGGGAGGATCCCACATGCCGCGGGGCGTCTGGGCCCGTGAGCCATGGCCGCTGGGCCTGAGCATCCGGAGCCTGTGCTCCGCAATGGGAGAGGCCACAACAGTGAGAGGCCCGCGTACCGCAAAAAAAAAAATAAATAAATAAAAAAAAATAAAAGACATATTCCACAACAAATCACATTTATTTCCTTTAGTTAAATCAAGAATAGTGGTTGGGTAGCCCTCTGTTATACATGCATTCAATTTTAACCCTTTAATTTTAATTTTTCCTTTAATTTTTAATTTAATTTAATTTAATTTATTAATTAATTTATTTATTTAATTTTATTTAATTTAATTTAAATAAATTTAATTTTAATTTAATATTTAATTTTTAATTTTAATTTTTCCTTTAATTTTAAAAGGAAAATGTAATCTCCTAAAGTGTAACTACTTAGCATGCTTTATCCAGATATGATTCTTGGACTTTATGCC